>NC_139145.1:142572231-142934003 GCF_964270905.1 Leucopleurus acutus | reverse complement strand
GGGCAAGGTTTGGTGGGTGGGGCCAATGCTCATGACCCACAGGGCTTGAAAAGGACCTGGGGGCTGTGGCGGGTGGGGCTCAGGCTCAAGGAACACAAGGGGCCCAGGCATGCCTCCCACTCCTGGTCTCAGAGGGCAGGGGACCTCACCCGGGAACCCAGCAGGCTTCCTGGGCTCGAGTGGGCGGGGAAAACACCCTCCTCTCCTCTCTCCCTCCTCCTGGATGGCCCCTCCCACCTGCCACGCAAGATCTCCTGGCCTCCCACCTATGCCCCTAGGACCCACGTGGCCTGGATGGGGCTTTGGAGGGCGGGAACCGACTTGGGAGCTCAGCAGGCTCCCCGGTCCAGTGGGCCAGGTGATCACCCTCCGCTCCTCTCCTGCTCTTCCCAGAGAGTCCCTCCCACCTGCCTCTCCTGATCTTCCCAGCCTCAGGGGCGCCAATCTTGTATGGCCTCCACTTTTCCTCCCCCCTCAGTCCCCCGACGTCCTATCAGTTCATTCTGGGGTCCCTCCCGTCTCTTTGGGCATCAGAGTCCCCCACCAGAGGCCAGCAGATGCCCTCGTTGTGAGGAGATGTTAACTCCGCATGTTCCCACACCGCCATCTTGACTCCTCCCTCCAGCTTTCTTTTTTTTAAGATCTACTCTCTTAACAACTTTTGAATATGCAGTGCAGTATTATTAAAAATAGACCTTGGTCTTCTTGTTTTGTTTTTACTGATTTCCATTTAGATAATAGATTTCTATAGTCTATTTCATAGTCATTTGTCCTTTATAACATCTAGAATCATGCAAATCACCACAAAATAAACAAGAAAAATTGGACCAATGGATAAATAAGATGGATGGATGAATGGCTTGAAAGATATAAACAGAGATATTTTCTTTCTGTCTTTCTTTTTTTTGGTGATTTTTAGCAAGAAAAGAAAGGCTTAGAAATTGCCTAACTAGAGTTATATCAACCCCCTCAGTTTTTAAAATATTATTAATAGTGGAAAACTTAGAAAGAATCAGAAGTAGGATAGCTGATATGCAGATTAATTCATTTGTTAAATATCTGCTTAGAAAAAGTTAGAATTTATCAAAATATAAAATAAACTCATCCTTATTTTGTCCCTTTTAGAACAGGTAAATAATAGTACGTAGTGAGTAACAGTAGCAAAAAAATAGAGAGAGAGATGGAGTCAATAAAATATAAAACCTTTGTCACATATAACAATTGAAATTACATATGCAGCAGCAGCTTTGCCTTTAAATGTGAGTGTAACTCTAAAATAATAAAAAATTTTTTGTGTGGTTTATAAAGTAGACTTATGGTTGAATGAGAGAAATATAATGTTCAATCCATTTTGAGGAAAATAAAATGTAAGGTATCTTATATAAAAATCTTTCCAAGGAAGCTGTTCAACATCTAATGATAACAGCCACTAATGATAGAATATGACATTTTTCATGTAATTCACAGGAAAGTAACAAGATCTTCAGTCAGAATTTTCTAATTTCTAACACAACCCAGAAACAATGTATGTCAAAAATCACAGGTGAAGACAAAATGGGTTCAGTTTTGGAATATGAATGGTATTGGTCATATGAAATAAATTTCACAAAATAAAATATCCAATAGAACTATTCTTTTTGGTTGGCATTCTTAACAATAAATCTCTAGGTCTCAGTTTCTTTTTAAAAAATAAGCTGGTTATTCATACAAAATAAGACAACATGAAGGCACACTGTAAAAGAGCTATAAAGCAAAGCCCAAATGAAAGTTCTAAATGTAAAACACTGCACAGCCATTGCACATATTAAATGTTCAATAAATACCTGAGTTAATGATTGAGGCATTGCAGGTAGTGAAGGGTGAGGCACTTGGCCTGAACTGCCACACAAGGACCGTTTTTTTCCACTATGACAATGGTTTGGCTGACAATATATTTTTTGTGTGAATGTTTTCAATGTAAACAGTATTATCTATTATGATAATCTATCTTATTCACCATTATTTAGTATTATTTCCAGTATTCAAATTCATTTTCAATAGATATTCATCATAATCAAACCTATTCAATGAAAAAAAGCACAAGCTCCAGTACAGATCCAAGATAAGAGTCTACACCAGTATTGAGAAAGAGACATCATAAAAAACAGTACATAATATGTGAAAGTGATTACACTGAAGATATCAGTAGTCATAGAATGAAGAATTCTGGGCATCTACTTCATTCATCTTTCTACCACCTACAGCAGATACTGTGAGAGATAGGTATTGCAGAATAACTGTCTCAAAAACCTTTTAACCCTTTTAGATGTACCTTCCTATAATGCAAAAATGGGAAACTAAAATGACACTTCTCAGACTCCCCTGCAGCTAAATTTCCAAATGCAATTTAGACCCAGATGTAATTTAGACTTGGATAGCAGAATGAGATAGAGACCACTCTTCCACTGCTTCAAGTATTTTGGCTGGCAAGCCTGGTGGTAGAGGTATTTGGATTTCTACTACAACAGTAACAGAAGTTGTAGTGATTGATTGGTCCCTCGTTTCATAGCTGTTAAGAGAGTGAATCCACTCTGTTGGCATGGATGACAGAGGGTGTGATTTTAGAACCAACAATTGTGGTGGTGGCTTTCTGATCCTTGGACTGCTTCTGAGGCTGTGTGTACTGGCGACAACAGTTAGGCTGATTCCCAACCTGAAGGAGAAGTCCCCCACGTGCCGGTCATGGCACAGGATGCAACCCCCTTGACAAGCCAGCTCTATGCTCTTTGTCACAGACTCATTCCTGGAAGCTTGGCCCAAAGCCTGTATTCCAGCTCTTCTAATAAAATGGAAAGCATCCAGTTTCCTGTGTTAAATCTTGTTCTATTTAAACTAACTCAGATGGTTTCTGGTTTTTGCAACTGAAACTTGACTAATACAGCAGTCATGGTCCATGTATATGCAGACAGAATTGCTCTGACTTTATGAAGAATTACAGGCACATTGCCTGAACATACCAAACTTATATTTGTGGTTTGGTGGAAATGCATTCTCTGCCGAGCCTGATCTACCTTCCTCAAGCCGATTTTGCACTTTCTGGTCTTTCCTCCCACAACACACATGTTCCTACCTTCACTATCATAATTATTATAATGTATTCCGTTTCCGTCTGCATGTCTGCTTCCCAAATAGACTTTTAAAAGGCATGGCGTCTTTAAATCTCTATATTCCCTATGGCTGGCTTATTTAGAGTAGGTTCTCAATAGCACTGGTGGAAAAAAGAGAGGAAAAGAAGGATCGTAAATCAAAAAACTGGATTGAATTCATTATTTTAAAAATCCTCTCAGGATGAAAGCAACCTAAGTGATCATCAACTGATGAATGGATAAAGATGTGTGTGTGTCTGTATATATGTATGTGTGTGTGTGTGTGTGTGTGTGTGTATATATATATATATATATACATACATATATACAGACACACATTCACATATATATATATAATGGCCTATTAGCCATAAAAAGAATGAAATCTTGCCATTTGTGACAACATGGATGGATATAGAGGGTATTAAGCTAAGTGAAATAAGTCAGACTGAGAAAGACAAATGAATATGATTTTACTTATATGTGAAATCTAAAAAGGAAAACAAATGAATAAGCAAAACAAAACAGAAACAGACTCATAGTTACAGAGAACAAACCAGTGGTCATCCATGGGGAGGGAAGTGGGGGGATAAGTGAAATAGGTGAGGGACATTAAGAGGTATAAACTTCCAGCTATAAAATAAATAAGTCACAAAGATGTAACGTACAACATAGGGAATATAGTCAACGATACTGCAATAACTCTGTATGGTGACAGATGGCAACTAGACTTATGGTGATCATTTTGTAATGTATAAAAATATAGAATCACTATGTTGTACACCTGAAACTAATAGAATACTGTATGTCAATTATAATTTAATAAAAAAGTAAAAATAAATAAAAAATTATCTCAGGGACAACCAGAAACTAACAAATCATAACCATCACATTTTAGTCTATCCACTATCCAAAAAACTGTGGCAAAGTTTCACCTTTTATTTTTTCTTCAATTTGTTTTCATAGACAAGGGAGCCCAAAGAGACCTCTCTCTGGGCTACTGGAAAACAGAATTCCAGTATTTTTTTTAAAAAAAAAAAATTTATTTAATTTACTTATTTTTGGCTGCATTGGGTCTTCGTTGCTGTGCATGGGCTTTCTCTAGTTGAGGCAAGCGGGGGCTACTCTTCGTTGTGGTGCTCAGGCTTCTCATTGCAGTGGCTTCTCTTGTTGTGGAACATGGGCTCTAGGCATGCAGGCTTCAGTAGTTGTGGCACGTGGGCTCAGTAGTTGTGGCTTACAGACTCTAGAGCGTAGGCTCAGTAGTTGTGGTGCATAGGCTTCGTTACTCCGCGGCATGTGGAATCTTCCCAGACCAGGGCTCGAAGCCGGGCCCCCTGCATTGGCAGGTGGATCCTTAACTACTGTGCCACCAGGGAAGCCCTAGAATTCCAGTATTTCTTCTGATCATTTCTCAATGCTAACTTTTAGGAATCTTACTTCTATTTCCAATATATCACACCGCAAAAAAAGTCTTCTGTATTGGATGTAAAATTGACTTCCACATCTAATAATGACTTACTAAAGCTTACATTTTATTTAAGTCCATAAATTTTATAGATACAAACAGCAGAATTTGAGTAAGTTTGGGTGGATAATTTATTACACAATAAGCTTGAAAAAATCGCAAATATAAGCTATTTTTTTAAACCTAATGGAAATTTTAGGAAAAAATATACTACCAAAATAAAAACTCACTGGATGATCTTAATAGAGAATGACAATGATAGAGGAACAAAATTAGTAAACTGAAAGATGGATCCACTAAAATTACCTTATCTGAAGAACAGAGAATTAAAAAGATTTTTCTTTTAGTGAACAGACTCTCAAGGACCTATGGCACAATATAAACAGAAAAAGCTAACAGTCATGTCATCAGAGTCCCAGAAAGAAAAGGAGAGTTTGGTGCAGAAAAATATTTGAAGAGATTAATGAATGAAACTTTCCCAAATTGGGCAAAAGACATAAACATACAAATTCAAGGTAATCTATAAGTTAAATAAATGGGAATAATTAATTAAATTATTGCACATTGATTTGATGAAATGGAATATAACCATCATAAAATAGTGTGCAATTATGCATGTAAGTATGGAATAGATTTTTTAATGTAAACATAAAATTTGTTTTATTAGAATAGTGAGATTATAGGTATTATTTGGGAGGCAATCTTTCTTCAATTTTGTGACATTATTTTTACAATAAAAAAAAAGAAGGAATATGCCAGTATATTGGCATTTATTTATTGAGGTATCACATCAAAGTATTCTGTTTCCCACACTACAGAGAAAAAATAAAACATCAGTTAATTACTGGAGGAACATAGCTTCTACACTCAACTGTACATCCGTATGGATGATATCATTGGCCCAATGACGCCCAAATTGCAGTGAAGACAGAAGCTTATAACACCCAGACATTATAGGGTTATGACAAAATACCCTTTAGAGTTCCCAAAATAGTTTCAGGAGTATTGACAGCTTTACTGGAAAATATGTTTCCTTAAGATGGATAGTCACGAAGCTAACCAACTCCAGATTACTACTGTTTGTTATTAAACATCTGCTTTCTCTTTATCTATGGCTTTCTCTCTACTTTCATGGAAAAGGGAAAATAATATGCTTAGACTTTGCCTAAAAGTGTTGATTATCGTATTAACAACTAGGAACATTTCAATACATAAAATTATTCAAGTTTCATATCACATCCTTTTTCATTAACCATATTCCCAATAGGCTTATGTAATTAAAAGCAGTGTCAAGCCAAGCCCTAATGTCTACAAACTCATGGAACAACTGTCCAAATTTCTTCCTCTTAAAGTTTTATTTTCTGATTTGGAAAATAGGACTTACCGAGCCAACCTTTCATTAAATACTAAATTCTTCTCAGCCAACTCCCAGGGTGGGAGGTAATTTTATTGCAGTATATCAATAGCAATACACATGGAATTTGCAGAAATTTGTGGGCAAGCCGCACAACTATCTCATAGTTCACTGTACCGATTTTTTATCTCACCAGCTAAATTTACATATCCCTCCACATCCAGGCTAGAGTTCCCCTCCAGAGGCTGACAGGAAAAAAAGGAAGAAATATTGTATAGCACACCTAAACCTAAAAACTCGAAGCATGTTAAAACATCTTATTTTTCACAGCAATTTACTTTGTGTTCCCTCAAAATCCTAATTATCAAGAGTGCAGTATCAATTTGTAAAAGATTCAGAACTAACTTCTTTTGAGAATTAATGAGTTCATGTTGCAAAGACTGCTGTCCTTGTGCAAGTAACTTAAATCCTTAAGCCTTAGATTTATATCAGTAAGTGTAGCTGTGAGTAAGAATTAAGAAAAATGGAAACAATGAATACAATGACTTCTGGAAATCTGACTATGAGGTGAGGCAATGGCTAAGAGAAATATGATGTGAAAGAGTTCTTTTTTTAGGGTGTTTGTGTTTGTAAACTGGGAAAGTCTTGGGAATGTTTAAAAAGCTGATAAGGAAAGATCCAAAAGAAAGTGAGTGGAGGACACAAGTAGAAGAAGGAATAACAAAAATGACAAGAATTTTTCCTCTCTAAAATCCAAATTCTTCTTGACACCTGCATTAGGATGTCTCAAAAACATTTCAAATGTAATATATTAAAAACTGAGTTTTTCTCTCTCCCCTGCAGTGGTTTCCTTCTCGAAAGACATCACCATCCAGCCATTCAGACAATCCAGTAACAAAGGAGTCAGGCTTGACACCTCTCTCTCAGCCACCCCTACACTCAATCCATCGTAAGAATCTCTCGAATTATTTCATTTCTGTCCACAACCCCATGAGACTCTAGTCAAGACAATCACTCGTTCATCTAGACTACACAGCAGCTTCCTGTTATCTAGCCCTTTATGAGCTGTTCTCCCACTCTGTAGCCACAAAATCCAATTTTGTCACCTCACAGCTTAAAACCCTTCAGTGACTTTTCATTGTTTGCAGATTAAAAGCCAAATCATTAGTATTGCCTACAAAGCCCTTTTTCTGTTTCAAGCCTCAGTTGACAGCAAGTTGCTCCTCACTTTTTCTGCTGTAGCCTCATATTGTCCGACTGGCCTTTGTACCTGCTGTTCCTTCTACTGGGACCTCTCTTCATTCCTTACTCCCTATTCATCCTTTAAACTGAAGCTCATAACCATTTCCTCAAGGAAGCCTTAGCAAACTTGACAAGTCAATCCAGCTCCAGAACCATATTTTTCTCCCTTGTGGAAACTCCTTTAGAAGTGATTCTACATGTATTCTTGTGTGTATCTGAGTGTGTGCCTATCTGTCTCTCAAGCTCTAGGAGAGCACAGATCCAGCCTGATTTTGTTCACTGCCATGTGGAAAATGTCCAGTGACACTTAGGAAGTACTCAATAACCACCTGCTAAATAAATAAATATATTTTTATAATAACCCTATAAAATGTGTTCAGTTGGTATTTTGCTGTTACTGCTGTGTTTTTGTTTCTTACTGATGATAAATCTAAGACTTAAGGATTTAAGTTACTTGCACAAGGACAGCAGGCCTCACTGGTGGACCAGTATTTGGATCCATCTCTCCTTAGTCCTTGAACTAACACCTTTTCCACTCTGCCACAATGCCTCGTAAATTCAGTAAATTTCCGATCGAATGTACAGCTCAGTGACTATTTAGACTAATTCAAAGTTTGGGTGTACCTCCCTCATGGTTCCACCTGCATTTTGTTTTATATCACCACCTTCAACTCATGATCTACCCCTGAGAACTGTGGTTTTTCTGTCAGAGCTTTCCAATAGCACTTACACTGAAACATTTCACTATGGCTTGATAATTTGTGTTCCCTCAAAATCCTAATTATCAAGAGTGAAGTATCAATTTGTAAAAGATTCAGAACTAACTTCTTCTGAGAATTAATGAGGCTAAATTAGAGATTATCTTTAATAAAACTGCTAATTCACATTAACTGTGTCACACTCAGTCCGTTAAATTCTACATGTACCATAGATAAATTAGTCTTAGTCAGAAATTTCTGAGAAAGCAATTTAGAATATGCTTAAATTGAAAAAAATAAACTATGTCGTTTGTCCACTTTAACAACACAAAGCACTCAGAGTACACTGAAATGCCAAGTATTCTGAAACCATAAGATTTGGCATATTCATTGCTACCATTTTCCAAAGATGTGAAGTGCTATAAAATACATTGAATATTGAAGCTATAATAAATACCCTTCCTCCCAACATCAGCTCCACCAAACTGCCACATCATGTCTCATTATAAACTGACTATGGCATCCAAGGACCTCTACTTCATTAGGGTCTCCTCTGCTTTTATTTTCTGCACCAGACATTAGACACTTAAGCAATTTCTACCGTGTCTTATTCATGACTGTATGTCATTCTGTTGAAATTTCCAACATTGTCTTGGACTCAGAATCAAGGAAAAATGGAAACCTCATTACTGAGTTCAATTGTGAGCACTGAGTTCAAATGTGAGCAGCGAGTAGGAAATCTAAATATATCATTTTATTTAATCCTCACAAAAGCCCAAGAGATCAGTATCTCCATATTATGGAAGAGAGAGGGTCAGGAATGATCCCTGATCAACAAGAGTCCAAATGTACTTATTTCTAGTAAATTGAGAGTTTGGGAACTTTTCCAGCAAGAGGGAAGAAGTGTTCGAACTCTGCATATAGGACTGGTTTGGTTTCTTCCAGACCAAATAAGTCCAGTTCTTAATCTGATGAAAAGAGCAGTTTGACCTTCTTTATCAGTTTTATATTGCTTCTTACAAAGTCTCACTTGCTGGGGGATATAAGAAAGACACAGAAATATTAATACTATGATTTCATTAGGAAAATGGTATCACAAGACAAATTTTAGTTTGGCAATAAGTGTCTAGCATCTATTTTTCATACTAAAATCATCAACAAATGTCTACTTGTTGTAGCCCACCAGACCAAACAAATGAAGAGGAAATAGGCAGTCTACCTGAAAATGAATTCAGAGTAATGACAGTAAAGATGATACAAAATCTTGGAAATAGAATGGAGAAAATACAAGAAACATTTAACAAGTAGCTAGAAGACCTAAGAGCAAACAAACAATGATGAACAGCACAATAAATCAAAATAAAAATTCTCTAGAAGGAATCAATAGGAGAATAACTGAGGCAGAAAAACAGATAAGTGATCTGGAAGATAAACTGGTGGAAATAACTACTGCAGAGCAGAATAAAGAAAAAACAATGAAAAGAATTGAGGACAGTGTTAGAGACCTCTGGGACACCATTAAACGACCCAATATTCGAATTATACGGGCCCCAGAAAAAGAAGAGAAAAAGAAAGGGACTGAGAAAATATTTGAAGAGATTATAGTTGAAAACTTCACTAATATGGGAAAGGAAATAGTTAATCAAGTCCAGAAGCACAGAGAATCCCAAACAGGATAAATCCAAGTTGAAACACACCAAGACACATATTAATGAAACTATCAAAAATAAAATACAAGGAAAAAATATTAAAAGAAGCAAGGGAAAGCAAAAATAACATACAAGGGAATCCCGACAAGGTTAACAGCTGATCTTTCAGTAGAAACTCTGCAAGCCAGAAAGGAGTGGCAAGACATATTTAAAGTGATGAAAGGGAAAAACCTACAACCAACATTACTCTACCCAGCAAGGATCCCATTCAGATTTGACAGAGAAATTAAAACCTTTACAGATAAGCAATAGTTAAGAGAATTCAGCACCATCAAACCAGCTCCACAACAAATGCTAAAGAAACTTCTCTAGGTAGGAAACACAAGAGAAGGAAAAGATGTACAATAACAAACCCAAAACAATTAAGAAAACGGGAAAAGGAACATACATATAGATAACTACCTTAAATGTAAATGGATTAAATGCTCCAACCAAAAGACATAGACTGGCTGAATGGATACAAAAACAAGACCCTTATATATGCTGTCTACAAGAGACCCACTTCAGACCTACGGACACATACAGACTGAAAGTGAGGGTACGGAAAAATATATTCCATGCAAATGGAAATCAACAGAGAGCTGGAGTAGCAATTCTTATATCAAACAAAATAGTCTTTAAAACTAACACTATTACAAAAGACAAAGAAGGACACTACATAATGATCAAGGGATCAATCCAAGAAGAAGATATAAAATTGTAAATATTTATGCACCCAACATAGGAGCACCTCAATACATACGGCAAATGCTAACAGCCATGAAAGGGAAAATCCACAGTAACACAATCGTAGCAGGGGACTTTAACACACCACTTTCCCCAATGGACAGATCATCCAAAATGAAAATAAATAAGAAAACACAAGCTTTAAATGACACATTAAACAAGACGGACTTAATTGATATTTATAGGACATTCTGTCCAAAAACAACAGAATACACTTTCAAGTGCTCAAGGAACATTCTCCAGGATAGATCACATCTTGGGTCACAAATCAAGCCTTGGTAAATTTAAGAAAATTGAAATCATATAAAGATCTTTTCTGACCACAGTGCTTTGAGACTAGATATCAATTACAGGGAAAAGTCTGTAAAAAATACAAACACAGGGAGGCTAAACAATACACTAGTTAATAACCAGGAGATCACTGAATAAATCAAAGAGGAAATCAAAAAATACCTAGAAACAAATGACAATGAAAACACGATGACCCAAAACCTATGAGATGCAGCAAAAGCAGTTTCAAGAGGGAAGTTTATAGCAATACAATCCTACCTCAAGAAACAAGAAACATCTCAAACAACATAAACTTACACCTAAAGTAATAAGACAAAGAAGAACAAAAAAATCCCAAAGTTATCCGAAGGAATGAAATCATAAAGATCAGATCAGAATAAATGAAAAAGAAATGAAGGAAACAATAGCAAAGATCAATAAAACTAAAAGCTGGTTCTTTGAGATTATAAACAAAATTGATAAACGATTAGCCAGACTCATCAAGAAAATCAGTGATTAGACTCAAATCAACAGAATTCAAAATGAAAAAGGAGAAGTAACAACTGACACTGCAGAAATACAATGGATCATGAGACATTACGACAAACAAATGTATGACAGTTGGACATAAAATGGAAAACCTGGAAGAAATGGACAAATTCTTAGAAAAGCAAAACCTTCTGAGACTGTACCAAGAAGAAATTGAAAATATAAACAGACCAATCACAAAAACTGAACTTGAAACTGTGATTAAAAATCTTCCAAGAAACAAAACCCCAGGACCAGATGGCATCACAGGCAAATTCTATCAAACATTCAGAGAAGAGCTAACACCTATCCTTCTCAAATTCTTCCAAAACATAGCAGAGGGAGGAACACTCCCAAACTCATTCTACGAGGCCACCATCACCCTGAAACCAAAACCAGACAAAGATGTCACAACAAAAGAAAACTACAGGCCAATATCACTGATGAACATAGATGCCAAAATCCTCAACAAAATACTAGCAAATAGAATCCAACAGCACATTAAAAGGATCATACACCATGATCAAGTGGGGTTTATCCCAGGAATGCAAGGATTCTTCAATACATGCAAATCAATCAATGTGATAAATCATATTAACAAATTGAAGGAGTAAACCATAGGATCATCTCAATAGATGTAGAAAAAGTTTCGACAAAATTCTACACCCATTTATGATAAAAACCCTCCAGAAAGTAGGCATAGAGGGAAACTTCCTCAACATAATAAAGGCCATATATGACAAACCCACAGCCAACATCGTCCTCAATGAAAACTACTAGAACTAATCAATGAATTTGGTAAAGTAGTAGGATACGAAATTAATGCACAGAAATCTCTTGCATTCCTATACACTAATGATGAAAAATCTGAAAGAGAAATTAAGGAAACACTCCCATTTACCACTGCAACAAAAAGAATAAAATTCCTAGGAATAAACCTACCTAAGGAGAAAAAAGACCTGTATGCAAAACACTATGAGATACTGATGAAAGAAATTAAAGATGATGCAAATAGATGGAGAGATATACCATGTTCTTGGATTGGAAGAATCAACGTTGTGAAAATGACTATACTACCCAAAGCAATCTGCAGATTCAATGCAATCCCTATCAAACTACCAATGGCATTTTTCGCAGAACTACAACAAAAACTTTCACAATCTGTATGGAAACACAAACGACCACAAATAGCCAAAGAAATCTTGAGTAAGAAAAATGGAGCTGGAGGAATCAGGCTCCCGGACCTCAGACTATACTACAAAGCTACAGTAATCAAGACAGTATTGTAATGGCACAAAAACAGCAATATAGATATAGATCAATGGAACAGGATAGAAAGCCCAGAGATAAACCCACACACATATGGTCACCTTATTTTTGATAAAAGAGGCAAGAATATACAGTGGAGAAAAGACAGCCTCTTCAATAATTGGTACTGGGAAAACTGGACAGCTACATGTAAAAGAATGAAATTAGAACCCTCCCTAACACCATACACAAAAATAAACTCAAAATGAATTAAAGACCTAAATGTAAAGCCAGACACTACAAAACTCTTAGAGGAAAACATAGGCAGAACACTCTATGACATAAATCACAGCAAGATCCTTTTTGACCCACCTCCTAGAGAAATGGAAATGAAAACAAAAATAAACAAATGGGACCTAATGAAACTTCAAAGCTTTTGCACAGCAAAGGAAACCATAAACAAGACAAAAAGACAACCCTCAGAATGGGAGAAAATATTTGCAAATGAAGCCACTGACAAAGGATTAACCTCCAAAATTTACAAGCAGCTCATGCAACTTAATATCAAAAAAACAAACAACCCAATCCCAAAATGGGCAGAAGACTTAAATAGACATTTCTCCCAAGAAGATATACCGATTGCCAACAAACACATGAAAGGATGCTCAGCATCACTAATCATTAGAGAAATGCAAATCAAAACTACGAGTTATCACCTCACACCAGTCAGAATGGCCATCATCAATAAATCTACAAACAATAAATGCTGGAGAGGGTGTGGAGAAAAGGGAACCCTCTTGCACTGTTGGTGGGAATATAAATTAATACAGCCACTATGGAGAATAGTATGGAAGCTCCTTAAAAAACTGAAAATAGAACTACCATACGACTCAGCAATCCCACTACTGAGCATATAACGTGAGAAAACCATAATTCAAAGAGTTATGTACCACACTGTTTATTGCAGTACTGTTTACAATAGCAAGGACATGGAAGCAACCTAAGTGTCCATCGACAGAGGAATGGATAAAGAAGATGTGGCACATATATACAATGGAATATTACTCAGCCATAAAAAGAAACGAAATTTAGTTATTTGTAGTGAGGTGGATGGACCTAGAGTCTGTCATATAGAGTGAAGTAAGTTAGAAAGAGAAAAACAAATACCATATGCTAACACATATATATGGAATCTAAAAAAGAAGAAAAATAGGAAGAACCTAGGGGCAGGACAGGAATAAAGATGCAGATGTAGAGAAAGGACTTGAGGACATGGGGAAGGGGAAGGGTAAGCTGGAAGAAAGTGAGAGAGTGGCATGGACTTATAAATAATATCAAATATAAAATAGATAGCTAGTGGGAAGCAGCCACATAGTAGAGAGAGACCAGCTAGGTGCTTTGTGATCACCTAGTGGGGTGGGATCGGGAGGGTGGGAGGGAGATACAAGAGGGAGGAGATATGTAGATATATGTATATGCATAGCTGATTCACTTTGTTATAAAGCTGAAACTAACACAACATTGTAAAGCAATTATACTCCAATAAAGATGGTAAAAAAAAAATAAGCTAAGCTGACAGAACAGCACTTGCCTGTTACTGTTAACCTTTACATATTAAAATCAACTAGTATTATTAACCCAGCCCTTGCATGATGTGTTCAAGATTTAAGACATGAACATGTCCTTAGACCAGTTTATCTTGTAAAATCAATTCTATTTGTAATGCAAATCCTCTGGCTATATTTGTGTGTTTGTTGGCTTGTTTGCTTTAAACCTATGATTCATTTTATAATGACAACCTAAGAATGTGCTCTAGCTTAGGTTTATAGTGAATTAATAGTTTAAATTCACATAGTGCCATGGTGTCTGGAATTAGGAAACGATTTGCCTTTGCTCTTTTTGAAAGGGAGGAAGTAGTTTTGTTTTCACATGCAAGTGCCATGTTTTCTCACATACAACAAGCTGAAACTGATGTTTAACCTGGAGAGGCTTCTGTGAATTTATATGAATTTTCATTGGGATTTAAGAAAGATTGTATTTCCTGATTTAATCATACATATGATTGAGATGGGAAGGGCAATATTTTAATATTACTCTGAACTGGAATCTAACACAAAATTGCGAAGAATGAAGGAAGGAAGGCACGCTACGTGATTCACACTTATTATAATACTGTGTGGATTTAAAGTTACTGATTTTGAAGTAGGTAACAGAAAGATGCACACTACCTAGGCCCTTAGTTTTTAGTCTGACACCAATGATGCAGTAATAATCATAGTCACTATCATTTGTTGAGCTCTAGCCAGGGGTTGGGCATTGTGGTAGGTACAATTCATCATTATGTCATCTGGTCCTCATCACACTCCAAGAAGTGGGTATGATTGTCACACACATTTTATAGATGAGGCACCTGAAGCTTAACAAGAGTTACGGAACCTGACGAAGGTGGCAAAACTAGAACTATAAAGCAAGAAGCCTGCCACATCTGACTCCAGAGTTGATGTCCATTACATGCCTGTCCATTCATTTTACTTTTTTCATTCTTATTTTGTTTTTCTGTTTTAGACAGAGGTACACATAAAGTACTTCTAAGAAGAAAATCATCCTTTGTTTTAAGCCCTAAGCATCCAGAGGTGACATAATCAATGAGCACAAGATCCATTCAGATCTGTTTAAAACACACACACACACAGCATTTCTTCCTGCACATCCTCACAAATCAGATCAAACACTGTTAAGAGAAGAGTCATGCTACAATTATAAGACTCTAGATTTCATTTGTGCATTATTTGCCCAGGTCTCTCAGAATGCTGTGACATCTTAGGAAGTAAAGGAATAGATCATAGGAGGGAATGTAAATTGACCATCATCTAAGATATAGTCTTTTTACTCTTAAGTTTTACTATACTCTTTACATTAAATTATATTTGGTAAAACATCTTTTTATTGTCCTAAAAATGTCACTAATAAAATGAAATGTAAAGTTCAAGGAGATAATTTTTGCAAAAAAATAAAAAATCCCAGGGGCTTCCCTGGTGGCGCAGTGGTTGAGAGTCCGCCTGCCGATGCAGGGGACACGGGTTCGTGCACCTGTCTGGGAGGATCCCACATGCCGCTGAGCGGCTGGGCCCGTGAGCCATGGCCGCTGAGCCTGCGCGTCCGGAGCCTGTGCTCCGCAACGGGAGAGACCACAACAGTGAGAGGCCCGCGTACCACAAAAAAAAAAAAAAAAAAATCCCAGTTTGCAATTTCATAAGACTAGCATCTAATTTCAAATCAATCAGTCTTTACGCTAAACTGTAGAGAATAAACATATTACCTAAAAGCCAAATCACTATATTCCACAATTCTTTCTAGGACTATCTAGCATGTAATTTCTGAAAGGATCCAAATTATTTCTTTTCTGCATCCATGTCATCGCTTTACACACAGTGAAATTGATCATGTTTTGCTTGTTTAGGTGATCCACACTTGACTTAGGTCTACACCATGACAGAATATACTGAAGGGGACACACTGTAGTGCTTCAGGCGCATAAAAGTGAGGAAACCACCACCCTGTTCTATTTTTTTTTAATAAAAAAGAAAGGAAATGCCCAAGTCCCAGCAAAGAGGGAAATAAAGCTCTCCCCCATGCCAGGGCAGCACTGTGAGGGAGGAGCGCAGGGTAGGTATGGGCTAAGGCTGCGGTTTAGCCCTGAGCAGGGGCTGAGAAAAGATGCAACAAGCACTGGCAATGCTCCCCACCCACATTTCTTTGGATTCTTTACTACGTTGTGCCCCAGCTGCCCTGCGCACTTTCACTCCAACAGTCAGTACTTGTAATTTTTGGCAGGGAGTTGCTTCACGCTGCTAGAACCCCTTTGAGAGCTCAAGTAAAGCAGAAACCTCCCAGGAATTTACATCCCTCTGGGGGAAGCCTTTAACAATGATTGGCATGTAAATCATCCCATCTGATGAGGAGGGCTCTAAGATGTAAATTTCAAATCTGCCCTTCAAACCTGAGAGCACGTTTCCTGGGTGGGACTTTGCTTGATACCATGCCCTTGCTAGACAAAATTCCCTTTCCAGTCCTATTTCTCCAAACCTCTATCTTTTCTGGGAACACTTACTAATAAATTACTGTAACTTGGATCCTCACCTTAGAGCCTGATTCTGGGAAAGTCTATCTAAGACACAAGGTGTTGAGTCCTTACAAAGTAGGGACTGGAACTGGCTACCCCGCATAAAGCCAGGAGCCTGGAAGAACAGCTCTCTCAGCACAAGAAGCACTACCAGCCTCGTCAAACCATAAGGAAGCTCTCTGGATGCACGTAACCTACCATGAGAAAGTAAGAGCTTCCAAAACACACACGTGAGGAATCCGAATTTACATGATTTATGAAATGCAAGAAGCCTCAAGCTAAGAAATTAACATAAACTAGTCTGGAGCAGGTGAGATGCAGATGGAAATGCAAAATTATTCTACAGCAACATCTCTGCCATGAATAAGACAGGCAACTCCCACAGGAATGCGGGTGGGGAGGAGGTGTGTTGGATGATGAGAAAGGCTCACAGTCTAAAAAATTACAAACCGTGCTTCCCTGGTGGTGCAGCGGTTAAGAATCCACCTGCCAATGCAGGGTACATGGGTTGGAGCCCTGGTCCAGGAAGATCCCACATGCCGCAGAGTAACTAAGCCTGTGCGCCACAACTACTGAGCCTGCATTCTAGAGTCCGTGCTCTGAAACAAGAGAAGCCACCGCAATGAGAAGCCCGCAGCACGGCAACAAAGAGTAGCCCCCGCTCACCGCAACTAGAGAAAGCCCACGTGCAGCAACGAAGACCCAACGCAGCCAAAAATAAAATAAAAATTAATTTTTTAAAAAATTATAAACCACATTGGAAAATAGTTTCGCCTTGATAAGGTCTCGCTTCAGCAACTGGAGGATTTCTACAATGTGAAAAAATTAGAAAATCAGCATGTTTGAAATGATTAAAGAAAATAATAAGGAATGGAAACCATGATGAAATCATTACGAAAAATAGACTTGAAGAAGGACATAAAGCATCTATATAAAGGTTATGCTGGGAGATCGAACACATGCATATAATTTTACTCACTCCTGCCAAATATAGGGAAAAAATGTTTAATCCATAAAGATGAAAAGAGCAGCAGGGGAGACAACAGTGACAGAATTTTGAAAGCTGGAAAGCAGGACCAGTGTAAATGACTTAGGAGATCCAGGAAAGATGAATACAAAACTGGCAGTCAGAAAAGCTGATAATCAAATCCATTCCATCACAGAATCCTAAGAGATTCTGAAACCAGCAATACTTAGTAACTCTGGAACTATGAGTGAAGGAGAAGTGATTCAATCAAGAAATTGCAAAAAGCTATTTCAGAAACAGTTCGATTTCTATTAAGACTAGATTCCCTCTCCTTTACCTTTCTAGTCCACTCTTTGGAACAATGATCTCTGCCCCAGAAGTCTGGAGGTTTCTTCTCTGACAGGGTAAAGAAAGACTGTGTGGACAAGTATATGCCAGTTAAGAGTTGAGGGTCTGTATTCGATGTGTACCAAGAAGACCACAGTAAAGTGACCATGTGAATACTTTAAGCTGAATAGCTTGGCTCCCAAAACACAGTCAGACCTTTACCACCCAGTAGGATAACAGAACAGACTTCTCCTGAGTAGCTAACCCACCCTTGAGGGAAAACCTAGAGAGCCTGATCGCCCTTCAGTGATGTTCAAAGCCTCCCTCACACACTCAGATCTTCCAATAAGCTTTTAAATCCCAGGCTCTTAACCATGAATTGTCAATCAACAGAGACTAAAAGAGCCACACACAAAACAATCATTTTGGAAGAGACCAACACTATAAAGGGAGAAGGAAACTTTAGAAATGAACGAATAAATAAAACCATCATTACATTAATATCCCCAGAGAGAGAATAATATTTGGGAATCCATGTAAAAGAATAGATGCTATAAAAATAAAATAGACATTTAAATAACAAAAAAGAGAGTTTTTGTCTTTTTTTTCTATTTTTTAATTGAAGTACAGTTGATTTACAATATTAGTTTCAGGTATACAACATAGTAATTCAATATTTTTATAGATTATACTTCATGTAAAGTTATTACAAAATAATGGCTATATTTCTCTGTGCTCTATAATACATCCTTGTAGTTTATTTAAGTTATACATGGTAGTGTGTACCTCTTAATCTCTTAGCCCTATCTTGCCCCTCCCCTCTTCCCTCTGCCCACTGGTAACCACTGGTTTATTCTCCGTATCTGAGTCTGTTTTTGTTTTGTTATATACACTCATTTATTTTTTAGATCCCATATATAAGTGATAACATACAGTATTTGTTTTTGTCTGACTTATTTCACTAAGCATAATATCCTCCAGGTCCATTCATGCTGTTGTAAATGGCAGAACATTCATTCTTTTCTATGACTTAGTAATATTCCTTTGTACATATACACCAAATCTTTTTTATTGAAGTATAGTTGATTTACAATATCATGTTAACTTCAGGTATGCAGCACAGCAATTCAGTTATACATATATTCTTCTTCAGATTCCCTTATAGGTTATTACAAAATATTGAGTATAGTTCCCTGTGCTACACAGTAGGTCCTTGTTGGTTATCTATATAGGAGTGTGTATATCTTAATCCCAAACTCCCAATTTATCCCTCCCCTCCACCTCTCTTTCCCCTTTGATAACCATACATTTTTTTTCTAGGTCTGTGAGTCTCTTTCTATTTTAGAAATAAGTTCATTTGTATCTATTTTTTTTAGATTCCACATATAAGTGATATCATATGCTATTTGTCTTTCTCTTTCTGACTTACTTCACTTAGTATGATAATCTCTAGTTTCATCCATGTTGCTGCAAATGGCATTATTTTGTTATTTTTTATGGCTGAGTAATATTCCATTGTATATCTACACACCACATTTTCTTTATCCATTTGTCTATTGATGGACACTTAGATTACTTCCATATTTTGGCTATTGTAAATAATGATGAACTATGAACACTGATGTGCAGTACCTTTTCAAATTAGTGTTTTCATTTTCTTCAGATATATACCCAGTAGTGGAATTGCTGGATCATATGGTAGTTCCATTTTTAGTTTTTTGAGGGACCCCCATACTGTTTTCCATAATGGCTGTACCAATTTACATTTCCACCAACAGTGTACACAGGTTCCCTTTTCTCCACATCCTTGCCAACATTTGTTATTTGTAGTCTTTTTGATGATAGCCATTCTGACAGGTATGAAGTGATTATCTCATTGTGGTTTTGACTTGCATTTCTTTTATGATTATCACTGTTGAGCATCTTTTCGTGTGCCAAGAAGAGAGCATTTGGAAATTTTTTTTTAATTACAGTGAAAATGAAACACTCAATGATATAGTTGGAAGATAAAGTTAAGGAAATCTTCCAGAAGTAGAATGAAAAGAAAAGAAAACAGAGAAAATATAAGAAAATTAGAAAATCATCCCATACGTCTAAGATCAAGGAATACAAAATACAGAAAGAGAGAAAACATGAAAATTGAAGAAATGAAATCTTTAATGAACTACTGCAAAAAGTATTGCTCCAAACTGAATAAGTTTCCAGATTGAAAGGGGCCCAAGAGTCTCACCAACATACATCACTGCAACAATTTTGAACACAGGAGACAAAGAAATAAAAAGGTTCTACAAACGTCTAAATATAAAAAAATAGGTCACATATAATGTGAGTAAAGTGACCATATAATCAATCTATCATACTATCAAGGACACTTTAAAATTAGGTAATTTTTATAAATTTCTTTACTGACAAATTGGTTTATTTCATTGACAGTTCTATTCAAAAACTAGCTTCAAAAATAAAATTGCTTCTAAGAAAAGTAACATGTGTTTATTAAATTGAAAGCAAATTAACTTCTTCATATCAATTTTCTGAAAATAAAATAATAAGCAGAATGATTATTTTTGGTACATATTCATTTACATTAGCCATTTTCTTAGCCATCTCTGTCTCTAATAGTGTGTCATTTGTATTTCTATAAAGAATGTGGGTTTTTTTGTTATGGTCATGTAGTTTTGTTTTCATAAAATTGACCTCATTACTCTACATTTAAGGGTTAATAAATTGGAAAATGGTGACACCTTTTGTTGATTTTTCTCTGTAGGACTTTTTTTTTTTTTTTTTTTTTTGCGGTACGCGGGCCTCTCACTGCTGTGGCCTCTCCCGCTGCGGAGCACAGGCTCCAGACGCACAGGCCCAGCGGCCGTGGCCCACAGGCCCAGACGCTCCATGGCATGCGGGATCCTCCTGGACCGGGGCACGAACCTGCATCCCCTGCATTGGCAGGCGGACCCCCAACCACTTCGCCACCAGGGAAGCCCTGTAGGCCATATTTTTAATTGAAAAACTACTTTCCCTACAGATGCTGAAGTACCTGGTAACTTCAGAGTAATATTAATTTTTCCCTGTTGCATCATATGATTATTTCAGACCAAATATTTTCATTCAAAGCACCTTACTTGGCAAATATTTTTACATAATAAAATTCATCATCTAAATTCTCTCCATAACTGACTGAAATTTAAATGCTAGAAAATTGAAGTCCTTCTCAATATATCCCATTCTGGTAAAAAAATAAATAAATTATCAAATTAACTAGGAACTCCATCAAAAGAGTCTTCCTATAAATCAAGACAATCCAAATCAAAATTATAGTTTAAAAAAATTAAAACAGCATTTGAGCTCTAATCATTTACTTTGTTCAATAGCTCACTTGGTTTTACAGAATAAAGGCCACTGTCTTGCAATCGACTAAACAATTTCAAACCAAGTTTTTGTGCTTCATTCATTGAATACGTTGATTAAAAATTTCCAGCAGGCTTTAAATGAATGCAAGCACAAGTTAAAGGACTTGTTTCCCAAAAAAAAATCATACTATTGCAGGAAACTCAGGATGATTTATAAATTAATACCTTAAATGCTCAACCTCTTCTGAAATGGAATGGAAGAGCGATAAGAAAAGAGACTGCTGGCATACTAATGTATTTCCTGAGCTATGTTTTCTATTCTAACATTCTACATACAAAGGCACAATCAAATATGAGGGTAGAATAAAAATTGTAGGGTCTCAAATAATTTTTCCCATGCATTCACTCTCTGAAGCTATTAGAAGATGTATCCAACAAAAAGAGAAACAGACAGAGACAGGGAGAGAGAGAATGAAGAAAGAAGATGACATCCTGTGTAGGATGAAAAAATGCCCCTCCTCACAAAAGAATATTCACTTCCTAACCCCTGGAACCTAAAAATATTACCTATTTGGGAAAAAACATTTTTGCAGATGTGATTAACAATCTTGATATGCTTTATCCTGGATTGCCCAGGTGAACCCCAAATACAATCATATGTATCCTTATAAGAGGGAGGGAGATGGTAATTTGACATAGAGGAAAAGGAAATGCAGAGACACATGGAGGAGAAGACCACTGAGCTGGGAGATTTGAAGATTTGAATATTGGACTGATGTGTCCACAAGCCAAGGAAGGCTGGCAGCCACCAGAAGCTGGTAAAGTAAGGAACAGATTCTCCCCTGGAGCCTCTACAGACAACATGGTCATGTCAACATCTTGACTTCAGTTCAGTGAAACTAACTCAGGGCTCTGGCCTCCAGAACTGTAAGAGAATACATTTCTTTTGTTTTAAGCTACCAAGGCTATGGTGATTTGTTGCAGCTGACACAGGAAACTAATACTAATGGCACACAAGGAGTAGGAACAGGAAATCCAGAAAAGGAGGAGTGATGAGGATCCAAAGAAGAACAGAACATGATGACCTGAGAATGACAGCTGAACAAAAAATAGGTAAATGCACCAGTTTGTACTGGAACAGAAGGATTCAAGAGGCAGATACCTATTGCCATCATACTATCTTTTTAACCTGAAGGAGGATGCTTAGGTGAGCTTGGCTTCATTTCTTAATTCCATTTGACTTGTCTTAACCATATTCTAATAAAATGCCTTCTCTCCTCTCCATGCCCAGGTGTTGGGTCAGCTGGGGATAGCCATTTCATCTCTCGAAATTACTCTTTTTATTTACTGTTGAGCAGTCAAGGTAAGCAATGGTGGATTTAGAAGCAGAAATTCAAAACATCCTACTCCCTCTGATAATATCCCTATTAAAAGTTTAGTACCTCGGCCATGGCATAGCCCTGCCAGGTGCTCTATGCTTCCTAAGATCCAAACAGGACTTGAGCCAGTTTACAGCCTCGGACCCCTTCAGTGAAGCAGGGACTGGTTCCCTTTGAGGAAGGATCCTGGTACACTTCCAAAAATGTATACTGTTAATCTTTCTCCCAACTTTTCCTAAAGGGACCTAAGGCCTTTTACCAGAGTGACTGTGCACTGGGGAAAAGCAAATAATAAGACCTTTTGGGAACTACTAGACACTGTCTCTGAACTACACTAATTCCAGGAGACCCAAAACATCACTGTGGTCCCCTTGTCAGAGTAGGGGCTTATGAAGGGCAGGTGATCAATGGAGTTTTAGCTTAAGTCCATCTCACAGTGGACTCAGTGGGTCCCCAAACCCATCCTCTGGTTATTTGCCCAGTTCTGGAATGCATAATTAGAATAAACATACCTAACAACTGGAAAAATTCCTACATCCTGTAGAGTGAGAGCTATCCTGGTGGGAAAGGCCAAGTGCAAGCTACTAGAACTGCCTCTACCTGGAAGGAAAGTAAACTAAAAGCAATACCATGCTCCTGAAGGGGTGTAACGATTAGCGCCACCATCAGAAAGTTGAAAGATCCAGGGGTGGTGATTCTCACCACATCTCCATTTCACTCTCCTTTGTGCCCTGTGCAGATGAGAGCTGGATCTTGGAGAATGACAGTAGATAACTGTAAGCCTAACAAGATGGTAACTCCAGTTTCAGTCATTGTACCAGGAGTGGTTTCATCGCTTGGGGAAATTAGCACACCCCTTGGTGCCTCTTAGGCAGCTAATAAAACGGCAAATGCTTTTTTCTCAATTTCTGCTAATAAAGACCACCAGGAGCAGTTTGCTTTCAGCTGGAAAGACCAGCGATTTACCTTCACTGCCCTACCTCCGGGGTATATCAACTTTTCAGCCCTATGTCATAACTTTGTTCAAAGAGATCTTGATTGTCTTTCCTTTCCACAAGTCTCACACTGATCATTACATTGATGAGCTTATGCTGATTGGACCTAGTGAGCAAGAAGTAGCAACTACTCTAGACTTATTGGTAAGAAATTTGCATGTCAGAGGGTGAGAAATAAATGTGATAAAAATTCAAGGTCCTTCTAGCTCCGTGAAATTTCTAGGGGCCAATGATATAGTGCATGTTGAGATAACCCTTCTAAGGTGAAGGGTAAGTTGTTTCATCTGACCCTTCTTTTAACAAGAGAGAGATACAATGCCTAGTACGTCTCTGGATTTTGGAGGCAATACGTTCCTCATCTGGGTGTGCTACTCTGGCCCACTTACTAAGTGACTCATAAGTTGCTAGTTTTGAACAGGGTCCAGAACAACAGAAGGCTCTACAACAGACCCATATTGCTATGCAAGCTGCTCTGCCACTTGGATCATATGATCCAGCAAATCCAATGGTGATTGAAGTGTCACTGGCAGATAAGGATATTGGTTGGAGCCTGTGGCAGGCCTCTAACAGGTGAACCTCATAACAGATCCTTAGGATTTTGGAGCAAAGCCCTGCCATCCTCTGGGATAACCACTCTCCTTTTAAGAAACAGCTCTTGGCCTGCTACTAGGGTTCAGTTGAGCCTGAACACTTAACCATGGGCCAAGAAGTTACCATGTGACCTGAGCTGTCTGTCTATCACGTACTAGGTATTATCTGACTCGCCAAGCCATGAAGTTGGGCGTGCACAGCAGCACTCCATCATCAAATGGAAGTGGTATATATGAGGTCAAGCCCAAGCAGGCCCTGGAGGCACAAGTAAATTACATGAAGTGGCCCAAATGCCATGGTCCCTACTCCTGCTGCACTACCTTGTGTCACCAGGCTGCACATACTTCCTCACTGGGAGTTCGCTACAATCAACTGACAGAGAAAAAGAAAATTGGGACCTGGTTTACAGATTACTCTCTCCAATATACAGGCACCACTGAAAAATGGACAGCTGCAGCACTACATCCTTTCTCTAGGACATCCCTGAGGGACAGTGGTGAAGGGAAATCCTCCCAGCAGGCAGTGTTCCTGGTCATTCATTTGGCTTGGAAGGAGAAATGGCAAGATGTGTGCTTATAGACCAGTTCATGAGCTGTGGCCAATGATTTGGCTGGATAGTCAGGCACTTGGATGGAACCTGACTGGAAAATTGATGACAAGGAAATCTGAGAAACAGGTCTGAAGATAAACCTCTATGAATGGGCAAAAAGAACCTAAACGTATTTGTGTCCCATGTTAATACTCACCAAAAGGTGACCTTAGCAGAAGAGTATTTTAATAGTCAAAGTGGATAGGATGGTCTGTTCTGTAGATATCAATTAGTCTCTTTAGCCACCACTATCATCACCAGTGGGCTCATGGATGTACTGTCCATGGTGGCAGAAATAGACGTTATGCATGGGCTCAGCAACGTGGGTTTATGCTTTCCAAAGGAGGCCTGACCACAGCTACTACTGAGTACTCAATCAGCCAGCAGCAGAAATCAACACTAAGTCCCTGGTATGGCGCCATTCCCTGGTGTTATCAGAAAGCTCCCTGGTGGCAGATTAATTACATTAAGCCACTTCCATTATGGAAGAGACAGCATTTTGTTCTTACTAAAACAGACACTCTGGATGTAGACTTAACTTCCCTGCATGTAATGTTTTTGCCAAAACTACCATCCAAGGACTTAAAGAATGCCTTATCCACTGTCATGGTATTCCACACAGCAATTCTTCTAAGAACTCACTTCATAGCAAATGAAATGCAGCAATGGGCCTAGCCTCATGGAATTCACTAGACTTACCATTTTCCCCACCATCCTTCATCAGCTGGTTTGACAGAATAGAGGAATGGCCTTTATTTTTAATTGAATGAAAGATTCTTTATATTCTATAGTGCTTTACAATTTTCAATAGTTTCACACACATGATCTCATATAATCCCGTAACAACCCTTTTTTTCCCCAACCTCTATATTTCCCCCTCTCTACTACCCTCTCCCTGCTGGTAACAACTAGCTTGTTCCCTATATCTGTGAGTCACTAGTTTGTTCTATTTTTTAGATGCCACATATAAGTGATACCATACAGTATTTGTCCTTCTCTGTCTGATTTGTTTCACTAAGCATAATGCCCTCCAAGTCCATCCATGTTGCTGTAAACGGCAAAATTTCATTCTTTTTTAAGGCTGAGTAGTATCCCATTGTTATGTATATATGTATATACATGCCACATCTTCCTTATCCATTCATCTGTTGATGGACACTTAGGTTGCTTCCATGTCTTGGCAATTGTAAATAATGCTGCTTTGAACATTGGTGTGCATGTGTCTTTTCGAATTAGTGTTTTTGGTGTTTCTGGATATATGCCCAGGAATGGAACTGCTGGGTCATATGGTAGTTCGATTTTTAGTTTTTTGAGAAACCTCCATACTGTTTTCCACAGTGGCTGCACCAATTTACGTTCCCACCATCAGTATTCCCTTTTCTCCTCATCCTCACCAACTTTTGTTATTTGTATTCTCTTTGATGACAGCCATTCTGACAGATGTGAGGGGATATCTCATTGTGGTTTTGACTTGCATTTCCCTGATGTTTAGCGATGTTGAGCATCTTTTCATGTGCCTGTTGGCCATGTGCAGTTCATCTTTGGAAAAGTGTCTATTCAGTTCTTCTGCCCATTTTTTAATCAGGTTATTTATTATTTTGATGTTGAGTTACATGAGCTGTTTATGTATGTTGGGTATTAACCCCTTATCAGTCATACCACTTGCAAATATCTTCTCTCATTCATTAGGTTGCCTTTTCATTTTGTCAATGGTTTCCTTTGCTGTACAAAAGCTTTCAAGTTTAATTAGGTCCCATTTATTTACTTTTGCTTTTATTTTCTTTGCTTTAGGAAGCAGATCCAAAACAAAATTGCTGCAATTTATGTCAAAGTGTGTTCTGCCTATGTTTTCCTCTAGGAGTTTTATAGTATGCAGTCTTACATTTAGGTCTTTAATCCATTTTGAGTTTATTTTTGTATATGGTGCTAGAGAATGTTGTAATTTCATTTTTTTACATGTAGCTGTCCAGTTTTCCTAGCACTACTTATTGAAGAGACTGTCTTTCCTCCATTGTATATTTTTACCTCCTTTGTCATAGATTAATTGACCAGACATGTGTGGATTCATTTCTGGGCTCTCTATTCCGTTCCACTGATCTATGTGTTTGTTTTTGTGCCAGTAATATACTGTTTTAATTACTGTAGTTTTGTAGTATAGTCTGAAGTCATGGAGACTCCAGCTCTGTTCTTTCTCAAGATTGTTTGGCTATTCAGGGTCTTTTGTCAAGCAAATTTTAAAATTATTTGTACTGTGAAAAATGCCATTGGTATTTTGATAAGGATTACAATGAATCTGTAGATTGCCTTGGGTGGTATGATAATTTTAACAATATTAATTCTTCCAATGCAAACACACCATATATTTTTCCATCTGTCTGTGTCAATTTCTTTCATCAGTGTCTTATAGTTTTCCAAGTGTAGGTCGTTTACCACCTTAGGTAGGTTTATTCTTAGGAATTTTATTCTTTTTTATGTGATGATAAATGGGACTGTTTCCTTAATTTTTCTTTCTGATAGTTCATTGTTAGTGTATAGAAATGCAACAGATTTCTGTATATTAATTTTGTATCCTACAACTTTACCAAATTCATTGATGAGCTCTAGTAGTTTTCTGTTGGTGTCTTTAGGATTTTCTGTGTATAGTATCATGTCATCTGCAAACAGCAACAATTTTACTTCTTCCTTTCCAATTTGGATTCCTTTTATTTCTTTTTCTTCTCTGATTGCTATGCAGTACTGCAACAGCCTTTTGAAGACTTATTCACAGTGACAGCTAGGTGAGAGTTCCTTTCAGAGCTGTGGCAAGGTCCTCCAGGAAATCATATATATTCTGCATCAGCATCCAATATATGGCTCTGTTTCTCCCACAGCAAGAATTCATGGGTCCAGGAATCAAGGGGTGGAAATGGGAGGGGTATCACTCAGTAATACCTCTAGTGACCCAATGACAAAGTTTTTGCTACCTGTCCCCCACAACTTTATGTTCTGCTGGCCTAGAGATCTTACTTCCAAAGGAAGAATGCTCCCACCAGGAAAACACAATTATTCCATTAAACTGGAAGTTAAGACTCCCAAGCAGCCACTTTGGATTCCTCATTCCTAAATCAACAGGCAAAGAAGAGAATTACTGTGCTGGCTGAAATGGTTAATCCTGATTACCAAGGAAAACTTGGATTGATACTGTACAGTGCAGATAAGGAAGAGTATGTCTGGAATACAGGAGATACTGTGATTAAAGTCAATGGAAAAATACGACATCCTAATCCAGACAGATCCTTTAGGAATGAAGGTTGAGGTCATCGCACCACGTTAAGGTCCATGACCAACTGAGGTGTTTACTGAGGGGAATGGGAATATGGATTGGGTAGTGAAAGAAGGTAGTTCTAAATACCAGCTACTTCCTTATTTTGTTATAAATATGTTTGTATCTGTGTGTATATGTCTCAAATATCTTTGTTTTCCTCTATCTTTTATTCCTTTATCATGTAACATAAAATATATTGACTTTATATCATGTCATTTAGTATTGTAAACTTTACATCATAGTATTTAAGTTACAGGGTGTGAAGGAAAAGGGTAAATATCACACAGGAATTTTGTATCCTCTTATGGGGAAAGTGTTAGTGCATTTTCAGTTGTATACAAAATGGTTGTATCATGTTAGGTGTAATTATAAACTTGTTATTGTCTTTATTTGGAGACTAAGTATAGTTTAAGGAGACGTGTATGGATGCCAAGTTGACAAGGGGTAGATGTGTGATGCATAGTTTTATGTGTCAATGTCATTGGGCCACAGTGCCCAGATATTTAATCAAACATTATTCTGAATGTTTCCATGAGAATATTTTTGGATGAGTAACTTTTAAATCAGAACTTTAAAGAGACTTTGAATGAAGCAGAATACCCTCAATAACGTGGTTAAGCCTCATTTAATCTGTTGAAAGCCTAAATAAAACAAAAGACTGACCTCTGCTGAGCAAGAAGGAATTCTGCTAGCAGACTCACTTTGGATTTAAACAGCAACTCTTCCTTGGGTTTCCATCCTGACAGCATTCAGACTTGAACTGCAACACAGGTTATTCTTTGGGTCTCTGGTCTGCTGGTCTATGCTACAGATTTTGGACTTGTCGGCCTCCATAATCACATAAGCCAATTCTTCTATCTATATTTACACATATACATTCTATTAATTCTGCTTCTCTGGAACTAATACAAATACTTAACAAAAAGTCAGAATAACAGTTACCTGATGGTTGGTAGATGATTGGCGAGGGACACACATGAATCTAAGGTATTAGTAATATTCTGTTACCTAAGTAGAGAGTACATGCATTTTATATTATTGCTATATATGGTTGACACACTATGCTCTGTGAATAATGTGTATCACACACACACAAAAGTTTAACTTAGGACAGGTAAAACAGCAGACTTCCAGCTGAAGATAGAAATAGCAAACTAGAAGATTCGTGTAAGAAAATCATCAAAAATATAGCAGAAGAAGATAACAAGATGTAAAACATGAGAGATTAAGAAACAGGAACAAGGGCTTCCCTGGTGGCGCCGTGGTTGAAAGTCTGCCTGCCGATGCAGGGGACACGGGTTCGTGACCCAGTCCGGGAAGATCCCACATGCCGCAGAGCAGCTGGGCCTGTGAGCCATGGCTGCTGAGCCTGTGCGTCCGGAGCCTGTGCTCTGCAAAGGGAGAGGCCACAACAGTGAGAGGCCCGTGTACCGCAAAAAAAATAAAAATAAAAAAGAAACAGGAACAAGAGAAAGAGAAACTCAAGATCAAGTTTCATAAGGAAGCATATAGATAATGGTGAAGGAAAAATATTCAGAGAGATCATGGCTGACAAATTTTCATATAAAAGAAATAGGATTAATAAAATAAGTATAAATAAATATGTGTAAAATATCAAATACTAAAAGAAACTGTAGTAAAGGAAATCTTAAAGGAAACAAAAAGAAAAGAATAACAACATTTAGATGTACAAGAGATTTCACATCAACAGGAGGTCAAAGAGATAACTACTAAAGTGTGCTAAGAGAAAAATAACTGCCAATCTCAAACTCTATTCCCAGCTGAACAATCAGTCAAAAGTTGAAAAACAGAAACATCTGATACAAGGGGGAGAAACTAGCTTACTCTTTCAGACTCTGGCTAAAAGAATTAGTGGAAGAACACTTCTGCAAAAAAGGAAATAGAACCTCTAATAAAGAAATAATCTACAAGAAGCAACAGTGAGGAAATAAAATTAGAATTTGAAAAACAAAATAAGTAGGTCTTAATAAAAACTGATGGTAAAAATTATTAATTTGTAAGAAGAGGGTTAAAAAAAACAAGTTGGAAATAAAGTACTAGATAAGTATGACATAGACTATAGGAGAGTAGATGGGGTTTATCATTCTAACATCTTTGTATTATTTTGGAAAAGGGTAAAGATACTAATTAACTTCAAACTTTGGTTAACTATATATACTAAAAATTTAAGAGAATCATGAAGTAGTAGACTGTGCAAGTTCCCAAAATGTGAAGGATAAAACAGAAACAAAAAAGTAAAAAGGGATAAAGCAAAAACAAAAAGAATGATCATAATGGAAAAAAATGATGGTAGGAATATATCCAAGTATATCAGTAACACAGTACATAGTAAATGCAGACAGTCTTAACTGAGAAACGACAAACCTACTGGTATATTTTAGCATTAGAAGCACTAACTCTTAGAAACTGAATAGATCAAACACTCAAAAAGTTAACATTGCATGAGATTGAACACGACAATTTAGAAATTTGATAGAATGGACATATATGGTTCATTCTATGAGTGCATAGAATATCTGCAACCAACAATTAGAGATTAAGCATCTTTTTCAAGCACACAAAAAACTTGGTCATCTACACAGATAATTTCTGAAAAGTAAAGGAGACACTGTCTCTTGTCTGCCCAATACAATGACGAGTCCACTTCCCTATTAACAGAACCTGCTTTTGCGTTCAGGTAGTAAAAAGAATTCCCTTGATCTGCAGTAAGGGTTGCTTCGCTACAGCTCCATGAAGTGAAAATGATCAACTCAAACCAGTTATTTTATAAGTGTACATTGTTGGTATATAGTCATGGAAATGATTTTCTCTTATCAATCCAGCAATTATATTTTTAAAGATACTCTTGAGTTTTTTATCTGGACAATCATATGTTATGCAAATTACTGTTTTGTTTCTTTTCAGTCCTTATGCATCTTATTTCTTTTCCTTCCTTGGGCACAAGCTAAAACCCATGGTACATAGATGAAATCATATATTATTGTCAAACACTGTTACCTTATTCCTAATTTTCAGGGGAATGCTTCTGATGTGTCACCAGGGATAATAATGTTTGTAGTAGATTTTTAATAGGTTCCCTTTAATGGATAAGTCTTATCCCTTTCATGGATAAGACTTCTCCTTTTAGTCTGCCATGAGTTTTCTTTTCTCAGAAATGGTTATTGAAGGATAACACTTTTTTCTCCTGCATGTACTAAAATGATCATAAGCTTCTTTTTCCCTTTGATCTACTATTGTGTTAATTACATTAAATCATTTTAGTACTTGGGGATAAATCTAACTTGGTCAAGATGCATTTGTTTAAGTATATATTTATTATTTTATATTTATATATATGTATCTGTTAACATATATATACATGTACATAATATATAACATACACATTCCTATATTTGATTTACTAATATTTTGTTCAGGATTTTTAAATCTATGTTCATGAATGAGACTGATCTATAAATTTTCCTCTCCCATACTTTCTTTGTCTGTTTTTTGTATCTAAGGCTTAGTATATTATATTATTTATAAAAATCAGATGTTCCAAATCTTCAAATGTTCTCTAAATTTTGTTACATGGTGTTATCAGATCTGTGAGACATTTCTGAAAATCTTGTCTTTTTTTCCTTGCAATTTTGTTGATTTTTGTTTTATATATTTTAATTCTATGTTATTGGATGCCTATAAGTTTAGAATTGTTTTATTTTTCTGTTGAAATATATATTTCATCATTATGAAGTAACCACTTTAATCCCTAACAATACTTATGCCTTAGAGTTATTGTGTCTGAAAATATTATAGATTTATAACTGACACTTGTTTTATTTAATACTTGCCTGACACACACACACACACACACATATATATATATTGCATTCTTTAATTCTCAATATTTCTTTGTCCTTGTGTCATAGGTATGTTTCTTTTTTTTTTTTTTTTTTTTGTGGTACGCGGGCCTCTCACTGTTGTGGCCTCTCCTGTTGCAGAGAACAGGCTCCGGATGCGCAGGCTCAGCAGCCATGGCTCACGGGCCTAGCAGCTCCGCGGCATGTGGGATCTTCCTGGACGAGAGCTTGAACCCATGTCCCCTGCATTGGCAGGCAGATTCTTAACCACTGAGCCATCAGGGAAGCCCCAGCCATGCATTTTAATGAATGATTGTTGTATTATATGAAGTATTTCTGCGTGTTTCAAGTGAAGATGATCGTATGACTTTGATTCATTTTCAACTGATAGATTACTCTGTCATACTGAATGTCCTTTTTTCTGTTTAGGTTCTACTAAATGCTAAAAATATTTACCCACCCTCTTTTAGGGTCTACAGTTGAGTACGTATGTGGGGAGTCAGGAAACAGGCTGTTCCTAAAGCTGTGCCAAATTATGTGAATTTCACCTAGTCGCTTAAAGCTTGTTTACCTGTACTTCCTTCCCACAGTTCTGGAAGTTATCGCTTTAAAAAAATAAAGCATATAAATAGCACTAGACTAAAACACAGGGACCTAGTCTGCCTGTGAATAGGAAGTGAGGACCTTAAAAGAAAGAATAGGAAGAAAACAGGTGTCCCTTGTCTTCCTACTGCTGTTGGTGACCCCTTCTTTCAATTCTTCTTACCGAATTTTAGATAAAAGTGAAAGGAAGAGAAAAAACAGTATTTTAGCTCTATCACTGACCTTGAGTACAGGAAAAATAATCAGAAGTTTAACGGTGCAAGGAACAATTTCAGCAACTCTGTGGACAGTGCCCCATATCACTGATGCAGCAGGCTCTGCTAGAATCAATTTGAAAACTGGCTCACTGCAACAGAATCAGGAAGGTTGAGATAGAAGAAGAATGGGCAAGGAGCAATCCTTTCACTTTTTCTCAGCAGATCTTTGCCACATTGGTTTCAGAACCATCCCATTCTAAGTGAGGTCTCTAACATCTGTTCACTCCCCCCCCAACCCCTGCTCTCCAGTAGCTCCTCTCCACATTTAAACAGTGATGAGGTCTCAGCTGGAGTCTAGTTTCAGCCTGATCCCACAACAAGTGCGGAAGGCTAAGTGGTTCACAGAGTTATTCCACCTTTGGGCAAGGAAACTGGCTTAAAGAATCCCTGTGTCAGTCCATCATTGGCTAAGGACTGCTCCTTAGTACTGGGCCTATAACCTCCCACGACATGGCTCCTATTTGACTGAGGGCATTTCTCCAGAAAACCAGGTAACAGCAAGCCTTAGCTGAAGCACTTAAAGTACCCAGGGTGGGAGTGGGGAGTGCGTCAGCTGGCAATGGGGTCTAGATGGGGCACCTACAGAATTCACTACAGTTTCCAAGACTTCATATTCCTATAGCATAATCTGCTTGAAGCGATTGTGGCCCTGTGAGTAGTGTATTAAAAGGAACAATTAGGCTTTCCCACTCTCCTATGCGTCAGCTGGCAATGGGGTCTAGATGGGGCACCTATAGATTTCACTAGTTTCCAAGACTTCATATTCCTATAGCATAGTCTGCTTGAAGGGTGATTGTGGCCCTGTGAGTAGTGTATTAAAAGGAACAATTAGGCTTTCCCACTCTCCTAAGACTTTTTTTGTAATTCCTGGGTAGAGTTTGCCATTCACTTCTCAGTAGTCAGTACCTCTTTATAGTTTGGAAATATTATATTTGGTCTGGAAAGAGTGAATAAAGAAGAAGGATATCCTAAAAACATTTTTTCCAGAACTACAATTCCACCATGGTATTTTGCTGCCTTATTTCAGGGACCACATTTTGAAACTCATTAAAAAAACAGAGCTAATTTCAGACTTCCTACGTCTTGCAAAGGGCAGAACATTTCTTTGTAAGGAAAATATATTTGTGTCAGGGTGCACATGTACCAGTCAATTTAATTAAGCACAGAAAGTTCTTTGTCATCTGGGCCTAACCATATCGAACTGCCATAGAAATTCAATATACAACAAGGTAATGTTTGGCACAAATACTAGAGCCATAAAATATGTCTCACAGTGCTGCAGCCTAGATGTAAGATAAATTTTAGATATGATCTTAGAAAAATTACAATAAACATACATGTATCAAAGTGACAGGACCTCAGGTCCTTATAGAAAACAATAATAATTCTTTGTATCAGTGTAGATGGGAAATTTAGATTTAAAACGCTTTTTAAAGCAATTGGGGAAAAAATGCCTTTTTGCTTTTGCTTGCAGATGCATCAATTTTCTATAGTGGAGTATTCAAGAAACTGGTAACATTGGTTACCTGTGGGAGGGAAATTTTCTGGCTGAAAAAGGTGAGTGATACAAAGGCTTTCAGCCACTTTATATAAAAAAATGAGCATCTGAAAATTTTGGTTCTTGGTATTGGAAACCAATCCCCTGTGCATATCAAGGAATGCCTGTATGTTTAAAATGATTTTATATCAATACAGGTAGAGGTGGGGATAAACTTTCATTGAGGAATAAGTATAATGATGTTATAATTCATCAATTGCCTATTATATGCTAGCTATTTTGCTAAGGTATTTATGTATGTTCTTATTAATTTTTACCACAAAATTTGGGGTAGGTGATGTTACTTTCCCCATTGTATAAATGAGGGGATTAAGAGTTATGATGAATAAGCAGCTTCTCTGAGATCTCATAGCTAGTAAGTTAGCAGTGTAACTATAGGGCTTTCTGGTTAAAAACAAGTTAGTAGACATTTCCCAATCAGAGTTCTTTTTTTTTTTTTTAATTCTTTGACAGACTCTAGTTAATAGTTTTGTAATCATTCATTCCCCTTCAAGTTAGCATTAGGAAAATTAGTGTCTGTGACTGTGGTCCTGCTGGGATTTCTCTAAATCAGACCTGGAAGATGTAGGCCTCCAGAAGGTACTTCCCAAGTTAACCTTCCAAGCCAGAGGATGGCTTAACCTTGAGAAGATCACTTTCTCTCCAGTCTCATGTTTTACCTAAAGTTAGTTATGGACCTCAAAGCCACCTAACGAATGGGCATTTAACTTTCTAATAGGCCACTGGGGCTGGTGAGACAAAGGGTGCAAAACAATCATCACCTGATCCATTTCATCTCATTATTGTACATTTTTCAGAAACTTGCCTAATTTGTGACCTTACTTTCGTAACTGTATGGATATATTGTCAGCGTTAACCCATGGCAATCAGAAGGGGAAGAAGAGAGTTCCTAGATTGCACTGACCTGTGTCCTTCTTTGTTCTAATTCTGGAATTGGAAATTACTCCAGCAGACCTGCCCACTGCTGAAAACATTCTGGTCTCTTGCCTTGTCCACCCCAGGTGAGGATCTGCTCACCCCTACCTGTGGATTCAGACACAGGCCCTAGCCACAGACCTAATTCTGGAAGAAAATGTGTAGAGTCTGTTTGTGTTGTTTCCTCATGAAATCAGTTAGAAATACCAAAAAGGAAACCTTTGGAATAATCCAGGCAAAATACAAGAGAACCTAATATAAGACAGTGGCCATAAAGATGGAGAAAGATGTGGGTGTTCATGGGGGTGAAATTTATTGGCCCTGAATAGTCATAAAATGTAAAGGCTGAGGGAGAAAAAGAGTCAAAAAAGACTGCCAGACTTCTTAGCTGAATAACTTAGTAGGTGATCGATGACATCCATGGAGACTCTGAGGGAGAAGCTCAAGTTTGGGCAGTCATTTCTTTCATTTAGTTTCATTTATGCTTGTTTGCTTTTGATTTCAGTGAGTTAAATGATTGATTTCATTTCAACTATGACAAGCCCTGAATAACTCCCTTCTTATTTCCATTTCTTTGGTTTCTATCCAAGTCTTCGTGATTTTTAAAGGAACACAAAAGGACCCAAGATACCCAGAAGACAGATGCCAGATTCCCACATGAAACCACCAACTGGAGCTGACCCTTCAAACGAGGCATTTGCTCTTCAGGACATCACTGCCTACTCTACCCCAGTTTCAGTGTGTACCTCACCTGCTAGCTTCCCTAGGCAATGTATTGTCAATCTCCTGCCTTAGGCCAAAAGCCCTGACTAGCTTTGATACTCCTTCCCCACTCTAAATGTTGCCTCCCACCCCACCCCAAATTTGTGATAACTGCCCCTCAGGACCAACCAAAGTACAGGGAGAAAAATATTTTCTTCTTATTTACAGATTGGACATTATTCTACCTCTATCCACTGGATTCTGGGTAGGTACCGAAACTGTTTTGCACTATTATGGTAACCCTAATCCCAAACTCTCTCTCCACCGTTAGCCACTACTAGGTCTATAGTTAACCCCAAAAGAGACGTGGTTGAGAAAGAAAGATGTAGAATAAGTACTGCCCAGGTGTTAAGTCCCTGGAGCCCTGGACTTGGACCAGTCCTCATTTCGATAAGATCTTTTGTTACCACTCTTTCTACCCTATGCTGATTTCCTAATCTAACCTTCCAGGTTAGATACCTGAATCTATCCACCCATTTAAAACACCTGATTTTAAATTCAGGATGTATTCTTGGTACCTACTATCTCTCAATGCCCTCCTGTCCCACTCAGAACACCAGACATTGATCCTACCATTTGTCTCAGTGAGTCTAAAAAGAAAAATGGGGTGTGGGCTATAGCAGAATTATATAGTTGAGGGAGAAGTCCCAATGAAAATCTGGTATAGTTAGCCATTCTTACAGCTGGAAATATGTCTAATCTCTTGGGTGTGTTGGGACAGAAAAAAGTATTCAGAATCCCTGGCACACATGGTCCCCTTAGGTGACTCTGCCCTCTCTCTCTGACCATTCATATACTAGAGACTAAATCCTTCCCTCATGAATTTTCCATCATGCCACTACTGTCTGGCTCCTATGTCCAACACCCACTTCTTCCTCAACTATAGCCCTGGAAAGCTGGTTAATACCCTGTCTTCTATTCATTCTGACTTTGGATGTGTGAGAACACATAAGTCAGATGAAATCTAAGAAATCTACATGTAGATCTGAAAAACTAATTTTGCCACGGGCAAGTTTGTTTATTCACTCACTCAACATGAGTTAAACATTCGATAAGTGCCAAGTGATAGGAGTGAAGAAATGAGTAAGATCTGATGACTAACCTGGAAGAATAGGCAAAAATTAATTATGCAATTCAATGTGGTAAGTGCTTTAATAGAGCCATCATCATAGTTTTATGCTATATTAGGAGGCACAGCTGAGGAGCACCTAACTTCTAGAATAGTGTTTCTGAAACTTTATTGTGCTTCCAACGCACCAGGAATCTTGTTAAAATGAAGGCTCTGGGTCAGTAAGTCTTGAGTGGGACTTGGAATCTGCACTTCTAACAAGCTCCCAAGTGATGCTGATGACGCTGGTCCATGGACCAGACTCTGAGTAGCAAGGTCCTACAGGACCAGAAAATACTTCAAAACAGAGATGGTGCTTGAATTGACATTTTAAGGAATAAACAGGACTTACCCAGTAGCACAGGATAAAAGTAGTCCAGGCAAAAAACAGCATATTTTGAAAATTATAAAAGGCTTTTCTAGTGACTTGAAAATTTGCAAGAAGAATATTAGAACTGGACACCATCACTGGTAAAATTAATAACATTCAAGACCTATGTAGATTGGCTAAAATATTTTAGAGATACTTTCCACCTCTGCCTTAATAGGGTGTAAGAATCCATTGGGGCCTTTACCCTAAGTTCCTTAGGGACAGCAGCAATAGTTTCAGAGGGCACAAAATCTAACCTCTGAATCTTGCTGTATGTGCCTCAAGTATCTTTCTCATGAAGTGTGGTTACAGAGCCTCAAAAGACAGTGCCAGATAGTGGTACTGGAGCTTCATCAGACTTTCAGACCCATTTTGTGCCTAATTCTCTAACAAATGTCTAGCAAGTGCCCATGTATGTTGAAGACAATCATGACTTTCATTACATTTTGGCCTTGTGGTTATGGGGAAGCAGTTAACCAGCCCTCATCACCGCAAAATCTTTTTGTTGTTGTTGTTCTCCATCTTTTTTGGGGGGCATACCGTGGCTTGAGGGATCTTAGTTCCCTGACCAGAAGTCAAACCCGTGTCCCCTGAAGTGGAAGCGCAGAGTCCTAACCACTGGACTGCCAGGGAATTCCTACTCCAAAATCTTTAATTGCTGCTGTTGTCAACGAACACTTTAAAAATTGTTGGCTTTGTTAAGTTGACAGCATCATACCTGTAAAATGAAGGTAGCAATACTTTTTTTTTTTTTTTTTTTGCAGTACGTGGGCCTCTCACTGTTGTGGCCTCTCCCTTTGCAGAGCACAGGCTCCGGACACACAGGCTCAGCAGCCATGGCTCACGGGCCCAGCCGCTCTGCGGCATGTGGGATCTTCCCGGACCGGGTCACAAACCCATGTCCCCTACATCGGCAGGTGGACTCTCAACCACTGCACCACCAGGGAAGCCCTGAAAGTAGCAACTCTTGCCCTACCAATCTTACAGACCAAACTAAGATAGATGTACTTGAAAAAAATTACAGTGATGTATGTCAATTATTTCTCAATGAAACTAAAAAAAAGGGAGGAAAAAATAAAGTAAAAAAAATTAAAATATGACGAAAATGTTGGCTGTAATTAAAGAGAGCCTATGAGCTTCTTACAGTATCCATCAAGGTAGAAGTTCCCAAACTTACACAATCAGAAGAATAATCTAAGGTTCTTATTTAAAAAACACATATCCCCAGGTCCTACCTTTGGAAATTCCAATTCTATTGTCTGTGGGGAAGCTCACATATGTAATAAGTACCCCAAAGATACTTACAATCATGTCAGTTTAGGATACTCCATACTATGCAATGGAATTTGGGACACATAAGAGAGAATATGCAAACTCTACCCCCATCACCAATATTATCATACAGAAGAGCACATCTATATCATTACTGTAATTACAAATGACTCATGGTGAGTATTTCCCAGTCATGTAACTCCCTTCCCTTCCTCCTAACAGTCTGTGTAAAACATAAGACTGAGTGGATGCTATGTGCAGTACAATCTACAAAAATGTTTGAGACGCAAACGCTTGAGACGTCTAATACAGTGAAGTATTTTTCCTAATAACCTTACAATCAGCAAATTGCTCCTACTTGAAGAAACTTCTTTAAACTTTATCCTCAAAAGTGAGCAAATTAATGAGTCACTTAAAGACATAATCTGGTGACTATTTCTTTCTGAAGCTGTGCTATATTAGGCTCCTAGAAGGTGTGGGAAGGTGTGTAAATGTTCAAGGGAAGAATATTTACTTAATGACAACTAGGTATTTGGTATTATGCTTTTTATGTTTATGTAACGTGTCCATGACTAAAACAACATCTATGTACCTATTTATAACTGCCACATAAAGACTCACAGGTGGAGAGCACAAGTACACATACACACATTGCATTACCTCAGAACATTTCTTACCTGGGAGTCACAACTAGCTGGATGGGTCCTCTTATATCTTCCTCACAGAACCAGACCCATAAGCTCTGTAACCAGGTTAGATTCAGACTGAATCGCTTAGAGAATCCAATCAAATAAAACTGTCAATTCAATTGTAAAATACTGCTTTAGTCAGAAGGAGGTAAACGTCCAGATCTTATTATCCCTAGAGGTGCTGAAAACATCAGGCTGAAAACATCAGTTGATTTAAGATAAAACTTTTGATAGGTTGTGAATGGAGAAATTAAGGACCTTTGGGAACCAGCCTTTACCTTGAAGGCTGACTGAAGGAGGATGACCAGATGCCTGCAGGATGAGCTGGGGTGAATGTTACAGGCAGACTGGGCAGACTGTATATCTGAGCCAATCAGCAGGTGCTAAAGGTTTGTTGCTATTTGTTCTTATTCTCATTTTTCCAACATGGTCAAAACTCTATAGGTTTAGCCCTATAAGCATCTGCCCAATTACTAATAACCAGAGCAAAAACTACGTGTGTAACACGTATCCAGAGAGCAAACCGTTTTAGAGAAGCTTCAAAAACATTAATTTCTTTTAGCAAACAAAGACACATCCTTCAAACACATGAATGTAATATTGTCTACTTTGCTCTCAGCCTGATTACAGATTAATTTCATCTCTAACAGATTTGATCTTTTCCCCTAATTATCACTTATAGAATATTTTGAAAATTGAAGAAAAAGTAATGGTAACTAATTTATTAATAAAAGAAATATATTTTAAGTCACTGTGGTTGCCGGACACCGGAGAATTAAAAAGATGTCAACAGGTACAGAAGACAAATTCACAAAGCAGTTAAATTGCAGAGTACTCGCATGAAGCAATCAGGCCTGTTTCACTTCACAATGAAAACTGCGTACTGATGATTTTAGATAAAAGGCAGCTAAGACCTAAACCAGGAAGTCAGTCTATTGTCCTGTTTTGAAAGGGCAGGGAGAGATGGACAAATGTTACACATCACAACTGTCCTCCCAGACCGAGTGTTTTCTTGAGAATGTTTGTGAGATGCTCATAAATGCTGACAACTACTCATAACCAGCACACACTAGAAGAGATCCCTGAGAAGCTTTCAAAGAAAATTCAGAATCAAAGTTCTAGTTCTTGCTTATACCCAGCCCTAAGTGAGCCTGAGCTTCCTCACCTACTTAATGGGAGGAATGTCTGTGCTCTGTGTCTTGCAGGATTACCATGGTGATGAATGAGTTCATGTATAAAGGTAGCACAATCTCAAATAATGTTGACTTTACCATAATTTTTCTGCTAAACACTATCAGCATCTGAGTTTTTAGCCCTTGTTTCAATTCCTCTCCTAATGCCCCTTGTAACTAGTGTGCTGATCTTCCTGGTTTGTAATTCCATAAGGTTCCCTTTATTTTCATTTTCTATTTCCCCTGCATAACCTCCAGCCCTTGCTCCAGTACAGTACTCCATTCTTGAAGCTACACCATCACTAGCCAACAAGACTTTTATGCTCACTGATTAGCCAGTAGAACATAGCCTGGTCAGGAGGTTTTCACACTTACGCAAAAAACCAGAGCAAAGGTGTTTCCCCAGATGACTGGCTAAACTATGGGTGCCAGAGCAAAAAGCACTGGAGCAGAATTATTTATCTTCTAATAGTTAGAGCTGCATCAAGCAATTTTTATCAGAAGCTTCACAGCAAAGGTATTCCCATTAAACCATGAAGGAGTCTGGAGTAATGGCCTATTTCCAAAGCTGCCAAGTTCACTGAGTGAATTGGAGCAAATCTCACCTACACTTTCTCACTTCCTGATACATTTTTCAGAGATTAGGTAGTTACTTTCATCATAATCCTAGACAAGCCTTGACTATGAAGCATTCACTCACTATGTGTTTGTGATTACATGGTACAAATCTCCCCCCATCGACCCCTTTTAGACTTAACAGAAGAGTAGCTTGAAATCGAAAACAAACAACCAACAAATTACACGCTCTTAGAAGTATGCACCCTTCAACTACAAAACATTGCAGTACATCTTTAGGACAGTGAGGTTAACAAAGAAAGGATGTCATTTCAGTCAGCTGTCACTCCACACTGCTTCCACCCCTAGGCAACAATTGACTTACTATAATCAAGCTCATTAATTTGGTCAATACCATTTAAATCCTTCCAATAAAACACAGAATATACACTTCACTCTCCCACAGTCTCAATTTTTTTGAAAGTTTGGCACGAGGAAAAGGGAACTGAGTGAGAAAATGGGCAATGAAGTAGACGGCAAAGAATATTATGAAATTGTTCATTTCTGCTTTTTTATTATTTTTGCCCTCCTCTGAAAGTAACCACTGAATTACTTCATCTTTCTGTCTGTCTACATACAAGTTGTTTGTGCACATGGAGATACACAGTTAGAGCCAACAGTTAATTCACACAACACTAAATCTCAACAGAGGAGGGAAAACAGGTTTACTGTCTTTACCCAAAACAAATATGGAGAAACTATTTTCCATTATTAGAAACACAGTAAAAAATGAAACCGATCCAAGAATGAAGAGAGTATTTTTTTATGTAAAAGATATATGTATTTTAGCCAGGCATTGTAACATCAGTAAATCTCTTTGGAAACCAAATTTCCATTGCATAACTGGGCCTCTGGTGATTTAGAACTGAGTCAATTCAAATGTGATGCCTTTGGAATGCCAACTGGCAGCAGAGTGCACGGAAGCCTGCAGTCACTGACACTTCAGAGGCACTTGCAGTCCTGAAGGAAGGACATCCCAGGAACACCTCCTAGGTGCTGTGTGAAGTCACAAACAGGTAGAGCATTTCCACTCCTCTGAAACAAAGAGAATGTAGCCCCACCTTGCCAGGAAGAAGAATCTGACAAGCTTCCCAATAAGGCAATTCTCTCAACTGTGAGTCGCCCACACCCCTTGGGCACAGGTGACGTTTACAGGAAGGACCATTCCACCTTCGAGGCAGCAGGAACCATGTAATCAGGTTCTGAATCCCAGTATTCAACTCATCTCCAAACATATTTTTATTCAAATTTCTAAAGCCAAAGAATAATATACCTAATCACTGTCCCCAGCCTTCTCTCCTTTTATAGGATTGTTAATTCCATAAATATTTAAGTGCCTATTGTGTGCAAGACATTGTATTTGCTCCTAGATGGAGAATGATTAACAGAAAGAAAAAAAAAAATGCCCTGCATTCTTGAGTCAAGAGGGAAAAAAAAAAAAACAACCAAGACAAGTTCTAAGAAGGAAACAAACAGGCCAGTTTAATAGATTCACAGGGAGACATTACTCGGGGCAGTCGCCTGTTCTACCTTTAATATACATTCCTGTTAAAATTGGTCAAGCCTGGGACGAGGGATTATGCATCTCTTACAGGCTCCAAGGTCTACTGCTGCTCCACAAACCACATTTTTGAATAACAAAGGCATTATGGTTTCTCTGTACTGGTGGTTCAAAGTGTGGTCACCAGACAAGCAGCACCAGCATCACCTAGGAACTTGTGGGAAATGCAAATTCTCAGGCCCCACGCCAAACTTACTGAGTCAGAAGCTCTGGGGGCAGGCTAGCAGTTGACATTTTAACCAACCCTCAAGTTGATTCTGATGCCCACTAAACCCCAAGACAGTAGTCACTGGCCACATTTTGAGGCTACTGAGTACTCAAAATGTGGCTAGTCTGAATTGAAATATGCTTAAGTGTAAATCACACACCAGATTTCAAGGACTTGAAAAGAATGTAAAAACATCTTATTAATAATTTTTATATTGAATGCATGTTGAAATACTACTTTGAATATACTGGGTTAAATTAACTAAATTATTAACTTCACTTGTTTTATTTAGTTTATTTTCATGTGGCTACTGAATTTTTTAATTGAGCTATAGTTGATTATTTACAATATTGCATTAGTTTAAGATATACTGCATTGTGATTCAAATATTTTATAGACTATACTCCATTTAAAGTTATCATAGAGGGAGACCTTCAAGATGGCAGAGGAGTAAGACATGGAGATCACCTTCCTCCCCACAAATACATCAGAAATACACCTACATGTGGAACAACTCCTACAGAACACCTACTGAACGCAGGCAGAAGACCTCAGACCTCCCAAAAGGCAAGAAACTCTCCACATACCTGGGTAGGGCAAAAAAAAAAAAAAAAACATAGACAAAAGAATAGGGACAGGACCTGCACCAGTGGGAGGGAGCTGTGAAGGAGGAAAGGTTTCCACACACTAGGAAGCCCCTTTGTGGGCGGAGACTGTGGGGGGCGGAGACTGTGGGTGGCGGAGTAGGGAAGCTTCGGAGCCATGGAGGAGAGCGCAGCAACGGGGTGCGGAGGGCAAACCGGAGAGATTCCCACACAGAGGATCGGTGCCGACCAGCACTCACCAGCCCGAGAGGCTTGTCTGCTCACCCGGCGGGGCGGGCGGGGCTGGGAGCTCAGGCTCGGGCTTCAGAGGTCAGACCCCAGGGAGAGGACTGGGGTTGGCAGTGTGAACACAGCCTGAAGGGGCTAGTGCGCCACAGCTAGCCGCGAGTGAATCTGGGAGAAAGTCTGGACCTGCATAAGAGGCAAAAGACCGTTGTTTCAGGGTGCATGAGGAGAGGTGATTAAGAGCGCCACCTAAACAAGCTCCAGAGACGGGCGCGAGCTGCGGCTAAAAGCGCGGACCCCAGAGACGGGCATGAGACGCTAAGGCTGCTGCCACCACCAAGAAGCCTGTGTGCGAGCACAGGTCACTATCCACAACCCCCTTCTGGGGAGCCTGTCCAGCCCACCACGGCCAGGGTTCCGAGATCCAGGAACAACTTCCCCGGGAGAACACACAGCGAGCCTCAGGATGGTGCGACGTCACGCCGGCCTCTGCCGCCGCAGGCTCGCCCTGCATCCATATCCCTCCCTCCCCCCGGCCTGAGTGAGCCAGAGCCCCCGAATCAGCTGCTCCTTTAACCCCGTCCTGTCTGGGCGGGGAACAGACGCCCTCAGGCGACCTACAGGCAGAGGTGGGGCCAAATCCAAAGCTGAACCCCGGGAGCTGTGTGAACAAAGAGGAGAAAGAGAAATCTCTCCCAGCAGCCTCAGGAGCAGCGGATTAAATCTCCACAGTCAACCTGATGTACCTGCATCAGTGGAACACCTGAATAGACAACGAATCATCCCAAAATTGAGGCAGTGGACTTTGGGAGCAACTGTAGACTTGGGGTTTGCTGTCTGCATCTAATTTGTTTCTGGTTTTATGTTTATCTTAGTTCAGTATTTACAGTTTATTACCATTGGTATATTTATTGATTTGGTGGCTCTCTTCCTTTTTTTTAAATATATAGATTTTTTTTCCCATTTTCTCTTTTTGTGAGTATGTATGTGTATGCTCCTTTGTGTGATTCTGTCTGTACAGCTTTGCTTTTACCATTTGTCCCAGGGTTCCGTCAGTCCTTTTTTTTTTTGCATAATTTTTAGCACTTGTTATCATTGGTGGATTTTCTTTTTGTCATTAACCTTATTTATTTCAGGGACCAGCTGAAGTTCACCAAAATCCCCAAGATATTTTCTTACTTGATGGTGAAGTCTAGAGGTGCCAGTTAAAATGTTAAAATACACGGTGCCTAGTTAAATTTTAATTTTTCAGATAAACAATGAATACTGGCAACCATTGGTAGATTTTCTTTTTGGTTTGGTTGCTCTCTTCTTTCTTTCTTTTTTATTATTCATTTTTAATAATTTTTTTAATTTTAATAACTTTATTTTCCTTCTTTTTATTTCTTTCTTCCTCCCTTTTCTTCTGAGCCTTGTGGCTAACAGGGTCCTGGTGCTCTGGCCAGGTATCAGGCCTGTGCCTCTGAGGTGGGAGAGCCAAGTTCAGGACATTGGTCCACCAGAGACATCCCAGCTCCACGTGATATCAGACGAAGAAAGCTCTCCGAGACATCTCCATATCAATGCTAAGACCCAGCTCCATGCAAAAACCAGCAAGCTACAGTGCTGGACACCCTATGCCAAACAACTAGCAAGACAGGAACACAACCCCATCCATTAGCACAGAGGCTGCCTAAAATCATAATAAGATCACAGACACTCCAAAACACACCACCGGACGTGGTCCTGCCCACCAGAAAGACAAGATGCAGCCTCATCCGCCAGAACACAGGTAACAGTCCCCTCCACCAGGAAGCCTACACAACCCACTGAAACAACCGTAGCCACTGGGGGCAGACACCAAAAACAACAGGAACTATGAACCTGCAGCCTGCAAAAAGAAGACCCCAAACACAGTAAGTTAAGCAAACTGAGAAGACAGAGAAACACACAGCAGATGAAAGAGCAAGGCAAAAACCCACCAGACCTAACAAATGAAAAGGAAATAGGCAGTCTACCTGAAAAAGAATTCAGAGTAATGATAGTAAAGATGATCCAAAATCTTGGAAATAGAATGGAGAAAATACAAGAAACATTTAACAAGGACCTAGAAGAACTAAAGAGCCAACAAACAATTATGAACAACACAATAAATGAAATTAAAAATTCTCTAGAAGGGATCAATAACAGAATAACTGAGGCAGAAGAACGGATAAGTGACCTGGAAGATAAAACAGTGGAAATAACTACCACAGAGTAGAATAAAGAAAAAAGAATGAAAAGACTTGAGGACAGTCTCAGAGACCTCTGGGACAACATTAAATGCACCAACATTCGAATTACAGGGGTCCCAGAAGAAGAAGAGAAAAAGAAAGGGTCTGAGAAAATATTTCAAGAGATTATAGTTGAAAACTTCCCTAATATGGGAAAGGAAATAGTTAATCAAGTCTAGGAAGCACAGAGAGTCCCATGCAGGATAAATCCAAGGAGAAACACGCCAAGACACATATTAATCAAACTACCAAAAATTAAATACAAAGAAGTATTAAAAGCAGCAAGGAACAAACAACAAATAACATACAAGGGAATCACCATAAGGTTAACAGCTGATCTTTCAGCAGAAACTCTGCAAGCCAGAAGGGAGTAGCAGGATGTATTTAAAGTGATGAAAGGGAAAAACCCTCAACCAAGATTACTCTACCCAGCAAGGATCTCATTTAAATTCGACAGAGAACTTAAAACCTTTACAAACAAGCAAAAGCTAAGAGAATTGAGCACCACCAAAGCAGCTTTACAACAAGTGCTAAAGGAACTTCTCTAGGCAGGAAACACAAGAGAAGGAAAAGACCTACAAAGACAAACCCAAAACAATTAAAAAAATGGTAATAGGAACATACATATCAATAACTACCTTAAATGTAAACAGATTAAACACTCCAAACAAAAGACACAGACTGGCTGAATGGATACAAAACAAGACCCATATATATGCTGTCCACAAGAGACCCACTTCAGACCTAGGGACACATACAGACTGAAAGTGAAGCATGGAAAAAGATATTCCATGCAAATGGAAATCAACAGAAAGCTGCAGTAGCAATTCTCATATAAGACAAAATAGACTTTAAAACAAAGACTATTACAAGAGACAAAGAAGGACACTCATAATGATCAAGGGATCAATCCAAGAAGAATATATAACAATTGTAAATATTTATGCACCCAACATAGGAGCACCTCAATACATAAGGCAAATATTAACAGCCATAAAAGCAGAAATCGACAGTAACACAATCGTAGTAGTGGACTTTAACACCCCACTTTCACCAATGGACTGATCATCCAAAATGAAAATAAATAAGGAAACACAGCTTTAAATGATACATTAAACAAGATGGACTTAATTTATATTTATAGGACATTCCATCCAAAAACAAAAGAATACACTTTCTTCTCAAGTGCTCATGGAACATTCTCCAGGACAGATCATATGTTGGGTCACAAATCAAGCCTTGGTAAATTTAAGAAAATTGAAATCATATCAAGTATCTTTTTCGACCACAACGCTATGAGACTAGGTATCAATTACAGGAAGAAAACTGTAAAAAATATTAACACATGGAGACTAAACAATACGCTACTAAATAACCAAGATATCACTGAAGAAATCAAAGAGGAAATGAAAAAATCTAGAAATAAATGACAATGAAAACGTGATGACCCAAAACAGTGCAAGAGGGAAAGGGAACCCTCTTGCACTGTTGGTGGGAATGTAAATTGATACAGCCACTATGGAGAACAGTATGGAGGTTCCTTAAAAAACTAAAAGTAGAACTACCATACGATCCAGCAATCCCACTACTGGGCATATACCCTGAGAAAACCATAATTTCAAAAAGAGTCATGTACCACAATGTTCACTGCAGCTCTAGTGAACAGCTCTGCAGCTCTGTAGCCAGGACATGCACATGTCCATCGACAGATGAATGGATAAAGAAGATGTGGCACATATATACAATGGAATATTACTCAGCCATAAAAAGAAACGAAATTGAGTTATTTGTAGTGACTTGGCTGGACCTAGAGTCTGTCATACAGAGTGAAGTAAGTCAGAAAGAGTAAAACAAATACCGTATGCTAACACATATACATGGAATCTAAAAAAAGAAAAAAAATTGGTTCTGAAGAACCTAGAGGCAGGACAGGAATAAAGACGTAGAGAATGGACTTTAGGACGCAGGGATGGAGAAGGGTAAGCTGGGACGAAGTGAGGGAGTGGCATGGACATATATACACTAGGGAGGGTGGGAGGGCAACACAAGACTGAGGAGATATGGGGACATATGTATATGTATAGCTGATTCATTTTGTTATAAAGCAGAAACTAACACACCATTGTAAAGCAGTTATACTCCAATGAAGATGTTAAAAAAAAAAAACACCATCGTAGAGCAAAGTATTGTGAAGCCTGGAGTAGCAATGTTAGGCGTCACTACGACTAGAGATGACTCCTTCAGGAGTTCCCTCACATGGAGATAATCAGATAAGGGTTAGCTCCGAAGTAATGTACTGCTTTATTCCCCCAAGTAGAATGGCAAGAGACTACCCTCTTCTATGTATCTCTGAGGTGGTCAAATAACAGTATTAAGTCATTGTTACAAATGTTAAAAAAAATTTAAAAATAAAGTTATCATAAAACATTGGCTATATTCCCTGTGCTGTACAATATATTCTTGTAGCTTATTTATTTTATACATAGTAGTTTGTACCTCTTAATCTCCTACCCCTATCTTGCCCCTTCCCTCATCTCTCTCTCCACTGGTAACCACTAGTTTGTTCTCTATATCTGTGAGTCTGTTTCTGTTTTACTATATTCATTCGTTTTATTTTTTAGATTCTACATATAAGTGATAACATACACTATTTGTCTTTCTCTGTCTGACTTATTTCACTAAGCATAACACCCTCCAGATCCATCCATGTTGTTGCAAATGTCAAAATGCCATTCTTTTTTGTGGCTGAATAGTATTCCATTGTATACATATACCACATCTTCTTTATCCATTTATCTGCTGAAGGACACTTAGGTTGCTTTCATATCTTGGCTATTGTAAATAATACTGCTATGAACATTGGGGTGAATGTATCTTTTCAAATTAGTATTTTCATTTTCTTTGGTATATACTGAAGTGTGGAATTGCTGGTCATATGGTAATTCTATTTTTAGTTTTTTGAGAAACCTTCATATTGTTTTCCATAGTGGCTGTACCAATTTACATTCCCACCAATAGTATACAAGGGTTCCCTTTCTCCACATCCATGCCAACATTTATTTGCAATCTCTTTGATGACAGGCATTCTGACAGGTGCGAGGTTTTATTTTGCTTATTTTCATGTGGCTACTAAAAATTTTTAAATTACACGAGACTAGTATTATAATTCTACTGGGCAGCTCTGCACCAAACTTTGAGAATTATTCCTTTGGAGCAATAGTCCACAACTAGGACAATTTTGCTCCCCTGGGAACATCTGGAGATATCTGGAGACGTTTTTGGTTGCCACAGATTGGAGCAGGGGTTTGATGGACGTCTCACAGATAAAGGCCAGTGATGCAGCTAAACATCCTGTAACTCACACAACAGTACCCCACAACAAAGGATTACCCAGTTCAAAATGTCAGTAGTGCTGAGGTTGAGAAATATGTTCTACCACAGTGATTCTGCACATTAGCATCACTCAGGGAGACTTAAAATATACGGTGGCCCTTGCCCTTGGCCTATCCCTAGACTAATTAAATTGGAATCTCTGGTACAGAGGCCATGGCATGGTTGTTCATTTTGTTTTGCTTTTATAAATTCCTCAGGGATTCTAATGTATAGCCAGGGTTGAGAACCTCTGTTCCTAGAGGGAAGGATAGAGGCCTCACTCATTTATAAATACTGTGTACTGCCAGCACCCACCACCCCTTATCTCCAGACCTGAGAATTTACACTTCTTTCAAGCTTCCAGGTGATGCTTAAGCTGCTGGTTCAGTGTCCTATGGAGCATTTATGTACCATTCAACACAGCACCAGGCATTTCTACTCTCCGGATGGCCCATCACCCAGAGAAAGCAGAGATCCTCATCAGACTAGGGCAGTCATTTCCTGCATAGGAGAGGACAACCCCACTACCAAACGTCTCCCTTGACTGGAATCTGAGGCTCTATCAAAGTGACTTCTCCATTTTGCTGAGACAGATGCAGCTCTTTTAGAGAGGGGAAGTGGGTAAAGATGTTAAATATTTACTTAAATCTTGTCTGCCCTGCATTGCAAGCAGGAAACAAAAGTATCAGTGACTGGGTCATCTTAGTGAAACCCCTTTCGCTTTGCTGTTCAATTTCTGCCAGTACACAGCTGAAATCACTTTAAGTTTTTACAGATTATGAAATTTTTAAGATTAAAACACCTTCTTCCTGACATTCCTAAGAAAGCAGGAGCCAGGGAAAACAAGCTTTAAACAGTTAATGGTTCTGTACTCAATAATTCACTTTTGAAAAATAGATATATAAATCTAAAATAGATGGCCACACACACACACACACACACACACACACACACACACCTCTTTACCTGCTGAACACTTTGCCCACTTGCTCTACTCCAGTCACCCTGGGCTGGCATCCTGCCTGTGCCTCCCACATGCCAGGCACAAAGACCCTTCCCCCAACATCGTCTGAATGGGGATAACTTCCCACATCCTCCTGGTCTTTGCTCAAATGTCACCTTCTCTCTTCCATCTGGACCTCTCTTTCTCAACCCCTTTTTCTCTGTTCTACTGTTTTTTCCATAGCACATATTACATATAACCAGTACTACGTGATTTACTTACTCTGTTTATTGTCTGTCTTTCATGAAGGAATCTAAGCTCTGTGAGGGTAGAAATCTTTGTTTTGTTCATTGACAGGACTCAAATGCCTAAAATAATGCCTGGCACATGGTAGGTCTGCAATAAATATTTGTTGCCCGAATGAATAGCTGTCTTTTAAAATCCAAAAAATATTTCATTTTTCCCACAACTTTATTGCTTTTACTAAATTATTTCCAAAATTCTTTTTAGAGTGTGTATCTTTACTGCATCCCAAGCAAATGATGAGAAAGCCTACTTGACAGGCATTACCAATTAAACTAAGAATTCAAGGACCTTCTGGAACTGAAATGCTGTCACTGTGACCGTACCACAGTGGATGAGGGGAAACGATTAAAGTCAAGGTCAAAGAAGCCAGAATATTAAGGGTCTCATGAAGCAGGGTAAAGAGGCTGAATTATGTTTTCAGGTCATTAGGAAGCCACCAAAGGTTTTAGGCAGTGGGTTAAGCAAAGATACTGAGCATCATAACAGGTGACTGATAAGGCCCCCCGGACTGCTCTACGAGTGGCATTGACCATGTTTTTATTCAATGATCTATCTGTCCTGATCATCTGATGATGTATAATTTAGCAGGCATGGCTGTTCTTAGTAGGACTGTATTAGCTAGAAGTGCAGAGTCAACCCATCTTTAGAGTAACTGATTTAACCCCTAGATCCTTGCCACTCAATGTGTGGTCTATGGACAACAGCAGCAGCATCACCTGGGAGTTGGGAAGAAATACAGAATCCCAGGTCCCACTCTGGACCTAGGATTGAAGAGACTGAAATCTGCATTTTAACATGATCTCCAGGTGCCTCGGATGCACGTTAGAGTTGAAGAAATACTGCCCTAGGGTATAGGCTAGATTGATCCCTTCACTTCTAGCTCTGTGGGGACCGTAGTGGAAAGGGGTGGATAAGAGAACTTTCTCCCCATTCTCTAGGTTATAGGCTCATCAGCTGTCTGTGGCAGTGACTTACATCCTTAACTAAAGAGCCCAAAGAGACAACAAAACCTCCCTGCCTGTTGGTCCCTTCTGACTGCCACTGAAACAGAAGCATTAGAAAGTTCTCTAAGTTCAAGGTTTCCTCATGCATCATCATTATTTCCAAACTGTTTTTACAGACATTTTCTCTTCATCTTATTAACGCTTCAGAGTGTGGTCAGGGGACTCCGGAGGTCCCCAAGACCCCTTCAGGGGTCTCAAAGAAAGTCAAAACTATTTTCACAGTAATACTATGACATCAAGCGATGAGTGCACAAAGTATAAAAAGCTCATTGAAGGGGTTTCATATTCCACACTGCAACTAAACCTTCAGAAATAGTACCACTTGTCCATTTTGCAGTGTCAAGGAAGGCTATGCTCAGTTAGCTGAAAGGTTAATACAATACTTCTCACTCTTCCAACCATATATCTGGGTGAGGCCGGATTTTCTTCTTATGCTGCAACCCAAACAACATACTGCAACAGATTAAACACAGAAGCAGGTGTGAGAATCCAGCTGTCATCTATCAAGCCAACCATTAAGGAGATTTGCAAAAATGTAAAATAATGCCACTATTCTCACTATTTTGGGGGGTTTTGGAAACAGTAACTTTTCATGAAAATATGTTATTTATATTACATGCAACAGGTTTATCATTTTCTGTTTTAATTTCTAATACATTATATGTCAATAAACTTAGTCCATGTAAACAACAGCTCTGAGTCCTCAACAATTTTTAAGAGTGTAAACGTGTCTGGAGATCAGAAAGTTCTGAGAACTGCTATATTAGAGCAAAGTAAAATAAAGACTGAAAAGCCTCTTGTGGGAAAGAAACTTTTCAAGTAGACTTCTGGGTAAGCAGGATGGAACATCCTGATAAGAAAGAAAAAAGTCAACCTGCTTATAATATAAATAAATAACCATGAGCAGGAATGGAAGTGTCTAAATTAGGTTCTCAATGTTCTCTTTATTGTGTTTATTTCCTCTGTCATAAATAACCGAACTACTAAAACCAAGCATGTTCCCCACTGAAGATCCTGCTGTTCTCTCTACCCATAATGCTCTTCTAACAGCTATTTATATAACTCATTTCCTCACCCCTGCCTCAGGTCCTTGATCAAAAATTATCATCCCAATGATGCCCACCCTGAACTTCCAACCCAAAATTGCAAACCACCCATTCCATTCACACACATTTCCAACTCCCTTCACCCAGCTTTGTTTTTTCTTTTTCACAGACTTACCACCTGCTAAAATACCAAATAACATGTTTATTACATCTGTTGATACTATCCTCTCTTGCTAGAATGTAAGCTGCATAAAGGAAACTTTTTTTCTGTTTTGTAATCCATCCCCATCATCTCTTCTAGAGCAGTGCCTGGTACCTGGTAACTTACAATACATATTTGTTAAGTATAAGGAGAGTGAGTTTTGCAGATAGAGGTGGTAGAGCTTAGAAGATCAAGATTGGCTGTTAGACCCAAGCAAAACTTGGATTTGAATCTTGATTCAGACAATTACCAGGCTCAAGCTCTTCAGCAAGTTATTAAACACTCTAGCCCTCAATTTTCTCACACGTAAAATCTACGTCACAGGATTGTGGTGAGAATAAATAAGATAATATCTGAAAACAATATATTGCCTGGAACTTAGTAATTGATCATTAATCACACTGTTATGGTTACTGCACCATTATTAGCTACTTTATCTTTTATGCTCCCAGTAACCAGTGTTGATTGGATTAAAGGCAATGGACAGCCCCAGGTTCACTTTTGCCACATAAAGAGTAGCTCAATTTTCCACCGCTCAAGAAGATACCTTTCCAGACTCAGGGATATAAGTAAAATAGATTTAACTCATTGCATGTTCATGCTAGAAGCATCATGAGAGGTCATTTAGTTCAACCTTTATTTTATCTTAACAGGTAAGTAAATGGAGGTCTGAGGTAAAAAGGTGTTCTAAGATCACATAGCTTGTTAGTACAGAAAAGAACCTAAAAATCCAGATTTCTGGATTCCCAGGACAATATTCTTTCTACTCCAATTGTCATGGAAGCTGTTTATTGGAACACTTAAAAAAAAATCTCACCTTTTCATCCTGTGCAAGATTAACATAGAGAACTAGAAGATAATTGAGATTATGTCTGCATGGACCGAGGATGCCTCTCTAGCACTCAGTAGCCACTGATAAGACATGCCCATTTTCTTCATAACTCATAATTAATGGTTTGCACAGGAATAAACATTGAACAAATAAATCCTACTATACACTGAAAGTACACTAACTTCATTTATATAACCATCCAGAAGATTCTAATCAAGGAAAGACAGATAAGTGAAGTTATTCCTGCAGAGTTTTTTTCAACCTTAGTACGTTAATTTTAGCTCTTTCAGGCTGTATCTATAAACTGCACATTTGGACTAAAATTCATTAGTCAATTTAGTCAACTATTTTGGCTAACATTTTTCCCTAAATATTTCCTAAAAGTGTCAGAAATATTAAAATCCATGGAATTTAGTTCTACTCTTATTAGTAGCACTTCCAAAATATATGTTCAAAATTGGCCCACATACTTATATACAGGTAATTATAAAGTTGGCTCTTCCACTTGCACAGGTAAATGACCAAATAAATGATATGCACAAAAAGAGAAGTTATATAAAAATTCAAATATCCAAGATGTGACAGTCTAGTCTCTGATCAAGCCTCAGAAAAAAAGAAAGATATTAAAAATAAACCAAGGAAGCGATCAAAAGAGTTGTTATGACAACATACTTGAATCACCAAAAGCAAATTAAAGACCCCTCCTATTTGCCAAATATAACCACTTAGACTCTACTGCACAATACAGGCCTGTGCAAAGCAACATCATAAAACAATACATGGAATGCAGCACCATGGTAGAACCTCCAAGGCAACGCAAAACACTGAACAATAGGAAAAGTCCCCTCTGGTAGTTGATTATGAAGTGCTTTACCTGAAGAATCTTATCTTTAATCCAGCTTGAATTCATTCATTTAACAAATATTTATTAAGCACCTGCCAAGGAGGGTTTGGAACATCTGGAGCTCAAAGATGAATGACATTTTGATACATTACCCAGCTTAGAATTTAGGAAAGAAAGTCCAGACCAAATCTGTTTTGAAAGCAATGGGTAGATAAGGAAATGAAAATAAAAACATCCAAGTTTAGCTGGGGTAGATGTCATACGACCCTCTCCACTGGGCAAAGGCTAAATATATAATTATACAGAGTTGATTTAAGAAAAAAACAAACAGGAAATGTAAACATTGTTCTAACAGATTAAATCTAAATTTCAGGGGTTGAATAGGAGGTGCAAGCAGTAATTTCATCATGGCTAAACAGGAAACACATAATCAAGGAAAGGCAAACCAATGATAAGTATGTGGAATGAGAAGGGATGAATAAATGCTGTGTGAGTCTAAAGGATACTTAGGCATCCACTGAGGAAACCAATCATGATATAGTCGCAGATGATGTTCTCCTACATGGGCAGTAGGACATCTCAGTAATAAAGTACATTTATTCCTACCCCATTTCTGACCCAGCAAGATAATACTCAGACAGGGCCAACACAAAATACATACCAGATTAGGAGGTAATGGCAAAATACCACGTACTATGGAATAACAAAACATCCTGGGTCATTCTAGTCTTCTGGAAATCAAATGAATAAACGTCGCCTATTCACTGAGCTCTGGAACGTTAAGGAATGGGCAGCATTTGGCAATGCAAATTACTTTCCCCAGCAGCAAATAAAAGATTCTGGAAAGGAGGGTTCTTTAGCTTTTAGGGCCCTAAACTTCTATCTACCAGCTCCAAAACCATGGCAGTCAACCGGTTTCTCAAATAATCCTATGAAAACAATTCAGACCTATTCATTCACATTTATCTGCTTGCATGTTTCTCCAGTTCTCCTTCCTGAGGAGATAACATACACTGTGGGTAGGAGCATAAACTCTAAAGTTGGACAGCCTGGTTCAGAATCAGGCCCATCCCTGCTGGTTGTGTGATCTAAGAAGAGTTAATATTGCTAAGCTTCAACTTCCTCATCTGTAAAAGGGAGAAGATAGGAGGAAACTACCACTAGGGATTGTTGTGAGGCTTAAAAATGGCTATCACATGGTAGGAGTTCAATAATCTTGGCCATGATTAGCAAATGGTATTCTTAGCAAAGAAGAATGTGGTGCCAATGACTATCACTAGCCTGAAAAGAGAGTGCAGTCAGCGTGGCTTTTAAATATTTTATTGTCCTTCTTACTAGGCTCCTGTTTAAACAAATTCAAATATAATTATGTATGCACTATTTAGTTCATCTGTGCTATATGGTCCTGTAGAGGTTTTGTGGGATCTTTCCGAACGCCCCCTTTCACCTGTACTGATGCTCACATCTAGAAGGATTATGCTTCCATGTCTCTCATGAGTTAGGTTCTGAGAAGTTCAGTTCTCATTCTAGCACTTCTTTTGATGTCCAAGGAAGGCAGATTACACAATTTAGCCCTCACCTCCAAATTCAGCCAGTAGGGGCATGAACAGTGCATATCTTCAGGGCACTGCCCTGTGCAGCCTGGCTCAGGGGCAAAGTGAAGCAAGAAGTGGGGAAAATGGCTCTGAGAATGGTTCCAAGGACAGTGAAGGCTTCTAGAACCAAGGGCCCTGCTGGCCTTGGTTGGCTTGGTTTCCTTCTATCCTCACCGGTGCCTGGACAACAAACTATCATTGAATCCATGGAGGAGAATTATTATAAGGCACTTTAATGAGTTCATGCATGCTCAGAATGCACAAATTATGTTCAATGTACAATAAGTAATTAGATCTTCAAATTATCAAACCAAAGGTAACTATCAAAGCAGAAACAAACCAAGAAAAAGGAGTCTTTTAAGTGGGGAAAAAAACAATAACTGGAAGCAGAGTCAACTTTCCTGACCTCCTGGGTATCTTTTACCAGGTTATTTATTTAATTAACTTTTTAACATTTTTATTGGAGTATAATTGCTTTACAATGTTGTCATAGTTTCTGCTGTATAACAAAGTGAATCAGCTATATGTATACATATATCCCCATATCCCTTACCTGTTGCGTCTCCCTCCCACCCTCCCTATCCCACCCCTCTAGGTGGTCACAAAGCACGAGGCAGATCTATATTTTGGAGATTGATCCTTTGTCAGTTGCTTTGTTTGCAAATATTTCCTCCCGTTCTGAGGGTTGTATTTTCATCTTGTTTATGGTTTCCTTTGCTGTACAAAAGCTTTGAAGTTTCATTAGGTCCCATTTGTTTATTTTTGTTTTTATTTCCATTTCTCTAAGAGGTGGTCCGAAAAGGATCTTGCTGTGATTTATGTCAAAGAATGTTCTGCCTACATTTTCCTCTATGTGTTTTATAGTGTCTGCCCTTATATTTAGGTTTTTTATCCATTTTGAGTTTACCTTTGTGTATCGTGTCAGGATGTGTTCTAATGTCATTCTTTTATACGTAGCTGTCCAGTTTTCCCAGCACCACTTATTGAAGAGGCAGTCTTTTCTCCACTGTATATTCTTGCCTCCTTTCTCAAAGATAAGGTGACCATATGTGCGTGCGTTTATCTCTGGGCTTTCTATCCTCTTCCATTGATCTACATTTCTGTTTTTGTGCCAGTACCATACTGTCTTGATTACTGTAGCTTTGTAGTATAGTCTGAAGTCCAGGAGCCTGATTCCTCCACCTCTGTTTTTCTTTCTCAAGATTGCTTTGGTTATTCGGGGTCATCTGTGTTTCCACACAAATTGTGAAATGTTTTGCTCTAGTTCTGTGAAAAATGCCAGTGGTAGTTTGATAGGGATTGCATTGAATCTGTAGATTGCTTTGGGTTGTATAGTCATTTTCACAATGTTGACACTTCCAATCCAATAACGTGGTATATCTCTCCATCTGTTTGTATCATCTTTAATTTCTTTCATCAGTGTCTTATAGATTTCTGCCTACAGGTCTTTTGTCTCTTTAGGTAAGTTTATTCCAGGTATTTTACTCTTTTTGTTGCAATGGTAAATGGGAGTGTTTCCTTAAATTCTGTTTCAGATTTTTCATCATTAGTGTATAGGAATGCAAGTGATTTCTGTGCATTAATTTTGTATCCTGCTACTTTACCAAATTCATTGATTAGCTCTAGTAGTTTTCTGGTAGCATCTTTAGGATTCTCTATGTATAGTATCATGTCATCTGCACACAGTAACAGCTTTATTTCTTCTTTTCCGATTTGGGTTCCTTTTATTTCTTTTTCTTCTCTGATTACTCAATTGCTGTGGCTACAACTTCCAAAACTATGCTGGATAACAGTGGTGAGAGTGGGCATCCTTGTCTTGTTCCTGATTTTAGAGGAAATGGCTTCAGTTTTTCACCATTGAGAATGATGTTGGCTGTGGGTTTGTTATATATGGCCTTTATTATGTTGAGGTAAGTTCCCTCTATGTCTAGTTTCAGAAGAGTTTTTAACATAAATGGGTGTTGAATTTTGTCGAAAACTTTCTGTGCCTCTACTGAGATTATCATATGGTTTTAGCCTTCATTTTGTTAATATAGTGTATCACATTGATTGATCTGCATATACTGAAGAATCCTTGCATTCCTGAGATAAACCCCACTTGATCATGGTGTATGATCCTTTTAAAGTGCTGTTGAATTCTGTTTGCTAGTATTTTGTTGAGGATTTTTGCATGTACGTTCATCAGTGATACTGGTCTGTAGTTTTCTTTTTTTTTTTTGCGTTACGCGGGCCTCCCACTGCTGTGGCCTCTCCCGTTGCAGAGCACAGGCTCCGGACGCGCAGGCTCAGCGGCCATGACTCACGGGCCCAGCCACTCCGCGGCATGTGGGATCTTCCCGGACCGGGGCACAAACCCGTGTCCCCTGCTTCGGCAGGCGGACTCTCAACCACTGCGCCACCAGGGAAGCCCTGTAGTTTTCTTTTTTTGTGACATCTTTCTCTGGTTTTGGTGTCAGGGTGATGGTGGCCTCGTAGAATGAGTTTGGGAGTGTTCCTCCCTCTGCTATATTTTGGAAGAGTTTGAGAAGGATAGGTGTTAGCTCTTCTCTAAATGTTTGATAGAATTCGTCTGTGATGCCATCTGGTCCCGGGCTTTTGTCTGCTGGAAGATTTTTAATCACAGTTTCAATTTCAGTGCTTGTGATTGGTCTGTTCATATTTTCTATTTCTTCCTGGGTCAGTCTCAGAAGGTTGTGCTTTTCTAAAAATTTGTTCATTTCTTCCAAGCTGTCCATTTTATTGTCATACAGTTGCTTGTAGTAATCCCTCATGATTCTTTGTATTTCTGCAGTGTCAGTTGTTACTTCCCCTTTTTCATTTATAATTCTGTTGATTTGAGTCTTATCACTTTTTTTCTTGATGAATCTAACTAGTGGTTTATCAGTTTTGTTTATTTTCTCAAAGAACCAGCTTTTAGTTTTACTGATCCTTGAGGATGCTTGAGAAGACCCAAGAATTTGCATTTAAAACAAGCATTCTAGGAATATGATAGATATAAAATTAAAGGGTTGGAAATAGGGTCTGCAGGTAAGAGCCAAGGATGTGACTTATTTAGAAAAATAGAGACAGGATTTCATTTTTTTCAAGTACTGTATACATAGATTATAGATAATAAAGGAACAATTCTCTATTTCCACACACTGAACAACTTCGAATTGCAACAGGAGACATTTAGTGCAATATAGACTGAAATATACCTGTTTCTGAAATGCTCTAATTAGCAGCATTTCAGAGTCTCTTCTTCTGTCCTGTTGTTTAGACATGGCAATACACTAGCAAGGATAGGTAAGCTTTCAGCAGCAGTCATGAGTAGGGCACACAAGACCAGGAAAATCATTGCAGATCATAACCCACCATAGGAATTTGAAAGAGAAAGAAAACTGGTATAGAGCCAGCGTGTTCCCAGGTACCCATAACTCATTGACAACCAACAGTGGCCACAGAACGGGACCAGAGTCATGGCTATGTCATTACCTGCCCTCTGCTCAGGCTGAGCCTCTTCTGTACCCAGGCCTGAATGTACATAAATATGTGATGTAAGCAGTGTTTGCTTTGGTTGCCACCTTGGTAACCTGGTGTCCTCAAGTCATGGGTTTTCGAGTCACACTAACAGAAGTTCAGAGTCTAGTTTACTAGCTTTTGTGGTCTTCAACAAATTGCCTAACCTCTGCAAGTCTCAGTTCCCTCATCTGTAAGGTTAGAAAAATATAGTCAACCCCACAGGGTGTCATGAGGGGGAATTAAAGTATGTAAAACCCCACAGGGTGTCATGAGGGGGAATTAAAGTATGTAAAACAGAGGCCCAACATACACTCAACAAATTATAATCTTTTGTCATTCCTATTGTTGCTGTTGCACTATTGAAATCATTGATATTACTACTGTTATTATTATCATCATCATTATTCCAATGGATCCTGAAATTCTTAGACTCCAATGAGTTCAGGAATTCCAGGCCAGGGACCACTGCTTCAGCCCACTGTCACTTTTTCTCTTTCATATCTAAGAAATCCCTAAAATCTTCTAACTTAACTCCAATAAGTGAATTCATCGTAAAGTGTTATCCTCTTTGTCACCGACCCAATCATCTTCACCAATTTTATGAATATCTTTAAAAGAGTGACTTCTATGTCTTAAATTGAAACCATAATCCTAATGATGGAAATTTCAATCATTGCAACAGATTTGAGGTCAGAATTTGGGGGTTAGGAGGATGTATCAGTTATTCTTCACTCACAGCAGTTTGTAAGAGACCACCTAAGAATAAGCAGAATCAGTTCTTCCAGTATCTCCAACTTTATTTAGTGCTGGGATAAGAGAGGGTGAAGGTTGAGACTGGAACAGAGAGTTTGGCTACTGATAACATCTGATTGTGAACTTCCAGTTTCAACACGCCTTTTATCCTTCCACCCATGTCTACTTTCCAGAAAAACTGCATACTTCTCACAGCCTGGAAAAGCCACGTCTCTCTTCCCTCCTAGAGAAATCTCAATCATTCTTCAAAGATCAACTCAGAAGTCCCCCTCTTTTAAAACTTCCCTGATAACACAAAGTCGAAGGTAATCACTCATAGAACTAAAGAGTTGGAAGAAATCTTCTTTAATTTTATGGCTTGAATAAATTCCATGTTTTAAAGATGTAGTCAAAGGGCTTTTAGTAGGAAAAAACTGTCTGATTTCAACTCTCAGCATTCTACTTAGAATTATGAATTTTTTTTTTCAATGTTTCAGCTGCTTTTTCATCTGCACATACTTGCCTCGGGACCTGCTTTCACAGGAAACCAAGAAAAGCTAGTTCATAATATTCATGCTTTTGAGAGTGTAAGGAAATGATCAGACTCATATACTGTGTGGTAAGAACACACATTCTTACAGACCTTTTTAGGGCAATTAAATAGACTATCAATATTTTTAAAATGCATACCCTGTGAACAAGGCATCCTTCTAAGACTCTCTCTTATAGTAATCCACATAGGAGCACAAAGAAAGAAATATGAGGATGCTCTCTGTAGAATACTATATAATAAAGAAATGCTGGAAATATCTGTCAATATATCTGTCAAAATATCTGTTAATAGGAGAATGATTAAGTAAGTTACAGTATAAGCATTCTATGAAACACTGTGAAGCTATTTAAAAAGCGTGAGTTTGATCTATATTTACTGGTAAGGAAAGATGTTTATGATATACCAATAAGCAAAAAAAATTAAATTAAAAAAGCATGGGTATTGTGTTCTATATCTGTTATTTTCCTCTCTCTTTCTGGAAATACACACACACACACACACACACACACACACACACACACACACACACACACATCAAACTATTAGCATGGTTACCACTGGGGAGGCAGATGGCTTAGGGGTAGAAGTGTTAGAGATGGTAGAGAAGGGGTTATAAAGGGGAATGCCTCTCTATTTTTTTTTTATAAGTGCATATTACCTTTAAAATTGAAAAAGAAAATAAAGGTAATGCATTTGGAAATTAACATCTGAAACATTCTTCACCATTTTAATTTTTCTTAAACTTCACAATCAACATTGGCAGCAAAAAAACTCAGGGGATTTTAGCTGTACATTCTCCTTCTGTCACATATATCAGTGTAAAAATGTGTTGTAACCAAATTTAAGCATATAAGTAACCTAAAAAGTAATTAATAAGGGAAATTATCTGTTGACACTATTGTCTTGTATACAGTTGCTCGCTCTTTTAAGATGAGAAAATCCACACAAACAAAATATATTTCAAACACTCATATTTTTCAGAAGCAAAATAAGGAAAACCACCATTACAAGGGTAAACAGGAAATTAAAACCAACTATAAATGAATACTTAAACCTCCTGCATCTTCTTGTTTCTTTATTCAGGAAATTAAACGATACCGAATGACAAAGATCTGCAATCTCTCAAGTGTTTAAGAGGAAGTACAGCATTCACTTAGGAGAAAACTACAGCAAATGATGCTATTGTCAGGAGGATTTAAGAGATTTGAAAAAAAAATGCTGTGAAAGACTACCCCCAAAAGCCAACCCATGGTGGCCCATGTGTTTTTGTCTCCAGAATTTGCTTTCCATAGAATTGTATGAGTGCAGGTGAGTTTCAGAGAGAACCTACTGGCTAGTTACAGTGAATCCCATAATGCAATGAGAAAGGCATGGGGTGGTGGTGAGAAACATGGCCCCCGCTTGGCTGTGTGATTATGAGCAAAGAATACTAAGCCTTGACTTTCTGTAAACTAGGAATAAATATATAAAATGACAAGGTCGCTCTGAGGATTAACAGAAAAGATGTGCACCAAAGCACTTAATCTAGCTAACGCTACTCAGGTATTGATTTATGTCATTATTCCGTTTCTATTTTTAAAAACTCCTCTGCTGGGATGAATAATAGTAAGATGATCAAAAGATGTAAAAGATCAATAATACATCATTTTTGTAAAACTACTCCTATTGACCTACAACTTGATCAATGTGACTGGCAGATATCTATGGAAACTTAAGAGGAATATATAGGCTGATATTGACAAGCAGCAGCAAATAATGTCTATTAAAACTGCTTGGTTAATGATACAGGGTCCATTCATTTGGCTAATGTTTACTGAATATGAACTATGCTTCACACACTGTGTTAGATGCTGTGGACAGACAGTATTGTGTAAAACAGGGCTCCTACCGTAACAACTCAGAATCTACTGCAGATGAAAGGTATTGAAAAAAATACATAATTCCAAGTATGCAGTAGTTTATTTAGGAGATGATCCCAGAAATCACTGTGAGAAAATGGGGAAGTGAGACAGGGAAGGGAGAAAAACCAATAAAGAGTACACTGACTAGCCAGTTACCTCTATGGTAGAATGGTCAACTATCCCAGTTTACCAGGATTGAGGGGCTTCCCAGGACACAGGACTTTCTATGCTAAAACTGGGACAGTTCCAAGAAATCTGGGACCAGTTGATCACCCTACTCTACGAACAGCTGGGTCTCAATCCTTCTGGAGGCCTTCTGAGAGGCTGCATGGAACACAACTTAGAATTATCTCAATGAAAGGCAAGGAAGTAGAGTATTTATCCACCAACCCTCAATGGCTGAGGATCACTCCAAGGCATTATTTTTCAGTTACTCCCGATCTGACCTGTGCAGGGGCAGGACATGCTCCTGTGCCCAGAGAATGCCCCCTGAAAGAAAGACACAGGAAGATGTTGGCATGTCTATGAAGTGTCTGCAGGCAAACTCTGGGGTCAGCCAAGGGGACATGGGCAGGGCATCAACACTATCTGATACATGATTATTTTTTCCCAATTTGATGGGCAAAAGAATGAGCTCAATGTTGTTTTCACTGGGATTCCCTATTTAGTGGGGAGTTTAGAACTAACTTCATATTTGCATCCCTTTTTGAGCATTTAAAGACAGGTTAAGGGTAGTTTATTTTCTCAGCCTCAGACAACTGCCCCCGTAATAGAAAACAATAAAAAAATTTCACTGAATTTATCTAGAATATGTGTGTATCGGGGTGGGGACAGAGGTGGGGAGCAGGGCAAACTCTTTCACGTGAACTGAAGGTGAGAACTGACAACACAGTCATAGTGTTCCCAGTGCCATGATCCTTGCTACACTTCCCTTTACCTTTAAAGGAGAACTGAGATCCCTGAGTTTTATATATCACATGTTTTAGGTTCCCAATGAGTTGATTGATGGTCATGATTCATACTTGTTCATCTTCCAAGGCTCTTCTCCCATACTCATTTCCTCCCAGGTATACTTTCAGATCACTCCTAATTCCCTGTAAGCCTGAAACCTGTAAGCCTGGGTGTGCACTGCCTCCTTTCACTTCTGCTGTGACCACAGCAGTCCATTTCTATTTTCTTCAAGCCTCACTCACTGCAGCCTAGTTTGAATTATATTCTAGCTGACTACTAGGGTAATCAGGGATGTTTAATGGAACTCTGGGAACAGTCATTACCGAAACCCAACATACTCAAATCTCTTGCGTAATTCAAAACCCATGATATGCTTAGCCTAAAAGCTACAGTCGGGGGGCCTCACTGTATCATAATAAGAACATGAACTTTGCACACTCAGAAGATAACTAAATCATAAATTTAAACTGTAGATTCTGTCACTTCACTGATTAAGCTCCCAAACATTTCCCCAACTACCTAAGACCTGCCATTATCAATCCTACCTGGTTTTACGCATTCCATCTCACATTTCTCAGCACATATGTTATGGCTTTTTACCAAGCTTATCCTCCAATCATGGTTATAGACAGTATCTTAGACAGTAACTTTTGATGGTTTTATTACCGAGCAGGAAGCAATCTGTCGCATAAACTAATTGCTTAGACATTTCTTGCTAACCTTTCATTTCAAAACTTGTCCCTTGGTTTCAAAGAATAAACCAGCCCTTATCTTACAAATACAGCAACTGAGATTCCAAGATGTTAAGTGACTTACCTGAGGTCACCCAACTCGCAGCCAAGGCCAGAAGTCCTCTTCCTAGGCTATCATCCATCTTCTCTTCTTGCTTCTCTGGAAAGAAGAGAACATCTCAGGCAGTCATCTTGCCATCCATGTGCCTGGCTTAGACCTCAGTGCTTTAAGACTCCGTCACCACCATTACCCACCCTGCAGTCATTCCATTTCAGAGAAGTTAATCCTAGCTTCTTTGCAAGTGCCCCGCAGGGCATGGGCCTCCATATGTGTGACATGAATGCCAGTAGCACTTACAGTCTCTTCCAGACATTTGGTACTTGCTGTGTCCTATGTGGATAGCTATTCACCTCTTTATAAATAATGCATCTGTCTGCACAAATCATATTTATATATTTCTTTTCGTTTTCCATCATGCCTAAATACCTGTCACTATGCATATGGAGATGTTTCACAAAATTTAATAAGGATGATAATGATAACTTCATGGGCAGAATCAGTTTTCTTAAATGATGTTCTGGGGCCCAAAATTATATATATATATATATATATATATATATATGCATAATTCATATGTATATACTATAAATAATAATATACATCATTGTACACATAAGAGCTTTAATTTTTTTATTCTTGAGATTAAAATTAATTACATTTAATAGTGAAAAACTAATAAGAGATATTGGCTTCCAAATATAGTGCTGCCTGTGCAGAAACCAGAGCAGATCCCACACAAGTGCTCTATTATAATAAGGCAATGGAGTTGTTCTTATTTTTGTCATGCTTTTGTCTTTGTTACAAGCAATCACATTACAGAACTGAAGAGATAAATTTGCATTTACAGAGCTGACAATTTTAGTAGACTCCTGATGTGAAATGCTTTATTCGATTTACTTCCCCAGAGGTGACAAAGACCCTGAAGCTGAAGTCGCATTCTACAACATTCAGGGAACTGATGAAACCCAAAGGCGACTTTGTTCTAGAGTTAAAGGTCAGAGGAATACTAGACACAGAAGGACTCTTCTATGGGTCAGTGAACAACAGGGCCAGAGAAAAGCAACTCACATGTTTAATCTTGCCACTGCTTTGGCAAGGTGGTAGGAATTTGAAATTCTGCCTGCATTTCTTCCGGAAGGTACATGTGGAGACCTTTAAAGTGAGTAGTGAAGAAAAGGTTAAGATATAAGACTTAAAGTAGAAGATGTAAAGAAAAGGAAAAAAGAATGGGAGGCTTTAGTGGTTTTGACCTTCAGGTATTTAAAGGTAAGCCGTAGTTTTACATTTTTACCAAAGTAAGACAAGTGTGAACAGCCACAGGGAAATTAGGCATTTTGTAGGCAAAGGAGAAAGCATGTAATTATGAGAAGAAAATGTATTGCTAAGTTCACAAGGTACTTTAAATGCTCCAAACTGGGATTTATGCAAAGCAAGGAGTTTGAGCTGCCATGTGGTAGACTGGTGCAATGAGAATAGAAGTTGGCATGTCTGGATATGCACAAAATTGTCAAAGTGACAATCTTAGCTTGGATTTTTGACCCAAGTCTTCTACTTCCCTAAAGGAAGGTTAATAGTAAGAGCCCAGTGTTTCAGAGGCCGTGGAGTGGGTGGTATCTGGGGAAAACAGCTGCTGGCTTGACACTGGGGGTAACCTACTCAGCATGCCTGAAGCCATCAAAGTGCCTGTCAATCAAAGTCTAGACATTTGGGGCTTTCACGACTTAAAATTATCATTTTGAAAGTAGCCAACAAAAATTAATGAATTTAATAAACTATGCCCAACTATAAAACATATGACACCACAGAAGGATATGGACACTAACACTGATACCCATTCCATCAGATAACCATTCCATCTGTTCAGAAGCAGAGCTAGAAAGAATGAGGACCAGAAACTGTCACAGAAACCACTGATCTACATGGTTCTGTGGTGCTGGAGAGAAAGCAAAATAGAGAAGTTCACATTTGTGAAGACTGGAAACACACGTACATACACATACAGTTAATGAGGTAGTGTAAAGTGAGGAAATCTGGCTTTCCTACTTGGATAGAGTTGACACGGTTTGGCATAATCCCATGGAAGAAGAAAGTTTCAAACTTTTCCTTATGTAAGATGGTTTTAGAAAAAGATATTGTCTGGGGTATAATCTGCCTTTCTCTACAAGGAAGACCTCAGGACACCAAGGTCAACATGAGACTTGGCATGGAAAATACTTTGGTATTCTGCTTCAAATTCTTTTTGGAAGTGGGTAGAGTATAAAGCATAATTTATTTTTTTAATAATATGGAATTTAAAGGTTAAGCATGGTACAATGGCAAGGAAATGTATTTAATTCTGTCTTCACACCTGGACTTGAAAAAGAACAGTAGCTGTTCCAAACATTTGTCCTTCTCAGAACTAGACATCAAGTTCTAAAGGCCAAAAAGCTGTCACTGATGTCAGACCCCAAAAAGAACCTAGTAGGCTGGACTTCAGCAAGCTAAACTATGTTTACATTCTTAGATCAAGTTTATTCTGAGTTAACTCCTTCATTTTATAATAAGTTACCAAATGCATTTTATCACGAGTTATTCCATGTGGCTACCGGTCAGACCAGGGACAGAACTGCGATAAGAAAAACTTTCTCTTTTTCACCTTTCTGTGATTCAAGGAAATGCAATCCTAAAATATGACAGGACAGTACACTGACAAAGGGTCAACTTTTGAACCTCATGCTTTGGGTAGTCAGAATTCACTGATTAGAACACAAACGCCCTTGTCACATCTATCACCTTAGGCCTTATCAGCAGACCACAAAGCTGCCTTGTGGGCTTCCCTGGTGGCGCAGTGGATGGGAGTCCGCCTGCCGATGCAAGGGACGCGGGTTCGTGCCCCAGTCCGGGAGGATCCCACGTGCCACGGAGCAGCTGGGCCCGTGAGCCATGGCCACTGAGCCTGCGCATCCGGAGCCTGTGCTCCGCAACGGGAGAGGCCACAACAGTGGGAGGCCCGCGTACCGCAAAAAAGCTGCCTTGTATCTGTACACAGACAGCCTTTTAATCAAGCCTTCAGTATAACTCATATACATTTTTATAATTTCCTTGCTGGAAACATTATCTGAAAAATTTGAAAATAACTGAGGTATAACGTAGAAGACTTGTTTAACCTTATAAAGTTGAATCACTATAATCATTGAATTTTAGGAAGAATTAATGATGAAGCATATATAAAATACTGAATTTAAGTAAACTTCATATTGGCCAACACGAGGATGTATTGTATGAAAGTAATGTTTAATGTTCCCAAATGTTTTAAGTGTTTGATATAATTTATGAAAAAGCAAAAGTTTATTTTCAATGTTTTCTTTAAATTTAAAATAAAGCTTATATTCTTGGCCACCAGCAGACAGCAAAACTCTTGTGGGACTTGGGGTCCAAGTTTAGTACAGAGGTGGTGGTTTGGGACAGTGGGAAGTGGAGACCAAAAGAAGCCAAAAGACAATCAAGGGCAATATTTGCCCCTTAACACTCAACCTAACTCAAAATTAAGACCTTGCAAGTATAAATTCCAAAGAAAATGAACAATCAGAGATACAATCAGACTACCTGGAGAAAGACAGGTACTGAAGTCAGGATCCTGGAAAAAGCAGGGAGTGAGATATTCATAAACAAAGGAAATCTGGCCCAGGAAAGAGCAGAGGAGACACCAAGAGGCAAAGGGACCAACAGAAACAAGGGAAGATCACTGATTTAGGTGGTAGGGCAGGGGGTGTTTTTAGTGAGCAGGCTGCAAGTGGCCATGTCTCTTCCATGCCTTGACCCAAGCTTGCTGTTAAGTGCTCAGCCAGCCTCATTCTCCACGGGGTTTCAACAATCTCAGTGACATCCTGGGTTCTTCTCTCCTTGGCACCAGTACAGCCAGAATAAAGCACCTAATTCTTGCCTGTCATCTAGCATGTGCTCGATAACTATTCATTGGTTTCCTTCCTCCTCTTAACCACAAAATAAGAACGCAGGTTCAGACGCATTTTCCAATTAAGAATTAGAATGAACACATACATACTAAAATCCCCAAAATATTTTTGAACAGTGGAGAGGGTAGGGCTATATCTGAAAAGTTTTACAGACATCTTTGAGGGCTGAGCTCTTAAAACCACCTTGTCAATGAATCTTGAAGAACCAGAAGTTTCAATAAAACTCCCTTGTGATGCTAACATGCTTCTGATTAGTCTCCAAACCACTGACACCCCAGAGAATGAATTCGAGCTCTCCAGAGCCTTCCTCCCACAACCAAAGAACTTTAATTTTCGTCTTTGAGGCGACTCGTGGCCACCGTTCCACTGGAAAGCTTCTTTTCAAAGCTATGCAGCATGCTACTGTGTCAAATTCTGAAATGCTGCATGTGCTAAAATAAGTCAGAGATGGCTGGCCAGATGAGGAAAAAATACTGTGGGCAGGCAACCAGAGCAGAGGTTGGCAAGAAAGCATGTCAGAGGGGATTTCCAGTCTCCACACTGAAGAATAGTGATACTTATTACAAATAATTCAACAGTGAGTGAGGAGAATCCACTAGTGGCAGAAACCGTATTATTTTTGAAGGAAAAGGAACTTAAGGACTGTAAAGAACAAATATCAAGAAATTTCCCTATAATTATCAATTCTGCCATGAAGAAATAAGGGGGAGAAAAGCTGCTTCACGACAAACAACAAAACTCCTCTCCAGTCAAGGCCCTACCACAGATGTTTTTCGGGTCTCTGAAGAAGAGTTTCCAGTAGTTTCGATCTCCACTATACTATAAAGCATTTTTCCAAGGTTTGTACTATCTCTGTTTATAATATCTGATAATCATGGAACAGACTTCATTTTCAGACAATGGAAGGACTCTTCACAAGGATATGAATTTGTTTGATCCCAGACAAGCTACAAAAAGTACAGGCTCAAATGAATGTTCAAAGTTCTCCAAACACACACACACACACACACACACACACACACACACACACACACGCGCACACACACCCCAACAACAATATAGACAGGAACCAAAGATCAGTTTCCTCAGTTTTGAGTTGTTGCTTCATCACGAAGACTTCCCCCCACCCTGTATCTCTGCACCATAGAGAAAAGGAAAAGATGTGCATGAGATCCTAGTTTTACCACTACATCAGGTCCTTTCTTTGTGTGAAAACGTCACGAGTTTCTCATTGCCCACAGAAAATTTACTACCAAGCCTACAACCCTATGTGGCTTTTTAAAGAACAAGGAAGTGCTGGTGCCTTCCCCCATGCTCCCACCACAGGCCACACGCTCAGGCTGCCCCACGTGGGCCACGGAACCTTCTGGGTGCTAACAGTCCTGACCACCAGAGGAAATGTGCAGAGAGGCTCCCAGCCCCTAGCCATCGAAAGAGAAAACAAATACCCCCAAAGGGCACACAGAGAAAGCAACTGCTCTGGCAGGATGTGGTCTAGGGTGGCAAGAAAAGGAAATACAGTTACCAAACCAGACCCAGGGCAGCAGAAAGGCCTGGAATTGTCCTTCAGCTGGTGATCCCCTGTAGGGCTATCACCTTGCTGACCTCATAACTCAACAAAATATAGCAGATGCATTGTCCTAGTAAATGCGGAAATACAACTCTTTGACAGGCCTTCCATCTCCATAAAGTTTTGGTGTATTTAAATAATATTTACATCCTGTATGTTTACCACATATGTTTTGTGTATTGTAAACAACTGCATTTTCTCTCCAAAACTCTGTAACGCAAGCCAAGAAAATCGTCCAAAAGTTATTTCCATTGGAAAAAATACTAAGATTGTTCTCTCTCCTACGCAGTCACATGTAGAAGGCAACCTTTTGGATGGTTACAGCTCTCTGATTTCTAATCTGCAGGTCAGAAAATTAGCCTAAACAAAGGCATCTTCAGAAAACTTGACCTTATTTCTTTAGAGCAAATCAGAACAGCATGCTAGCAATATTCCCAAGAATAGAATATGGCAGACAGGAGGAAAACCAGGCCCTGAACTGACATGATCTTGGCTTGTGTATTCTTTAGCTACCCGTCTCTATCCAGTGAGGTGCAGCGCTGATTTTTCTTTCCAATGAATGAAGAAAAGAGACTGGAGTATCTTCCAAACTGTATGACGTAAGATGTCATTAAGTATTATGGGAATGTACTTTAGGACTTCCCTCCCTGACAGCTGGGGTCAGAGTGAGCCTGAAGATCTCCTAGCTCCTATCTGAGGTATTGTAGGAGGCAGACAGGCTGCTTTGGGGCTGAATCACTTTCTGAAGGAGGTACTCAGTGTACTTCAGCCAATCCCTCATAGCTCTGCCTGGTCTGAGTGGGTCTTCTCCTTTTCTAGACACCTGACAATTCCAGAGCTCAGAGATGAGACCATGAAAAACAGCTGAAAAAAGATCATGTGTTAGGAACACTCAGAGGAAGCTATTGTAGTTAGTTGGAATTAGTAAAGCTAAAAATCAAACTAGAAGCAGCCCATAGCAGATTAAAGATGGCCAGAAATTCTTTAACATTCTTCTCTTTGAGAGGTGGGGTCTCATCTCCTTCCTCTTGAATCTGGGTTGGCTGGTAATCACTATCAGATGAAGACAGTGTGGCAGGAATGACACTCTGCCAGCTCTGGACCTTAACTCTCAGATAATGGGCAGTTTCCACCTTAGTCTCTCCGAGTGCTAAGCTGCATGTTAGCAGTCTGACTACCCTGCTGGAGAGATCCTGAGACTACATGCAGAAGGACGGCGGCCCAGCTGAACCTTACCTTCCAGCCATCCCCTCCAAGGTAGCAGGCATGTGACCCAATAGAGCAGCCTGGACACCAGCTGAATACCACTAATTCCAGTGGGTGCTGTGTGGAGCAGAGGAATCACCCAGCTAAGCCCTGCCTGAATTCCTAGCCACCAAAACGGTGCAATATAACAAAATGGTTGTTATTTTAAATCACCAGGTTTTAGGGTAGTTTGCATTCAGCAGTAGGAAACACATACACAGCCTCTGGGAAGAGTTCATAATTTTAAAAACAAAATCTCCAATTATGGAAAACTTGATATATTCTAAATTTTAGCCACCAGTTAAAAAGTAGATTACAACTAAGTGTTTATGCTTCAAAATATGTAAGGAAGGGCTTCCCTGGTGGCGCAGTGGTTGAGAGTCCGCCTGCTGATGCAGGGGACACGGGTTCGTGCCCCGGTCCGGGAGGATCCCACATGCCGCGGAGCGGCTGGGCCCGTGAGCCATGGCCGCTGAGCCTGCGCGTCCGGAGCCTGTGCTCCGCAACGGGAGAGGCCACAACAGTGAGAGGCCCGTGTACTGCAAAAAAAAAAAAAAAAAAAGTAAGGAAGAGGAAAGCTAGAGAGAAAAGATAGGCACCTCTTGCCTATTGGCAAGGCTTCCCAAAACAAATGCCATATAATAGGTATGTTTCTGAAAGTTGTAAGTAAACTGTATTATTGTAAGTCTTTGTAACAAATATCCACAGAGTAACTACTACATGTCAGTCACTGTGTTAACCACCAAGGTCATAATAATGATCAAAATAATGATCAGAATCTTGTTTTCTGGTAGGCAACTTAATATGTAAATGTAAAGACTGGCTTAAAACAGGAGTTGGCAAACTTATTCTGTAAAGGCCCAGACAGCAAATGTTTCAGGCTTTGCAGGCCAAGTTTGCCAAAATAGTGCAAAAGCAGCTTTAGACAATACATAAAAATATTAGAGCAACTGAGTTCCAATAAAACCTTTTCTTTGGGGGGGGGTACACTAAAATTTGCATGTCATATAACTTTCATGTGCCTCGAAGTATTATTCTTCTTTTGATTTTTTTTTCAACCATTTGAAAATAATTCTTAGCTCCCAAGCTGTACAGTAGGCAGTGGGCTGGATTTGACATTCATACCATAGCCTGCCAACCTTCGGTTTTTCAGTTTGATCAGATGGGCCTAAAGCAGGTAGAACTTGCAAAATAAATAAACGAAAGGTTAGTACTATCAGATGAATTTACTGTTTTGGATTGCCATGGATACAAATATCTCCTTTCTATTTCTGATTTCTCCCATGAATAAGGGCATAAGCCATCTGGAAGAGCAGGCTCAGATGATTTACCAGGGAGGAGCTCTGGGAAGCATCAAAAACCCAGACGAGAGGAGATGCTGGCCAAGGAGGGCAGGAACCACAGAGCCTGAGAGGGAGGGAGCATCAGCAAAGGCAGCCTGGCGCTGTGTTAGCTTCAAGCAAGAAGCACACAAAGAGCAAAAGTGGGATTTGGACAGAGTGTGATATGTATGAAAAATCTCCCTGCTTTGCAAAATGCCCAGTGCCCGTAGGTATAGCTCCTCTTGGAACAAACTTTAGACGCCTAAAACCATATAAGTTGGAAGCACAGAATTAAATAAAGAAGAGAATTTAAGAAGAAGACATGCTTCTTATTGAGTGGCTATTTCTGGGGTTTTTTCACCAGGTTGCCACCCACCTTTCCTTTAAACTTTGCCATTCCACTTTATGCTGAAACAAGCTTGCTTTGGCAAGAGACTTGCTAAAGGTTTGATGCTTTGCATATTACAGTTTTGTTTTTGCTTTGTTTTTATACAAAGAGCCTTAAAAGTTACTGTAAAAACTGAAAAATCTATACAGTAGCTCTTCACAGGAAGCCTGCTGCCCACCGCACCTCCCCCAGCTAGCCCACCCTCTCTGTCCTCCAAGTATGACTGCACAGAAGAGCTAACCCTGCTGGGAGAGAGAATCTAACACACGCACGTCTACCCTTTGTAGTTGAGAATGATGTGTATCCTGGCGTATATCCTTCCTGACTCCTTCCGAAGCTTTCAGTGACATGAAAGTGTGTTCTCTATGCCCTGGCTAGCAGCTGTGACCTACATTTTCACATTCTGATGTTCTTTGCGGCTTCCTCTTCCCCTCATGGGGCCTATGATGCCTTCGTTCAAAAGACTCTTTCCAATAGCTGGTGGCTTCGTGTCAGGCAAGTCCCCAACTGTCTCCACCATTCTGTGTAGGCAGACACCCAAACAACAAAAATTAGGTAAGCACGTAAAACAAAACCAACCTAAAAGAGGTCTGATACGCTTTGGAGAAAAAAAAAGAAATGAACCTTTTAACGATATTCAGGCAGCATTTTGCGTGATTTATATAATAGCAACTAGATGACTAATGTCTTGTAGGTTCCTTTTCACTCAGAAGGTCACATGATTCTTCTCTTGGGTACAAATAAACCACTTCCACTTTGCTTAACTTATGAAAACAAAGGCCTCCAACAGTCAACAGTATCATTTTTTAAGTAGATTCTGTAAAACCTCCCTCACCCTGAAAATCATGCTCTTTTTTCACTTAATGCTTTAGCTCTTATTGGCAGAACATAAATTTTTTTTTTTTTTTTTTTTTGCGGTACGTGGGCCTCTCACTGCTGTGGCCTCTCGCGTTGCGGAGCACAGGCTCCGGACACGCAGGTTCAGCGGCCATGGCTCACGGGCCCAGCCGCTCCGCGGCACGTGGGATCTTCCCGGACCGGGGCACGAACCCGTGTCCCCTGCATCGGCAGGCAGACTCTCAACCACTGCGCCACCAGGGAAGCCCTCCACCTTTTTTAATTGGGATTCCAACTCTATAAATGTTCCTCCCCACCCATCCCTCTATGCCTGACTTGGTGAGCGGCTTGGCTTTTTCCCTTATCAAGAGAAAAACTCTTCATACGTTCCTTCTCTACAAACATTAGAAACAACACCATGAAGTCAGGGCATAGAAGGGAGTCCTCAGCCAACAAGGATCCTTCAGCCCTTCCAACTATGACACCACCTCCGCCCTCCTCACTCTGCCAACCAGCTCACAGTCTTTCCACCATCACTGCTCTTCCAGCATCTGCAGCTGTCCAGAGCAGGAGCAAGAGGCTTTCCTTTCAAGTCAAACAGTAGCCTTGGATGATCAAGCCCTATGTCCTGGAACATGACCCTTTTCCCCACTCATCTTACTCTATGAAGCTGTGGTAGGCAGAGAGAGATCTCCCCAAAATATCCATGTCCACCTCCTACTGCCTGGAACCTGTGAATACATTGGGTTACACAGCAAAGAGGAATTTAAGGCTGAAGATAGAATAAAAGTTGTTAATAAATTGACCTTAGAAAGATCATCCTCCATTATCTGAGTGGGCCCAACGTAAGCATAAGTGTTCTTAAAAGTGGAAGAGGAAATCAGAGGGATACAATGTGAAAACAACTCAACCTGCCAGTGCTGGCTTTGAAGAGGGAGAGAGAGGGGCCATGAGCCAAGGAATGTGGGCAGCTTCTAAAAGCAGGAAAGGGCAAAGAAGAGGTTTCTCTCCCAGAGCCTCGAAAAAGGAAGACAGCTCTGCTGACACTTTAACTTTAGACCAGTGAGATCTGCATCGTATTTCTGACCTACAGAGCTTAAGATTATAAATGTGTGCTGCTTCAAGCCACTAAGTTTGTGGTTATTTGTTACAGCAGCAATAGAAAACAAATACAGAAACCATTGGTACAAAGCACGTCAATGCTGCTTGCGTAGCCATCCTCCACTCATCCTAGACCCTCCCTCAGGTTGAGGCCCAGGCACACAGCTCATCCCACCTGGGCATGTGGTCCCAGCCTTCCCACTGCCCCTTTCCTGGAGGTTGACACTGGACCACATCTGCATGGCCTAATCCCTCTAGACTTGCTTCTGAAGTTCCCTTCACAATTCTAAGGATGTTTATGCAAATTACTGTACTGATTGGCCTGCAGAACATCCCTGTAGATGTGCAGAATCCACCCAATTCTTCATTCATTGATTGAAGAAACTCTTATTGTTGAGCTGAATGATCCCTAAAGACTCTAAAAGAAGTTAAGCACTCATATCAGTGCAAAGATTATAATTATTACTTCTGAGAGGGAATGTTCAAGAAAATAACTGCTTAAGTAAATGCCTTTGCTACTACTTTCATATTCTCTCACGTTGATCTCTAGCAATCTTAAAAACTATAGATCAAAAAGCTCTAACTGGCATGCAGTTCATGGCTTTGCATTCGTAATAATTCGTCTTAATATAAAAAGCCCTATGTTGAGTCGAAACATAAATGAGTTTCCCAGAGAACCAGTCCTTTACTGGTGGCCTAGGGCACTGGTGGAGGCCCAGACCCTGTGTTACACTGCTCAGGTTCACATCCATCCTGAACCCGTTTCTCACAAGCTATGAAGGGACCAAGTTACTGAACTTCTTACTACCTCGATTTCCCCGTTTGTAAAATGAGCAAAACAATAATATCTACTTTATAGGATAGTTGTAAGGTTAAATAAGTTAATACATATAAGAAGCTTAGCACACTGCCTGGCATAGAGTAAATGCCACTGACCACTGTCACACTTTGTCACTCCTTCGGTTCTCTCATCATCAGGGTTTTGGATATCCCGATAACTTGTGGTCTCACCAAAGGCTAGCCTTTTCCCAAAACATGGCTGTCCAAAAGGAAACATGATGATGTACTTATTCGCAGTGGCCATCCAAATGCAAAATCTATGCTTGGAAAACTGTGAGGTTCCTTTTGTACTGCTAAACTCTTCTTAATTAAGGTTCAAAATAAGTTCCTCCAATGGTTTTAAAGCATAGGTCACTTGAAATTAACTCCCTGAAGCTATTTTATAAAATTCCTTAGAGTAATTCTTTAAAGTATGGAAGTCGGGCCAGCAGGTGTTTGTTAAAATTCAATTCCTAGGCCTCACTTAAGATTTAATGAATTGAAATGGAGGTCCATAAATCTGAATATTAATGAACATGTTATATACTACGTAATTCTTATGCATACAGAGTTTAAGAAACATTGCCTTAGCACATTTTTAATTAAGAACCTACTCACTTTATTATGTTCAATAATTGAGCAGGTAAAAACAACTATGAAGAAGGGCCAGCCTTAGCTGACTTGTACATCATTCTCTTACAAGATTCTCTTAAAGTAAATCACTCATCTGCTTTCTCAAGAAAGAGAAATACAAAAGCCTGACATACTGAAGAAAGTGACTCATTAACAGAGAAAAGCATTGTTATTTCATAGCCCAGACACCACTGAGATGAATGAATCTTAAAATTCAGTCTTAGCAACACAATTACATGTGGCTTTCACAGTAAATATTCCATTATTAGAATCTAGATTCTAATATTAGAGTGTCTGAAACATACTCACATGTAATAATAATATTGAAAATTCTAGCTGTAGCTGAATGCATTCCTTATTAATTTTCCTTCAACATGTGATATAATTAACTAGCAATCTTCAGCTCTAAAAATAAAAAGAACATTGCCTCAGCATGTTTATTGTGAAATAAAGGGTTACGTGTCAAAAATGTTCTAGGAATACAAGGACTGACATCATCTACAGCTTGGTGATAGGTTTTTCTTACATATCTCCAAAGAAGGAAAAGAAAAACCATGATTTGGTAAGCAATGCCAATATTTCTTAATTTTTTTTTCATTTTTATTGGTTTTGTTTTATTTTGTTTTGTTTTTATTGTGGTAGATTAATGTTCAACCCCAAATACTTAAGGTAAATAGTTTTGGGCACATATGTCTTTATGTGGCTGTCTCTAATTTTTCAAAGTATGAACAGTAGCCCAGCTGCATCAGAATCTTCTGTTTTTCTTCTTTCAAATGTAGATGTCCAAACCATACCTCTAGTCTCTGAGGTTAGGGCCAAGAAACCTGCATTTGTAATAAGCTTCCCAGGTGATTCCTACACCCGTTACATTTTCAAAACCACTTCTTTGAGAACATATAACAAAATTTAAACTTAATGATGTATCTTTTTTCCTTATTTTTGAAGTACTTTAAAATTATCTTAATGGTGAACTCAGTAAACAAAAATCCAGAAAATTCACTCATGAGATATCCCATTTCACAAGAAATCAAGTCTAAGACTGTAATAAGAATCAATAAATGTTTTCCAAACAAATGAGTAAAATTAATTATTAATACATGAGAAAATAAAATTGAGTCAATCACCTTAAGAATTTTTGACTTCACCAGTATCAGAACAATGAGTCATTAAAGCTGTATCATCCCTATTAAACTTGTACTCACAGGCCAAACTAACATATAATAATATTTAAACCTATGTATTCCACTGATAGTCTTCATTTTTTTTCACTTATCAAGGGGGGGAAATAAAAGCCTATTATGTGCTGACCAGAAACATGAGTAAAATGTAAACCAAACAAACAAAGTTTTGCAATGTGTTATTGTTGTTGTTGTCCTTTATTTTTTATTAGAGAGAATAAATGATTTTAATATTATGAAATTATAAGAAACAACCTATTTATTAAACCATCAAATCTTGTAAAATGTGACCAACAAAAAGCAGTATTTAGGAACTAAAGTTTAATATAACTTTTTTTTTAACATCTTTCCTGGAGTATAATTGCTTTACAATGGTGTGTTACCTTCTGCTGTATCACAAAGTGAATCAGCTATATGTATACATATATCCCCAAATCCCCTCCCTCTTGCATCTCCCTCCCACCCTCCCTATCCCAACCCTCTCGGTGGTCACAAACTACCAAGCTGATCTCACTGTGCTATGCGGCTGCTTCCCACTAGCTATCTATTTTACATTTGGTAGTGTATATATGTCCATGCCACTCTCTCACATCGTCCCAGCTTACCACCCCGCCTTCCCGTGTCCTCAAGTCCATTCTCTACAACTGCATCTTTATTCCTGTCCTGCCCCTAGGTTCTTCAGAACCATTTTCTCTTATATTCCATATATATGTGTTAGCATATGGTATTTGTTTTTCTCTTTCTGACTTACTTCACTCTGTATGACAGACTCTAGGTCCATCCACCTCACTACAAATAACACAATTTTCTTTCTTTTTATGGCTGAGTAATATTCCATTATATATATGTGCCACTTCTTCTTTATCCATTCATCTGTTGATGGACACTTATCCTGGCCACTGTAAATAGTGCTGCAATGAACATTGTGCTACATGACTCTTTTTGAATTATGGTTGTCTCAGGGTATATGCCCAGTAGTGGGATTGCTGGGTCATATGATAGTTCACTCTTTCATTTTTTAAGGAACCTCCGTATCATTCTCTGTAGTAGATGCATCAATTTACATTCCCGCCAACAGTGCAAGAGGGTTCCCTTTTCTCCACACCCTCTCCAGAATCTATTGTTTGTATATTTTTTGATGATGGCCATTCTGACCAGTATGAGGTGATACGTCATTGTAGTTTTGATTTGCATTTTTCTAATGATAAGTGATGCTCAGCATCCTTTCATGTGTTTGTAGGCCATCTGTATGTCTTCTTTGGAGAAAGGTCTGTTTAGGTCTTCTGCCCATTTTTGGATTGGGTTGTTAGTTTTTTTTTTTGATATTGAGCTGCATGAGCTGCTTATATATTTTGGAGACTAATCCTTTGTCAATTACTCCATTTGCAAAAATTTCCTCCATTCGGAGGGTTGTCTTTTCATCTTGTTTATGGTTACCTTTGCCATGCAAAAGCTTTTAAGTTTCATTAGGTCCCACTTGTTCATATTTGTTTTTACTTCCCTTTCTCTAGGAGATGGATCAAACAGGATGTTGCTGTCATTTATGCCACAGAGTGCTCTGTTTTCATCTAAGAGTTTTACAGTGTCTGATCTTACATTTAGGTCTTCAATCCACTTTGACTTTATTTTTGTGTATGGTGTTAGGGAGTGTTCTAATTTCATTCTTTTACATGTAGCTGTCCAGTTTTCCCAGCACCACTTATTGAAGAGGCTGTCTTTTCTCCATTGTATATTCTTGCCTCCTTTAACAAAGATAAGGTGACCATATGTGTGTGGGTTTATCTCTGGGCTTTCTATCCTGTTCCACTGATATATATTTCTGTTACTGTGCAAGTACCATACTGTCTTGATTGTAGCTTTGTAGCTTTGTAGTATAGACTATTGTAGCTTTGTAGTATAGACTGAAGACCGGGAGCCTGATTCCTCCACCTCCGTTTTTCCTTCTCAAGATTGCTTTGGCTATTAGGGGTCTTTTGTGTTTCCATACAAATTGTGAAATTTTTTGTTCTACTTCTGTGAAAAATGCCATTGGTAGTTTGATTGGGATTGCACTGAAACTGTTGATTGCTTTGGGAACTATAGTCATTTTTACAATGTTGATTCTTGCAATCCAAGAACATGGTATATCTCTCCATCTGTTTGTATCATCTTTAATTTCTTTCATCAGTGTCTTATAGTTTTCTGCATACAGGTCTTTTGTCTCCTTAGGTAGGTTTATTCCTAGGTATTTTATTCTTTTTGTTGCAGTGGTAAATGGCAGGGTTTCCTTAATTTCTCTTTCAGATATATCATCATTAGTGTATAGGAATGCAAGAGATCTCTGTGCATTAATTTTCTATCCTGCTACTTTACCAAATTCATTGATTAGCTCTAGTAGTTCTCTGATAGCATCTTTAGGATTCTCTATGTATAGTATCACGTCATCTGCAAACAGTGACAGTTTTACTACTTCTTTTCCGATTTGGACCAGTTTATTTCTTTTTCTTCTCTGATTGCCATGGCTAAAACTTCCAAAACTATATTGAATAATAGTAGTGAGAGTGGACAACCTTGTTTTGTTCCTGATCTTAGTGGAAATGGTTTCAATTTTTCACCATTGAGAACGATGCTGCCTGTGGGTTTGTCCTAAATGGTCTTTATTATGTTGAGGTAAGTTCCCTCTATGCCTACTTTCTGGAGGGTTTTTAACATAAATTGGTGTTGAATTTTGTCGAAAGCTTTTTCTGCATCTATTGAGATGATCATAAGGTTTTTTTTTTTGTTTTTTTTTGGTTTTTTTTTTGTTGTTGTGCGCGGGCCTCTCGCTGTTGTGGCCTCTCCCGTTGCGGAGCACAGGCTCTGGACGCGCAGGCTCAGCGGCCATGGCTCACGGGCCCAGCTGCTCCGCGGCATGTGGGATCTTCCCAGACCGGGGCACGAACCCATGTCTGCTGCATCGGCAGACGGACTCTCAACCACTGCGCCACCAGGGAAGCCCGATCATAAGGTTTTTATTCTTCAATTTGTTAATATGGTATATCACATTGATTCATTTGCGTATATTGAAGAATCCTTGCATTCCTGACATAAACTTCACTTGACCATGGTATATGATCCTTTTAACGTGCTGTTGGATTCTGTTTGCTAGTATTTTGTTGAGGATTTTTGCATATATGTTCATCAGTGATACTGGCCTGTATTTCTCTATCTTTGTGATATCTTTGTCTGGTTTTGGTATCAGGGCGATGGTGGCCTCGCAGAATGACTCTGGGAGTGTTCCTCACTTTGTTATATTTTGGTAGAGTTTGAGAAGGATAGGTGTTAGCTCTTCTCTAAATGTTTGATAGAATTCGCCTGTGAATCCATCTGGTCTTGGGCTTTTGTTTGTTGGAAGGTTTTTAATCACAATTTCAATTTCAGTGCTTGTGACTGGTCTGTTTATATTTTCTATTTCTTCCTGGGTCAATCTCAGCAGGTCGTGCTTTTCTAAGAATTTGTCCATTTCTTCCAAGTTGTCCATTTTATTGGCATATAGTTGCTTGAAGTAATCCCTCAAGATTCTTTGTATTTCTGCAGGGTCAATTGTTACTTCCCCTTTGTCATTTCTCATTCTGTTGATTTGAGTCTTCTCCCTTTTTTCTTGATGAATCTAGCTAGTGGTTTATCAGTTTTATCTTCTCAAAAACAAGCTTTCAGTTTTATTGATCTTTGCTATCATTTCCTTCATTTCTTTCTCATTTATTTTTGATCTGATTTTGATGATTTCTTTCCTTCTGTTAACTTTGGGTTTTGTTCTTTCTCTAACTGCTTTAGTTGTAAGGTTTGGTTTTTTATTTGAGATGTTTCTTGTTTCTTGAGGTAGGATTGTATTGCTATAAACTTCCCTCTTAGAACTGCTTTTGCTGCATCCCATAGGTTTTGGGTCGTCATGTTTTCACTGTCATTTGTTTCTAGGTACTTTTTGATTTCCTCTTTGATTTCTCCAGTGATCTCTTGCTTATTTAGTAGCGTATTGTTTAGCCTCAATGTGTTTGTATTTTTTACAGATTTTTTCCTGTAATTGATATTTAGTCTTATAGCATTGTGGTCCAAAAAGATACTTGATATGACTTCAATTTTCTTAAATTTACCAAGGCTTGATTTATGACGCAACATATGATCTATCCTGGAGAATGTTCCATAAGCACTTGAGAAGAAAGTGTATTCTTTTGTTTTTGGATGGAATGTCCTATAAATATCAGTTAAGTCCCTCTTGTTTAATGTGTCATTTAAAGCTTGTGTTTCCTTATATATTTTCATTTTGGATGATCTGTCCATTGGTAAAAGTGGGGTGTTAAAGTCCCCTACCATGATTGTGTTACTGTCGATTTCCCCTTTTATGGCTGTTAGCATTTGCCTTATGTACTGAGGTGCTCCTAAGTTAGGTGCATAAATGTTTACAATTGTTATACCTTCTTCTTTGATTGATCCCTTGATCATTATGTAGTGTCCTTCCTTGTCTCTTTTAACATTCTTTATTTTAAAGTCCATTTTACCTAATATGAGTATGGCTACTCCAGCTTTCTTTTGATTTCCATTTGCATGCAATATCTTTTCCATCCCCTCACTTTCAGTCTGTATGTGTCCCTAGATCTGAAGTGGGTCTCTTGTAGGCAGCATATATACGATCTTGTTTTTGTATCCATTCAGCCAGTCTGTGTCTTTTGGTTGGAGCATTTAATCCATTTACATTTACGGTAATTATAGATATGTATGCTCCTATTACCATTTTCTTAATTGTTTTGGGTTTGTTATTGTAGTCTTTTCTACTCTTGTGTTTTCTGCCTAGAGAAGTTCCTTTAGAATTTGTTGTAAAGCTGGTTTGGTGGTGCTCAATTCTCTTAGCTTTTGCTTGTCTGTAGAGGTTTTAATTTCTCCATCGAATCTGAATGAGATCCTTTCTGGGTAGAGTAACCGTGGTTGTAGGTTTTTCCCTTTCATCACTTTAAATATGTCCTGCTACACCTTTCTGGCTTGCAGAGTTTCTGCTGAAAGATCAGCTGTTAACCTTATGGGGATTCCTTTGTATGTTACCTGTTGCTTTTCCCTTGCTGCTTTTAGTATCTTTTCTTTGGATTTAATTTTTGATAGTTTGATTAATATGTGTCTTGGCGTGTTTCTCCTTGGATTTATCCTGTATCTGTACTTCGTGGACTTGATTGACTATTTCCTTTCCCATATTAGGGAAGTTTTCAACTATAATCTCTTGAAATATTTTCTCAGTCCCTTTCTTCTTCTCTTCTTCTTCTGGAGCCCTATAATTCGAATGTTGGTGTGTTTAATGGTGTCCCAGAGGTCTCTGACACTGCCTCAAGTCTTTTCATTCTTTTTTCTTTATTCTGCTCTGTGGCAGTTATTTCCACTATTTTATCTTCCAGGTCACTTTTCCATTCTTCTGCCTCAGTTATTCTGCTATAATTTCCTTCTAGAGAATTTTTAATTTCATTTATTGTGTTGTTCATCATTGTCTTTTGCTCTTTAGGTCTTCTAGGTCCTTGTTAAATGTTTCTTGTATTTTCTCCATTCTATTTCCAAGATTTTGGATCATCTTTACTATCATTACTCTGAATTCTTTTTCAGGTAGACTGACTTTCCTCTTCATTTGTTTGGTCTGGTGGGTTTTTACCTTGCTCCTTCATCTGCTGCGTATTTCTCTGTCTTCTCACTTTGTTTAACTTACTGTGTTTGGGGTCACCTTTTCACAGGCTGCAGGTTCCTAGTTCCCGTTGTTTGTGGTGCCTGCCCCCAGTGGCTAAGGTTGGTTCAATGGGTTGTGTAGGCTTCCTGGTGGAGGGGACTGGTGCCTGTGTTGTGGTGGATGAGGCTGGATTTTGTATTTCTGGTTGGCAGGACCACATCCTGTGGTGTGTTTTGGCGTGTCTGTGAACTTATTATGATTTTAGGCAGCCTCTCTGCTAAAGGGTGGGGTTGTGTTCCTGTCTTGCTAGTTGTTTGGCATAGGATGTCCAGAACTGGAGCTTGCTGCTTGTTGAGTGAAGTGGCGTCTTAAAGCTGAGATGGAGACCTCTGGGAGAGCTCTCACCAATTGATATTATGAGGGGCTGGGAGGTCTCTGGTGGACCAACGTCCTGAATTCGGCTCTCCTACCTCAGAGTCTCAGGCCTGACACCTGGCCAGATCACCAAGACCCTGTCAGCCACACAGCTCAGAAGAAAAGGGAGAACATTAAAAAAAAGAAAGAAAAAAATAAAATAAAGTTATTAAAATAAAAAATATATAATTAAAATAAAAATATTAAGAAGTAATTTAATAAAAAGAGAGAGAGCTACCAAACCAATAAACAAATCTGCCAACGATAACAAGCACTAAAAACTATACTAAAAAAAAATGGACAGACAGAACCCTTGGACAAATGGTAAAAGCAAACCTATACAGACAAAAATCACACAAAGAAGTATACACATACACTGACAGAAAAAGGAAAAATATATGTGTTCATATATATATATATATATATATAAAGAGAGCAACCAAATCAATAAACAAATCTACCAATGATCATAAGCTCTAAATACTAAACTATGATAAACATATAAATCAGAAACTAGTCAGTCGCATACAGCAAACCCCAAGTCTACCGTTGCTCCCAAAGTCCACCACCTCAATTTTGGAATAATTCCTTGTCTATTCAGGTATTCCAGAGATGCAGAGTACATCAAGTTGATTGTGGAGATTTAATCCACTGCTCCTGAGGCTACCTGGAGAGATTTCCCTTTCTCTTCTTTGTTCGCACAGCTCCTGGGGTTCCGCTTTGGATCTGCCCCCACCCCTGTGTGTAGGTTACCTGAGGGCGTCTGTTCCCGCTCAGACAGGACACAGTTAAAGAAGCATCTGATTAGGGGGCTCTGGATCACTCAGGCCGGGGGGAGGGATGGGTACAGAATGCGGGGCGAGCCTGCAGCAGCAAGGCCAACATGACGTTGCAACAGCCTGAGGTGTGCTGTGTGTTCTCCCTGGAAGTTGCCCCTGGATCACGGGACCCTGGCAGTGGTGGGCTGCACAGGCTCCCCGGAATGGGGGTGTGGATAGTGACCTGTGGTTGCACACAGGCTTCTTGGTGGTGGCAGCAGCAGCCTTAGCGTCTCATGCTTGTCTCTGGGGTCCACACTGATAGCTGCAGCTTGCACCAGTCTCTGGAGCCCGTTTAGGCGTTGCTCTGAATCCCCTCTCCTCGTACACCCCAAAACAATGGTCTCTTGCATCTTAGGTAGGTCCAGACTTTTTCCCAGACTCCCTTCCGGCTAGCTGTGGCGCACTTGCCCCCTTCAGGTTGTGTTCACGCAGCCAACCCCAGTCCTCTCCCTAGGATCTGACCTCCGAAGACCAAGCCTCAGCTCCCAGCTGCCACCCGTCCCGGCAGGTGAGCAGACAAGCCTCTCGGGCTGATGAGTGCTGGTCGGCACCGATCCTCTGTGTGGGAATCTCTCTGCTTTGCCCTCTGCACCCCTGTTGCTGCGCTCTCCTCCGCGGCTCCAAAGCTTCCCCCCTCCGCCACCCGCAGTCTCCGCCTGCGAAGGGGCTTCCTAGTGTGTGGAAACTTTTCCTCCCTCACAGCTCCCTCCCAGAGGTTCAAGTCCTGTCCCTATTCTTTTGTCTCTGTTTTTTCTTTTTTCTTTTTCCCTACCCAGGTATGTGGGGAGTTTTTTGCCTTTCGGGAATTCTTAGGTCTTCTGCCTGCATTCAGCAGGTGTTCTGTAGGAGTTGTTCCACTTGTAGATGTATTTTTGATGTATTTGTGTGGAGCAAGGTGATCTCCATGTCTTAGTCCTCCGCCATCTTGAAGGTCCTCTCTGTTGTATTACCTTTGTTTTAACTTTTTAGATTTCTCTTGATGCAGGTAGTGATACCATCCATCCAAGAATCAATACCCATCCAAATGAATTATTCTTCATGGAGAAGAGTATCTATCTATGGTCAGGGGTTAGTCACTGGCCCCATAACTCATGAGTCCATTTCACTGGCAATGTATAATAAGTAGTAATCACCTGACTGATTACTCTTCCCATGATACTGGTTTGTCCTAGTCTGTTTGAGAAATGACACCTGCCTCCAACTTGCCTCCACCTAATGCCACAAGCATCACAGGCCCTATCCAGCACCCCACAGATGAGCTAAGATATGTATAGCACCTCTCACCCAACTCTATCGATTACCTCCTTATATTAGTGGCATCCTCATTTAAATTAAAAAAAAAAGTTTCAATTATAGGAAAGTTACAATAGAAAAAAATTTAGATCATTTTGACATTACACCATATGCTTATTACAACTACATATGAATGCAATTATTAATCTCCTTTTCACTTAATATATCATAGATCTCTATTATTATATCTACATTTATTTTGATAATTTTATCATGTTTCTTCAAAAGGGCAAACCATGGTTTACCTAACCTTTTAATACCTCTACTCTTAGGTATTTATGTTGTTTCCAATGTTTTCCTATTATAAATCATGTTTTGATGAGTATTTGAGGTGTTTTCTGTAGTTCAAATTATTACTTTAGGACAGATTCCCAGTTCTGAGATGTATAAAGCAAAGGTACAATATTTTTATTGACTTTTGGAAAAGATTATGCCAGTTTACTGAGCTCCAACAAAGATACTATTATTCACTTTTTCATGGTATCCTTGTCAAAACTGAATATACTTCTTTGTTTTTGCTAATTAAAGAAGGAAAAAAACAGTCTCTTTGCTGATACTGTATTCTGTAGTACTTTGTTGGTCTTTTCTCCAAGTACTTGAATAGTAAAGCTTTTTGAAAATGAGAACTGGGAAAGCTGCAAACAAACAGAATCTGAATGGAAGGAATAACACACAACAGTTACAGCCAGACAGTGAAGAAGGCTGGGGACATATGAAAATAACTGCAGAAAGAGGAAGACGCTGACTGAGTAAAAACAAAATGAGTTCAGGATCTGGAGGAGTTCCAAGTGGCCAAGAGAGGACACCATGGAGCTGGGGGTTGGAAAGGAAAGGAAAGAAAGGAAGGAGAGAACTAATATTTGTTGAGCACCTACTATGTGCCAGCAACCATGTTCTATTATTTACAGATAATATATTATTTATTCCTTGCAATAGCCCTGTACCCTGGTGTACTGGGTTAAATAGCATCCCTCCAAAATTTCACGTCCACCCAGAACTTTAGAACGTGATCTTGTTTGGAAACAGTCTTCACAGATGTAATTAGTTAAGATGAGGTCATACTGGATCAGAGTGGACCCTAAATCCAATGACTAATGTCCTTACAGAAAAACCATGTGAAGACACAAACACCAACACACCCTGGGGAAAAGACCATGTGACAACAGAGGCAGAAACTGGAGGGATACAGCTATATGCCAAGGAACCCCAAGGACTGCTGACAATCACCCCAAGAAACTTGGCAGAGATAAGGAAGCATCCTTCCTAGAGACTTCAGAGGGAGCAGGGCTCTGCTGACACCTTAATTTTGGACTTCTGGCCTCTAGAACTGTGAGACAATAATTTTTGTTGTTTTAAGGCACCGAGTTGGTGGTAATTAATTATAGGAGTATGAGGAAACTAATAAAAATCAGGTATTTTATTCTGGTTTTACCGATGAAAATGAAGTTCAGAGAGATTCAATATCCTCCAAGGATCTATGGCAGAACCAGGTTTCAAACGAAAGCAGCCTGACTCCAAACTGTGTTCTTTCTTCCACATTTTGCTGCTTCATAGGAACCTTTGGTTCTAAGCCTAGTAAAGCCACCAATTAGCTATGTGAAGCTAATTAAGAAGTTCACATAATCTCTTTTGGTCTTACTACCATATGCGTAAAACAAAGTTACTGGGTTGGGTGACTTTTGACAGCATGCTACCAATCAGCTGCCCAGCTACAGCTGCAATCCTAGCAACACCAACTAGAGAGGGAGGTTCTAGGACCCAAGGAATCCTTGACCATGGCTCCACTAAACACATTTTCTATGCCCTACCTCCACCCCCCCAATCCAGGTCCACAACAGCTCTATAGATAGGCATCTACAAGGAAGAAAGGATGCTTGAGATCCTTAACATGATGGAGTCTGAGTCACAGACCTGCTGGTATCAGAGAGCAAATTGTATCTTATTAGAGAAACAACTTGAGAATAAAGTCACTGCTCTCAGAGCAGAACACTGTAACCAACTATATTTTTCTCTATTCCTGACTTCAGTGACAGCTTTTGCCAAAACAACACCATTCCTACTTTAGGATTTACAGTCCGTTCCCGTGCTCTGGGAGTTGTAAACACCTTGTATTAGACTTACTAATTGTCTCCAAACTGTAAGTAAAGACCATCATGAATAATTTCAAATCCTCTGAGCCAGAATATTTAGTATCTCTCTCTCTTTTCAAAGAGAAATAAAGTAACCATAACAGCTTCAATGGCAATGAATGAGGACTACATAGCTAGCATCTCATTCAACTCTCAGAACTCTGGATGCTATAGTTGCTGTCACTGCTCTCATTTTCTCTAGGAAGGTTCTGAAGACCAAGAAGTTCAAGGCCATTTATTCACTTAACATGAATTAATTTAACCAGGCACTAGGGATAAAAGACATGGTCATGAAATAACAATTTTGATTAACTATATACACACACAAAGGGAAAAATCTGGAAAGATGTGTCACAAAATGTTAAGGGCTATAATATGTGGCTAAAGGGTGATTTTTATTTTCTACTTTGTTCTTCCATTTTCTACCATGAATACTGATTATATTTGTAATCATAAAAACGTTTTTTAAACGACAAAATCTCTGATTTCCAGGGACTTATAGTGAGAGAAGCAGGCATATCAACAGCCTGCTCATCCTCACTGCAGCTCGTAAGTCATGAGCACAGATTCCAACTTAGGGCTGCCAGAATTCCAAATCCCATTTTCTCTTCCCTACCTTATACTGCCTCTGGAGGTATGCTCATTTGCCTGGAGGTTTGCTCATGTTTATCTTGCTTCATTGAAATTAAGTTACAGACTTGTGAGGGCAGTGCCAACAATGCAATCTCAAAGTCTGCCGTTTGTGGCCTCACCCAAGGTTGCCAGGTGAGCAACCTCTTTTCCTTCTCCACCCACAGATCTTTGTACCAGAGGAAATGCAGAGGGGGTGACTGTGAGCACTTTACCTGACATCCCAGCCCCTAGCGACGTGTTTCAGACACAATTAAATGCTTCTAAAATATTCATCACACAAATTATATTTTGCCTGTCCTGTCACTTAAATCTGAACTACACTACATATTCCTTAACAATAACTATGTCATCCTAATATCACGGCTGATAAAAGAAAGTTCAAAAGGAAACTTCAAACTCTTTCTCTTTATCTACTTTCTTCATCTACAAAAGAAATATTCAGTGAGAGCCTAAGACCTCAAAATCTGTCCTTCTCAAAGACCCACCAAGTCATAGGATTTGAGTCTTGATACATGTTCGTCTATGATTGATTTACTTTCCAGTCCTACAGCAAGAGTCTCATGGGAATAATTAAAATTATTTTGATTTTTCTAACTTTATAAACATTTTTAATCTCTGTCCTTATAACTAGGTTAGGGATCATGGACAATATGGCCACATTCCTGACAGTAGTTGTAGTACTGAGCACAGAATGAGTAATGGATAAACACTGACCAGTGGATTAATTTAATGTCACGATCAGGCTCAGGGGATCTTTTTTGAAATCTCAAAAATGATATAGAATAATTATTTTCCTATTGTAAACCACACAATGATTAACTCTTAATCTTATAGTTATTCAGCAGCAAAGTCTCCCAAATTCCCTGCTTTACCTGCTAATACTTTTTCCTATGCTCCATCTCCTTCATCCACTTGATCCAGAATGGAATTCTTCACTGCTAAGTGGAAGAAGCAATCAAAGCATAAACATGATTCGGAGTCCATGTTGGACCAGTTTGTTTCCCTGTCCTCCCATAACCCTATCTTCCTTATTCAGTTCAGTTTCTGTATAAAATATTGCTTGTCATTGAAAGTCTGTGTCAGTTAGGGTCACTCTCCTCAAAAATAAGAAGCAACGTGGGAGTACAATGAGCACATGTTATTAAGAACATGTATCACAGAGTGACTTTGAGCTCACGTCTCATGCCACAGCCTGGCTCGCTCTGTAAAGTAAGGACCTGCTCATTATTCTTTCCTTTCTTAATCACAAAACGTACATTCCTAAAGGGAAAGAGATAAGAAACAGTGAGAAACGGGGGAAGTGGGGAATAGGATGGGGTAGCAAGAGACAATCACCTGGCAGATTCAGGATTTTATTGAACTCACCATGCAAATATCTCACTATGAAAATTAAACTCACTATGGAAGTATCTGCATCATCCCGGAAGGTGCACTGGGCTTAGGTTTACACACAATGCTGAGAGCTGAAGTTAGCTGTTGAAGGTCTGAGAAAGGTATGTGAGGACTCAGAAAATTCGAGATAAATGTTTTCGCACACACATTCTCCAAGGCTCAGCCCCTGGCTAGTGTCACAGTGGCTGGCAGCACGCTGGCTGCCCACGGCCCCTGCAGGCATCCAGGCCACACACTGGTACCGTCCCACAGTGTGGTTGCTGAGGACAATGATGGCGAGGGTCCCTGGTGATGAGGACACCCAGAGTATAATCTGAACCATTCTGCTCCTTCCCATTTAGGCCTCAAGTGGTGTTCATCACCGGAAGCCTCACCACATGGCCCAGGATCACAGTTCCTCTGGGCTTCGAAAGGAACCAACCTCTCCTGCAGTCAGTCATCAAAAAGAGGAAAAAAAAAGAAAATAAAAAAGAGTGAAGGGAAAGGGAAATATAAGAAAGAATGGAATGCTGAATTCATTCATAAAATGGAGCTTCTCCCTGATTATGCTAAAAGGGTTATGAGGGGCTTCCCTGGTGTTGCAGTGGTTAAGAATCCGCCTGCCAATGCAGCGGACACAGGTTTGAGCCCTGGTCCGGGAAGATCCCACATGCCGTGGAGCAACTAAGCCCACGAGCCACAACTACTGAAGCCCTCGCGCCTAGAGCCCGTGCTCTGCAACGAGAAGCCACCGCAATGAGAAGCACACTCACCGCGAGGCAAAGTAGCCCCCGCTCGCCGCAACTAGAGAAAGTCCGCACGCAGCAACGAAGACCCAACGCAGCCACAAATAAGTAAATAAAATAAAAGGATTATGAGATTTACAAATAGCGAAGACTTTTGGTTTTCTGATCTAAACCTGACTTCAGAGAAGCAGCACACCACTGGGAATATCTAGCAGAAACCCATGAAAAAGGTTTCATCCCTTTCCATGAGGGATGTTTCCAGGATTGCTATTTCTACTTATAAACTGAATTATTTGAAATGCTATATGCCTTGGATGAAGAACAAAAATTGCAGCCCCTAAGAAAAAAGATTTTATGCTATTGGTTAGGACCAAGGATGAATATAAGCTAAAATCTATTTTTAAGCAGCTATATAAGTCACAGGCATTTTTGAAGGCCAGCAGTACGTTTAAGTACAATATACGATTATAAAACAAATACTTTCATATTTTGCAGAATAAGTACATTTGGCAAATTTAGCACAAAACAAAATATTGTAGGACAATTCTATTTTCCCTGAGAGTTAGATTTTTAAATCTCAGATTTAAATTTTCACATTTTAAAATGTCCTTTAGTGAACTCAATTGAAAATGACAGTAAAAAAAAGATTGAGGTGATAGCACCTAAAAATCAAAGTCCAAAAGAGGAACATACCCACTGGCAGCCATAGCTTTTCCCCCAACCTACCCCCAACTTGTTCTTTTCATTTGCAGCTTTTCTATGATTCATCTTCTTTTTTTTGCCTCACACCTCTGACTTCATCCATCACCACAAATCCCTTCCTGCCACACTTAAACCATAAAACCTGCCCCAGACTTGGGGCAGCCCCCTTGAGTCTGCCTCTTGTCTAGGACACCCTATATAATGTATGGCATGTATATATATATATATATATATATATATATATATATATATAATATATATATTTATACATTATATATATAATATATATATTTATTTTCACATATAATTATATATGATATATAGTGGCACCCCAATAGTTGGTGCTATTCCCAAAACTCCACATTCTAGAGTCATAATTCTGTCCATTCAGGCTGCCAAGGTACGTAAAATAAGCTAACTACCTCATTTATTCTATGAAATTTAAACATCTTCTATAGGTGGAATTTCTTTAACAAAAACAATAATAACATTCACTGAGAACTATTATGTAAGGAATAATTCCTATGCATTATCTCATTTAATCCTCACACAACCCCATAAGGGGGATACTCATATTACGCCTCACTTGAAGTTATTCAGAAATCCCCTGTAGTTAAGTAGATAGTTGGTAATGGCAGAGATGAGTTTCAATCAGCCATTCTTTAAGCCCCTCCTCCAACCCACTGCACTATACCACCTCGGAAATCTGAAAGACAGTTGAAAAACCCACAAATTCCTGATATTACCAAAAAAGTCTCACCACAGAAAGCAGGTACGTTGCAAGCAAATCAATTAAGAATAATCATCTTTTGGCATTTTAATTATATCCTTTTTTGCTGTCAGTTATGAACTGCTGAGTTAATATACTACTTCACAACTGCCCTGATTGTTCCTTCTCCAAGCCCCAGTCAAAAGTAAATATTACAAAAAAAAAAAAAGTAAATATTACAAACTTGCAATTCTGGAATCCTGGGGTTATTACAGCTTTAGGAAAAGCTAAGTTGAGAGAGATTGAGACCACTCAATCATTGTTTTGAGGATAAAATGATTTTCTGCCAGAACTGATACAGAGCCAGTAAAATATACAAGCGATGATGCACCTGAGTCAGCCTTTGAAGCCAGAAATCAGATGATATCACTTCCATGTGCAAATCCTTATAAGGCTTCCCAGCCAGCCGAGATCAAAGTCCTCCAGGATCTCGCCCGTCCCCCTCTCCCGTTTCCTTCCCTCCACACCCTCTCTCTCTAGGTTTCCATCTGGTTGCCTCCTGCACTTCATTCAGGTTTCTACTTACTTTTCCTCATTTCTCTCACCTTACCTGAAATTATATTTTATGTTCATATGTTTACTTGTTTGCTTTCTCTCCCCCAGCACACTCCATGAGGTCTAGACTTCATCCTGTTTACTACAGTAACCTCAGCACCTAATAAATGTGTTGACAAAATTCACTTACCTTCTAATGCCCTTGCCCATCTCCATAGCAGCAAAGATCAGCCACATGTTAACTCAATACCCAAAAGCTGGAAGGCAAAAATCAAACTTTTGCCTCTCAATCTTGCCTATTCGGCTCCTTCCTCTTTCTGGCAGTGGCAGCACTTACAGACTCACTTTAGAACCTGTCAGATGATAACTTCAAATTGTTGCCATTTTTCCACAGCAAAAGAACTACTCTGCTGAAACACTGAAGAGCTAAACTGCTTTTGCATAGCTTACCCGCCACCCCACCGCACGCGCGCGCGCACACACACACACACACACACACACACACACACACAAAATTTGCAAACATGGTAGAAACTTATGGAAAACACCTACCCAGGGGTGCAGGATTAAGCAGAAAGAGACACAAGAAAATATACCACAATCACATACATTACAACTGAAAAACAAGGATTGTCAGTCATTCTACAACAGATAAAATGAAAATATCACTGCCATTAAAGAAATAATTATTACCAAGCCACCCATATCTGTCTTTAAATCGGGCCAACTCCAGAAATAGCCACAGATGTAATCAATAGAACCCTTCATGACCGGACTGGCGGTAAAGGGAACAAGAACTTACACACCCAAACCCCAAACATGTTATAACAGCCACTGATAACTGCAGTCACCAAACCCTGCTTTTATCTTCAAAGAAACTTGTATCACCCACAAAAACTGACCTAGATTATAAATCATGGATAGTTGTAAAGATAAAATTTTTTAAGGTTTTGATGTCTTACTTTCCAGTTTCCCAGACATCATGGGCTTTTTCCAGAAAACTTAGTGCCTCTCTCTTCGTGTGCCCCCCTGGTGCAGACTAAGGGGTGACTAGCACCAGGGTGATGTATCTGCCTCCTGGTGTCAATGGCCTTGACTCTCTTCATGCTGCTCACCACTGGCTCCAGCTGTGGCTGCCAAGAAAATGCCAAGAGATGGAGGATGAGAAGCAAACGCAGGCCACACACCAGCTTCAAAGATAGTTAACCACTGCCATTTACTTGGATTCTCCTAAAGCAAAAATTCTTGTCCCATTACCCTGAGCTACTCATCTTCCTTTTTGAGACAAAAGCCCAAAAGGCACTTGGGGAGTGACTTGTCAGATGATATCACCAATAACTGAAGATAAAGCAGACTCAAAGGGGGAAAAAATTATGTTTACTCAGTTTATATCAGTAATATGGCTATCTCAAAGTTGCTCTCAAAAAGGAGTCTGCCACAAAGCAGTATAACAAAAAACACAGCTACTTAGAGTCACTGATTAGGCCGAGAGCATCCTCTTTCTAGAGTGCCTCTCCATCCAGCTGGGAGAACTCATTCCACTACCCCTGTTCTCACTAAACGCTCTACCCACAGGACCACACACATTGCCTCGCCAAGGCAAAGGGGCAGGGAAGTGATACAGGCTTCACTTTTGCCCTTGACCCATGCAGCTCATCCAAAGGAACATAAAAATCCCTCATTTGAGACATTCACCACATGGAGTAGGCCCCTGCTGGGAGTGAGTAAGAACTTTGGTCGCCTGTCTCCACATTCCCTTCAGGAAAGATCATCACATCGGCCAGGCAGAGGACAGCACAGCTGCCCAAATATGCTTTCTCTTCCATCCCTCAACCATTCTTCCTTTGGTTGTCCGTGGCAACCTGAGTTTTCCGAGAATTCCTAAGTGACTATGATAAGCTGTGTGTGCTCTCTCAATCTGCTGAAGACATTTAAAATAAGGCGTTGGGCTTCCCTGGTGGCACAGTGGTTGAGAGTCCGCCTGCCAATGCAGGGGACACGGGTTCGTGCCCCAGTATGGGAAGATCCCACATGCTGCGGAGCGGCTGGGCCCATGAGCCATGGCCACTGAGCCTGCGCATCCGGAGCCTGTGCTCCGCAACGAGAGAGGCCACAATAGTGAGAGGCCCGCGTACCACAAAAAAAAAAAAAAAAAAGTTTTCTTCAAAGTGCTCAAATTCCCATTTGGGGAAGGGATGTGTTTGTGTGTGTGTGTGTGTGCACGCGTGTGTGTGTGCACATGAGCGTGCATGCAGGAAGGAAGGGTGAAATAAGGCATGGTTGATATCCCCAAGATGCTCTAATTTTCACTAGGGGAAAGGAAACGAGGATGAAAGCTTTCCTTGTGGTTATACCCAACACCTGAATAAAGCTTACAGGATTTCCTAAGGGAGCATTCATTATTAAATTTTTTTTTTTTAAATCAGCTTTTTGACTGTTCTGCTGATTTTTTTGGGGGGACAACAATGCAATTCAGAATTTGAGGTCTAGGTATCTGCAGGGGTTCCTTCCTGTCTGTCATGTTAAACCCACCTCCACTTTGTGCTCCTCCTAAATTTCATCTCCACATGGGGCCACCACTTGCTGGCCAGTCACAGTGAGCACAAGTTCCACTGGAAGCAGAAGCTCTAATCCCAAGGGAATGACCTGCTGGAGATGGTGGCTGTTGGCATAATGGAAATCCCAAGTCAGGCCCCACTTGATGAAGAGTCATTTGTGATTGAAATGAGGGGTGGTGTTGGATATTATGCAGGTTTCAGAAGTAAGGGTGCTTGACAAGTGCTTCATTATACAGTTATTTTTTTTTGGATAGTGAGGAAATTTTCCTCTTCATGTTTTCTTATCTAATCCCTGTTTCCAAAGACAATTAAGCCCCTTTGGATGAAGACATCTAAGTTTCATTTTAAATATAATACAATGATAATTATATGGGTGCGATTCTATCTTCCTTCACTCTCTGTATCACTTAGAATTGAGTTTCTATTAGGAGTTACAACTGGCAATGGCTTAAACAGAAATTTATTTGTGTTTTACACACACACACACACACACACACACACACACACATACAATAAATCTGGGGGACGATAATCCAGGGATGCCACAGGCACTCAGGCTGATTCTATTCCTCTCTCCAAAAATGTAAGATATTGATCTCTTGTTTGCTAACTCATGGTCACAAGATGGCTGCTGCACCTTCAGTTTCACATGCATGTGCCAGGCATATGGATAAAGTGTAAAGGGCCCAAGGGGAATGTCAGCCAAATCTCACTACCGTAAAAGAGTTTCCCTAAAACTCCACTCATCAATTTGTTTATATCTCATTGTCTAGATCTCACATGGCCACCTTTAGCATATGCATACTGCTGTCCCAAATAAAATTGGGGTTCTCTTAATAAGGAAGAAGGAAAGCAATTATACCCCAATAAAGATGATAAAAATAAAATCCATTAACATACTGAAAAAAAAGAAAAAATAGGGAAGAAGGAGCCCCGGTATTGAGTAGACCAACAACAGTGTTTGCACTCTCTCACTTTTCCCTCTCAAACATCAAATATTTGTAGAACTGTATTTAGTTACAAAAACCTTAGAGATAATGCAGACCAATATTTCCTTCTCATTTTACAGGTAAGTCACCAAGGACCAGAAATACTGAGTTTTCTATTTAGAGTCAGGGAAGAGAGAAATGGGAAACTTAATTCTTACATTGCTTATGGTGGGTGTTACATTTGTTCTTCATTGTATATGCTAGCATGTAAATTACTTGAATTATTTGAATGTATTGTATATTGTATTTATTACTTGAATTTATTGTATATTGTTGGTACATCCATTTATTTATTGTGTTTATTGTGTTATATTTGTTTTATATTGCATTATTTTTTGTATATTGTATTTATTACTTAAATTGATTGCACTTTGTATAAATATATGTATTTTGAACTTATTGTATATTATATTTATTACTTCAATTTATTTATTTTTTTGCAGTATGCGGGCCTCTCACTGTTGTGGCCTCTCCCGTTGCAGAGCACAGGCTCCGGACGCGCAGGCTTGGAGGCCATGGCTCATGGGCCCAGCCGCTCTGCGGCATGTGGGATCTTCCCGGACCGGGGCACGAACCCGTGTCCCCTGCATCGGCAGGCAGACTCTCAACCACTGCGCCACCAGGAAAGCCCAAAACATTTTTTTTTAATTTACCTTTTTACCTCTATTTCCTATAGTGCTTAGCTCAATAAATGTTATGAAGCTTTTGAAAATATTCGTGGAGATGACTGAGCCAACCTTCCTAGGTCCAAATCTCAGTTCCACTCTTAGTAGCTGTGTGACCTAGCCAAGTTAATTAACTTCCTGTGCCTCAGACTTCTGATCTGTAAAATGGGGATATAATGGTTCCTGCCTCAATGTTATGAGAATTAAATGAGTTAGGCAAGTCACTGAATCTTTCTGTGTCTCAAAGGCTCCAGGTTGTTAGTGGATTAAATAATTGTATACATCTGATGTACTTAGAACAGTATTAGGCAAAGAACAAGTGCTCATCAAATGCCCGCTATAATTACCAAGACAACTTAGGGACAAATTGAAAAACTGTTGAGCTTGATACAACATTCTTTTTCTAAAATAAACAAAGAATTTATCCTTTAACAAGAGAGTACATATAGTATGTAATACTGCTTGTATATGTTTTCATACTGCCCTGTTTCTAAGCTCCATATTGGATTTTCCTTCCTGTAATGGCTGCCTTTGAAAGATTTTTCACCCTCCCATTCCTGGCTGAACACTGTTTCAGTTTCTTTATTCCAAAGCACCATTGACCAAATTGTGTGCAGCAAACTTTTACTAAATTTTAGGGCGTTACGGACAGAGATTACAATACAGTTTGAAATTGTATATGAATACGAAAACTTAAAACTAAATATTAGACTCACTGTTTAAAAAAAAACCACTAGCCATTTCCTGAAATAAGTAATTTTTCTCTGGCTTGTTCCTCTCTCAACTACTCCATACCATCTCCTCAGCCTCTCTACCTTCCAAATACCCTTCTCTCCTTGCCTTTCTAGCTGCCGACTTCTAACGCCTCAGTTCTGTTCATTTCTTACCTTGTCTACAGGGTAGACATTTTAGTCCTCAACTGTCTACCTCAAGCTAAATTGCAAGCTTAGGTTTGTATATTCAAAATTTCTAAAGTCATTTTCCTTCAACCCTGTTCCAGCTCAAAGAACAGGCAGGTGCTTTGAAATCTGAAATTATGAAGTTAGATTCCCTACCTACTAGTCTCTTTCAGGAGAGGCTCCTGTGCATCATGAGTTCTTGTTTCCTCTTTCTGCCTCCTATACTTAAATAAGACACACTCAATACATCAAACCTTTATAACTGCTCTGTAGGTAGCAGACACTGTTTAGTATTGGAGAAATAGAAAGAAAAATACACAGGACCTTCCCTGAGAAGCTCAAAGAGTAGCTGAAGACATGGATGTTGACACATAACTAAAACACTGTGATCATGGCCACAAGAAAATTGTGTATAAAGTATTATGGGAATAAAGCTAAGTTCTGTCAAATATGATCTTCAAAAACTTAAATATGCCTTCGGCACAGATGTAACTACAACACATCTGCACAAGTGCCTTCTGGCATACAAATGAATCTATGCAATTCTTCTCCCACCAGATTGTGCTAAGCTTCACAATATAAATATTGTTAAAAGTAGGAAGTAACATTTTCACTTCTGCTGTGGGATTTCCTCCAGGTTTTACTAAAGCGATAACTTCAGTGAATTCTCCTGACACTCTTTCTTATACCAAACCAGTGATGTATCTATCCTCTACAGTAGTTCATACAGAGATAGCCCAGCAGCACCACAGGCTAACATCCACCAACTACGCTGCTCCCACCCTGCTTTTATCACTTACACAGTCAGCTTGATAAACACTGATTCAGCAATCCTTGGTACCCTGGTAGGGAAAGGGCCATCACCCTCAGTATTTCTCAAGAGAGTTGTCTGGTGGTTAGAATGCGACCATGAGTCACAGAGATGCTAATCCTAGCCCAGGCTCTGACTCATTCTGTGACCCTTGCCCTACACTCTCCACCCCTGGGTTTCCCAAGATGCTGGGATACACTCCTGTATTTACCTGTCACAAGTAAATGAGCTATATTCAGATATTATTTACAACGTAGCTAAAGTTGTGGGACTTGTGGGACCTTAAGCGGTAGAGACTATGTGACACAGGTTCAGAAACATAAAATAGTTGTTCATAACAGTTTTCAACGCTCAAACATCTACCAGAGAAAGAATTCAAATGTATAAATTAGGCAAATATTACCAAAGTATACAAGGAGCAAGTCCAGCTGGTCACCTTTATCTCCTGCTTTTCAGGGATGTTAGTGCTGAAGCCCAGAAAGTTAAAAGACCTCTCCGAGAAGGCACAGCTCTGAAGTGCCCAGCTCAGCATGATCCAATAGAAATATAATGTAAGCCACAAATGTGAACCACATGTATAATTTTAAATTGTCCAGTAAAGTAAAAAAAAAAAAAAAAAGGTGAAATTAACTTTAAAGATAGATTTTATTTAACCTAACATATTGTAAATAATATTATTTCAATATACACTTTTTAAAAATTATTAACTAAGGACCACATAACTTCTTCAAGCCTGTCAGAGCCCTATTCTGACCTATTCTTTTATTCCCTTATGACCCTTTTAAAAAAGAATTTCATCCTTTTACATAACTCCTCTCCCCCATCCCATTCTGAGGCTTCTTCACTCTGATTAAATTCCTCTGAAATTCACTCTGAAAAATTCATTTTCTGTTTATTTGGGATCCCTGAGTATGTGCAGGGGGATTATTAGTAAGGATTCTCTTATTATTTAGCTATTCTCTTTAATTACTAAAATTTCTGCCTGTCTGAAAGCATTCCCAACAGAAACTAGCCACAGAACCAGCTTCTGCTTCTTCCATCATCAGTTGGTGATCTCATGGGGAATACAAAGAACTGTTATTTTCATTCCTTCCAGAAGGTTGATCTAACTATGTTAACAGGTTCATTCTCAACAATACCATGCCTTAAAATGATGTCTCCTTGGATTCTTAAACAGAATGAGGCATGATTCTAAGTTTAGTGATTTCCAGCGATGAGTATTTCAACTGAGTGGTATTACAAGAACCTAGATGTCCACAGAAAATTAGGTGGTAAATGAATAAGATTTGGAGATCACGTTCCTTTCTCTCTGCTCTACAAGGCAGATCACACTCCAAGAACTGCCAGGTTCACCACAGACAGTTGCTAGGGCTGTAATGGCCCAAGTAAGCTATTCAATGTGCAACTGGGTTGTATTTCAAATTTCTTTTGATAACTTTTTTTTTCCCACAAATAGCAGAATGTAACTAAAATAGACCCTAGACAAAACTGAAATCTGCAGGCCTGGATTCCGTGCCACCAGAATTCATTTTCCCACTTACAAAACCACTGTCTGATCTGTATTATAGATAAGACGCTGAAATCCAGCTGAAGGTCAACAAGTTCATGGCAATAAGAAAAGGGTAATTTCAGGGAAGTCTTTCAAAGAATGAAAGAGAAGTGGGTCTCAGAGAAGAAACTGAAACCATGCCCCATAGGGTTAAAAAAAGCCCATCCTGAAACCATGTCTCATAGGGTTAACAGAAACTGATGACTAACAGAAGTTCCTGAGCTTGTCTTACAGACAAGCAGGTAAGGGAACAGCTTGTTAAAAACCTTTCTGCTTGTAACCTCCCTTCACTGACCAAGCTTGCCTTAATTATGACTCCTTAACCACCCCTACAGATAACACCTCTGACTCTGGGCCACTGTAGTAACAGGGGGCTTAAGTTGTGTTCCAGGATCTTGGAGTCAGCTTCTGTCCAGTTCAAGCCAGCTAAGACTGGTTGGGACCACCGTCCCTAAAACTGGGCCTGAGCAGGTGAATGATCTTTTGATACCAGAGGGCCAAAAACTCTACCCTCAGATCACGCTAAGCTCCTCCACTTTCGAACATGCATCCCAGTAAGAAGCATGCAACTCAGATACACCTGCACAGAACACCAATTGCCTCACCTTGTCCCTACCTCCAATCACCTTTCCCCATGCCTAAGACCACCCTGCTTCTTTATCCCATAAATATCTCAAGCCCCTTGCCTTGGGGGAGGCAGATCTCAGATCTGTTCTACATCTCCTCACTTGGTTGCTTCATGAATAAACCCTTTCTCTGCAGCCTCAGGGTCTCAGCATCTGACTTGCTGTGCATCAGCCAAACGAACCTGGTTTGATACCAAACCTTCCTCAATGGCTAACAAAACGTTCGTATGTGTGTGTCTGGAAAAGGAGGAGAATGTCTTAAAACATTTCTTTTAATCATGCTGAGACCTACCAGCTCTGCAAAACAGACTGTAGGATGCCAGAAAAGAGGCTACCATGGGCTATTAGAAAGATATATTGGATGGAGGACACCTGGATTCTCCTCACAGTTCTGTCTTTAAGGGGCTGTGTGATTTAGATCATGTAGCTCATCTTCATTTGCAGAATTCAATCACTTTTTAAGTTCCCTTAATGTTCTATGATGTAAAATTTATGAACAGAAGCACAGAGATGCCTTGTAAAAAGAAAAGCTTATGAGACAGAGTTGGGAAGATTGGCAGGGAATAAACTAGATGTTGTTATCACCCTCCCACTTATTTCCAACCACACCACCTCCTTCCAGAGAGCAAATTTTCTCTTCTGGCACTAGGTCTTGGCAAAGTTTAGGGAAAAAAATATCCTGCCCCCTCAATTCACATCCCGCCACATTTGCTATCACCAAGGAGATCCTAGAAACATAAAGGTAAAACAACCAGGAAGAGTAGGAGGCAGGGCTAGACAGGGAAGTCCATGCTAACACAACACAAAGTATTTGTTACTACTGCCTCCTCCCACCCTCTTCCGGGTACTTCACGCCCAACTCTTTTTATTTACAGAATTGTTATGAAAGCACCAAATATTGGACATAAAATATAAATTTGAGTTTTATTCTTCATAAAATTTAAATTTCACAACTTTTAAGTCTATAACCTATATTGAATGAAATAACCACTAACCAGTCAGGATGAAATCTACTTTTTGGTTATCAGCATTAGTTCCCAAGATAAATTCACCCAGCTCTGGTCCCTGGAGAGAGAAAGTCCTCCTTAATCCTTGAGGTCCCAAAGCAACAACATAAAGCAACAGAATACCAAATAATATCTGTATGAGAAGCCCAAAACATCATACAATTAAAATGTGTTTCTATTTGTTTGCTATCATGATATGAATTTCCCTTCTCTGTGGTGTTGCTGACTTCATCCCTAACATCTGTACTGTTTTGAAATACATTGTATGCCTAGTAATAGAAACTATGGAAAGGTTTCAAGGCAGCCTTGTTGTTTCGTGACATTTGTGGCCACAAAAGTTAAACATTTAATCTGGCAGGAACTCAAAGTCCAGGCCACCTCTAGTTTTTGAGCAAACTGTATTTTAAAAGTATGTAGATTGGTGCTTTGAACCTCGATACAAATTGCAATAGAAACAGTGCTGTGAATGGTGGTTAGGTTCCTTGGCCAGCCTACAATGCCCATGTTAGCTGGCACACTGTATGTTTATAATAAATGTGATTAGAAAGAATATTACTTTTAAAATTCTGTACGATTAAGGTTTGCATATGTCCCCGCTTTCGATTGCTCCTTAGAATACTGTAATAAATCTTCATCCATTCAGGCTCAGGACATTAATCCAGTATAAACTATAATAAAGGATAGCTGATAAGTCTTTCATCTGATGTGGGAATAGAATATGTATTTTATTTGGGAAATATCCAAAATTCTTCAGATGTAGGTCTAATAAATCAATTAACCTGAATGATTTGGTTTGGTCTCAAGAACAAGATGCAATCATCAGCCATATTAGTGATTTCCCCAGAAATTTCCTTCAGAAGGCAATAACAAAACAGGAGTTCTAGAAATTAGCAACTGTAGCATTGCCCGATATGTTGAGGTTACTGTTAAGAAAAGACAAAGTTCATTTGAATCTAGAAATCTAGATACATTTTATGTTTTCTTTTTTACAGTCTCATCACAGCTACTGTAAGACTACCTCAAGTCATTTAAACATCTACATTTTAAAGATGTAATAAGATAATCAATCCTATGAATTCCATGACCTAGAATACTAAGTTACCTAACCAGCTCCCTCACACTCAGTCAAAAGAGGATAGATTCATCTCACATGTTAACTCCCAATCCCTAACTACATATATCTCTTTCTTAAGAGAGGGAGGAAATAGGAAGGATTTTCAAAGATAACAGATGGCTTAGGAGTATGAGTGTACCCAGTACACACACTTAAGTACAAACTGATCTTACAATTAAAGGAAAGGGATTAAAAAACTTTGACTGGGGGCTTCACTGGTGGTGCAGTGGTTGAGAGTCCGCCTGTCGATGCAGGGGACATGGGTTCGTGCCCCGGTCCAGGAAGATCCCACATGCCGCGGAGCGGCTGGGCCCGTGAGCCATGGCTGCTGAGCCTGCGCATCCAGAGCCTGTGCTCCGCAACGGGAGAGGCCACAACAGTGAGAGGCCCGCGTACCGCAAACAAAAAAATAAAGAACTTTGACTGAGACTTCCCTGGTGGCACAGTGGTTAAGAATCCACCTGCCAATGCAGTGGACACGGGTTCAATCCCTGGCCCAGGAACATACCACACGCTGCAGAGCAACTAAGCCCATGCGCCACAACTACTGAGCCCACACGCCACAACGACTGAAGCCTGAGCACCCTACAGCCCGCGTGGCACAACTACTGAGCCCACACACCACAACTACTGAAGCCCGCGCACTCTAGGGCCCGCATGCCGCAACTACTGAGCCTATGTGCTGTAACTACTGAAGCCCACACACCTAGAGCCCGTGCTCCACAACAAGAGAAGCCACCGCAATAAGAAGCCCGCGCACTGCAACGAAGAGTAGCCCCCACTCACCACAACCAGAGAAAGGCTGTATGCAGCAACGAAGACCCAATGCAGCCAAAAATAAATAAAATTAAAAAAAAAAAACTTTGGTCCCCAGTAAAAAACTAAGTTTCCTTTTCTGTAATTAGTTTATAATTACGGAAAGAAAAAAACTAATTTCTCTACCTCAAAACACAAAATATAAACATAGGGTTCTGTTATGCACTGTTCTGTAGGTAAGAGGGAGGAAATGAATAAAATAATCAATACTTTCAAATTTTTAAGGATTTCATTTACAGACGCTTTCCTCTTGGGTGATCATTATTCCAATATCAAAGAATCACTGTTTTATTGTCATCTCCCTCCTTTGGATCTGAGTAAGAACATGTTACCATCCACTTCATTTTTTATGATAAAGCTGCTTCTTATATTTCTAATTAACAATGATTCCTCTTCATATGCTTGAAGCCCTAGGCAATCAGATATAACAAATTTGGGGTTATTAACTTTATCATGATGATTATATTTGCAAATGAGCCTTGAAAGTGAAGTTAAGAGTGGCCTAAATGAAAGAGTCCTCCTGCCAAAGATGTAGCAATACAGACAGAACTGAAAATCCTGATATACTTCTAACTCTCAAAAATGAACAGGTTTAGCTTACCACTGCAAATTCAAAATTCAATACCACAAAAAGAATAGTTGGAGACTTCAATATACCACTTTCAATAGTGGATAGAAAAAACAGGCAGAGGAAGAACATGGTAAAAGGAGACTTAAATAACATTGAAAAACAACTAGACATCTATAAAACACTCCACCAAACAATGGCAGAATATATATTCTTCTCAAATGCACCTGGAACATTTTCCAGGATAGAACATATGCTAGGCCATAAAACAAACTTTGATACATTTTAATGGACTGAAATCATCCAAAGTACATGCTCCAACCATAATAGAATGAAATTAGAAATCAGTAACAAAAAGAAATTTGGGAAACTCAAAAACATGTGGAAGATAAACAATATGCTCCTCAACAACCAATGGGTCAAGGAAGAAATTTTAAAATATTTTGAGATGAATAAAAAATGAAGATATAACATACTAAAATATATAGGATTCAGCTAAAAAAGTGCTTAGAGGGAAATTTATAGCTGTAAATGCCTATATATATATATATATATATATATATATTTTTTTTTTTTTTTTAAAGAAAGATCTCAAATCAAAAGCAAAGCTTCAACCTTAGGCCATCAAAAAAGAAGATCAAATTAAACCTAAAGCAAGAAGGAAGAAAATGATAAAGGTTAGCAGGGAAATAAATAAAATATATAATTAAAAACAGAGAAAATCAATGAAACAAAAAATGGGTACTGTGAAAATCAATAAAATTGACAAAATGGTAACTAGATTGATACTCAAATTACTAGAAATAATACTCAAATTACTAGAATCAAAAATGAAAGAGCAGACATTACTAAAAACCTTACAGAAATAAAAAGGATTCTAAAGGAATACTCTGAACAACTGTATGCCAATAAATTAGATAATCTAGAAAAAATGGACAAATTCATAGGAAAACTAAACTACAATACTGACTCAAGAAAAAATACACAATCTGAATAGATTTGTAACAAGAGATGGAATCAGTAATCAGAAAATTACCCACAAAGAAAAACCCAGGCCTAGGTGGCTCCACCAATAAATTCTGCCAAACATTTAACGAAGAATTAATACCAATTCTTCACAAACTCTTCACAAAATAGAAAAGGAACGAACACTCCCTGACTCTTTTTATGAGGACAGTATAACCCTGAATGACAAAACCAGGCAAAGATATCACAAGAAAACTACAGACCAATATCTCTTACAAATATGGATGCAAAAATCCCCAACAAAATAGCAAACTGAATCCAGCTACATATGACTAAGTGAGGTTTATCCCAGGAATCCAAGGTTGGATAAACATCTGAAAATCAATTAATGTAATTAACTGATCACATATCAGTTGAATTAAGAAACAAAACCCCATGATCTTTTCAATAAAGCAGCAAAAGCATTTAACAAATCCAACACCTTTTAACAATTAAAAGAAAAAAATCCAACTGAGAATAGAAGCGAACTTCTCCAACCTAAAGAAGGGCATCTATGAAAAACCCACAGCTAGCATCATACTTAGTGATAAAAGACTGGATGCTTTTCCCCTAATATCAGGAACAAGGCAAGGACACTACCAAGAAAGTGAAAATACGAACTCCCTGGCAGTCCAGTGGTTAGGACTCCTCATGCTCACTGCGAAGGGCCCGGGTTCAAATCCTGGAACTAAGATCCCACAGGCCATGCAGGGTGGCCAAAAAAAATAAAATAAAGTGAAAATACAAACCATGGAATGGGAGAAAAATTTTGAAAATTATTTATCTGATAAAAGACTTGTATCTAGAATATATAGAGAACCCTTACAACCAAACAATAGAAGACAAGTAGCCCAATTTTAGAATGTGCAAAGGATCTGAACAGACATTTTCTTAAAACTGTATATGAGTTGCCAATAAGCACATAAAAAATGCTCAACATCATTAGGGAAATGCAAATCAAAATCACAATGCTATACTACTTCACACCTACTAGGGTGGCTAGAATCAAAAAGTCTGAGAAAAACAAGAACTGGCCAAGAGGCAGAGACACCAGAACCTCCATACTTATATGAGAATATGGGAAGGTAAGCTGTGGAGGCCACTTTGGATAACAGTCTGGCAGTTCCTCAAATGGTTAAATGGTTAAACATAAAGTTACCATTTGACCCAGAATTCCACTCCGAGGTATTTAAGAGACATGAAAACACATGTCCATACAAAAACCTGTACATAAATGTTTATGACAGCATTATTCTGAATAGCCAAAAACTAGAAACAATCCAAATGCCCATCAACTAATGAATATATAAACAGAATGTGGTATATCCATACAATGGAATATTATTTGTCTGTAAAAAGGAATGAAGTATAATACATGCTATGATATGAGTGAATCTTGAAAACATTCTGCTGCATAAAAGAAGCTAGTCACAGAAGATCACATACTACATGATTCCACTTACATGAAATATCCAGAATCAGCAAATCTAGAGACAGAAAGCAGGGGGCCAGGAGTATGAGCTGTTAGGAGGATAGGGTGGTGATAGCTTAAAAATATAGGGTTTCTCTCTGAGGTGATGAGATATTTTAAAATTGATTGTGGTGATGTTTGCACATATCTGTGAACAGACTAAAAACCATTAAACTGTATACCTTAAATTTGTAAGTTGTATGATAGGTGAAATATATCTCAATAAAGCTTTAAAAAAAAAAAAAAACCGACTCAATACTGAACCAACATTAGAAATCTACCCAGACCTCTGCTACCTCTGAAAGCTTCCCTTGGCAACTCCCCCTTCTAGTCTCTCAGTTCAGAGTATGTGGGCAATTTGAGTTTGTGCAAGCAGATTACATAGATTATAGTGAACAGTAGATCTCACCATCTTTTCTATAAGCATGCTAACTTAATTCCATATCTTGATTGCCAAGACTGTAAGAGCTGTGTTTGGCTCACTAAAGGATATTAAGCCTTGTGCTGAATTGATGTGCTATAAATTAAAAATAGAGTACAAAGATAAATAAGGAATTAATCTCCAAGATCTTTCATGGCTATCTGAAGAAGAAAGAGAAAATAAAGAAAATGACTGGAGGATAAAATCATCTGTGGGACTTGTAAGGATCCTTAGCCATCCAATCCTTCTTCATTTTATACATGAGAAAACTGAACCTCAGGAGAATTCAGCATCTGATTCAAGGTCATGCACCTAATTGCTGACCAATCGTCTCAGTTTGCCCGGGACTGGGACAGGCAAGGGGGAAGGAAGGTGAGTTCCCAGTGTTGAAACTGGGAAAGTCCTGTCAAGCTGCAACAAGTGGATCACCCTATGCTGACAGAGGCAATCAGTTAGAGTATAAGGTAGCTACTGACTCCTAACGCAGGGTTCTTCCTTCAAGATCATGTTCTCTCAGAGAGAGAGCTCCCTGCTTTGAAGAAACTTCCTAGCCTACTTTCCAGTGACTGCCCTCTGGATGAGAATTTTTCAAAATCCAAATTAGACTGTGAGTTAATTTTATTATTTGAATAAATACTTATATTTCAAGATCTAGTATTTTTGTCCATGAATCAATCATTTACCAAGATACTTAATATAAACTGAACATCATATCACTTTTTTTCTCAGGTATCACATTAATTCCAGTGAAATTTAAATTTCAAATGTCTAGAACTGATGTTTGCTATAACATGCTTCTGTGGAATGGGTATGTGGTCTTCAGAGTCTTCGTTATCATTGATATAAATCACACCCAAAACTCAAATATGTAAACAAAATCTGTTTTGAGTGACTAATCTGCCCCCTTTCCTAGAGGCTGCTATTATTTCATCACACGCACAAAGATATTTATATGGACTTAGTCTCTTTTTGCTTACTTCAACTAACTGCTTATCTAATGCTCACATGGCCATCTTAGAACCAAATCTACCAAAAAGAAAAATAAAGCCCTTCATAGCCACAGGCCCCTAGGCTTCCTAATCTGAGGTCTTGGGACAGAATTGGGAAGTATGGGGAGTCAATGCAGCATATGAAATAGCATGTCAAATTTTTAATTTGTGCTTTGTGATGGACAGAGGAACTGTAGCATTTGTTACATTCTCAAAGGGGTCACTGAACCCCAAAATGAAATTTAGCCATAAATCTTTCCTAAAACAATGTTATTCCATACTCCTTGCACAGGACACAAAAGGAGAATAAAATGGCTAAACCTGACTCAATAGGGAAGACTGATTAATTCTTGATTAGCACTCCAGAGACTACAGAGAAATGAAGACATTCGCACAGTAAGAAAATGGATCGGGAATAAAGTTACTGAGAGGAAGAACAGAAACAAAACGGAAGCATAAAGTCATTTCTAATTCATAAGGGAAAAGAATAGAGTGAAGGGGAAAAGATCCAGTTACTGTTGAGGAGTCTGTCTACCTAAAGTTATTGAAACAGTTGATGCCATCATGAAATTTAATTAGGAAAAGCCTAAATGCCCCAAAGCACAATGACAAATTGTTAACACCTGAAATTGTTTTCTCTAAGAACCCAGGGTAAGTAATTTCTCTTCATCACTTGAACATTTACCTCTCACTCTTGAAAAACACATTTTGATATTGAGATAAACCAGCCTCCTTTTCCCGACAATCCTGAGATGGCAAGTTAAAAAGCTTTAAATCTTATAAGCAACTGGAAGCAGGAAACAACATTTTCTTCCAAAACCAATCTTTGCATGATTGTGCCCAGAGGCAAGGGTAGATAGAGCTGGAAGATGATCAACTTGTCCTTTATGCTTTAATTTTCTTAGTGACTGGTATTAAAAAGAATGAGTCAACCATATTCTCATCAAGTTCCTCTTCTGTTCTCAAACTCTAAACATGGATTTAATATGTGAGTTACAACACAGTAAATGCACTGATGAATACTAATCATAGTCAAGTAACTGATATCGAAATGAAGGAATGCTAAGAATTTAACACTAAAATGTGTCATTCCTGTAATAAAAGAAGGAAAAACATTGGTGCCCAATCAATAAATGTGATTTAGTAATGATAGATTTCTGAATATTTTACAAACCAGATTTAATTTTTGTTCCAAGGCCTTCTTTCTGCTCTCTTTCTTCATCTTATGCTTGCCTTCATAAGTCAGTGGTTTCAATTAAAGGTTTTCAGCACACATTTTCTAAAATATATTCATAGACAGTATGTCACCAATGAGTGCATGAATATGTTTACTATACTTGCACAGTAAAATTATTTTACGGCTTTCCACAACTGTTATATAGGAAAATATCAATATTTATTATAAAATCTTGGCCCTTCTAAAAAAAAGATTATGCTCATTAGGCACAATGCTGATGTAAATGTAATTTTCTAGGAGGCAGAAATTCCACCTTCTGAGTAATTTATGCATAGTCTAATTTCATGCATACCCAAGTGCTAAACGTTACTCAGTGAGACAAAACACTACCATGATGCTAGCTCACTGATACTCAGCCATAGCTCAGCCTGATACTTTTCCATGCTGGTGGTTGGAAATTTTCAATGAGAACACTACTGTAAAATCAAAATCTGAAGAAAAAGCGCAACTCAACTTAACGAACCATTGCCAGGATATTGCTGTACGTTGAATGCTATCTTAAGCACTATCAAGTTTAGAAAAGCAATATACAATGTTTTATATGCCCTCTAGGAACGTGGAAGACCCTTGAACATGCAGAACAAACAGGAAAAACATGGGGGAAAAAAACAAACATGAACCAGTGAATGTCAAATGTGAGATGAAAGCAATAAATGCTAGAAGATTCAGAGCAGAAAGCCATTTCCATGAAGAAAAGTTGAGGAAAGTTTCAGGGAAGAGTTCAGATCAGCACTGACTTTTAATTTAAAAATATGATTTAGAAATCTTAAAATATTATCCAGACAAGGAAATGGAATTAGTAGATTTAGGCATGGACTTATTAGTTCATGGAGGAAGATGAGGAAGAAATTGACTGGAAGAGATAGTCTTCATACAGCAAAAGAGAGTATGGAGCTATAGGGTCAATAGTTAACACAGTGCTATAATGGGAACAACTGTTAGGAATATAAGATAAAACCTAATAAATATCACTTGAAAGGCGCTCTAATTCTCAGCATATAAGGTGTCATAAAACAACCCTTTGTTTAATACCAAGAAAATCTCATTGTGGAAATTCCATTTTATAGTAGATCATTAGTTTTTCAATCAAGAATAAGGCAAGACAAAAAGAGGTATCAAAATTACTTACAGAACTTATTCACATAACCTGTGCCTGTGTTTAGTGTCTAAAACAGCCCTTTAAACCCATGTGCCAGAATCTTTGGAGGGGAATATATCAATAGTATGTCTCATTGAAAAAAGCTGTACGTACACCCTACTTCAGAAGAGAACCATAGCAGGAGGGCTCTGGAAGACCACATAACACTGTCTTTAATCAACAACACACTGCAGGACCAATATATTTTCTTAGCCCAATGTGCCTGACATTTAGATGCACAGAGAAGCTCTCCCCACATCCTACTGTTCTCACAAAACACAAGGCTTGGGTTTTGTTTTCATTTGCTGTAACAAACCAAACATCTTAACCAGAAGCAAGCAATTGAAATTGAGCAATGTGACACCATGGGAACATAATAAAATCAGTTGTCATTAGAAAAAAGAAAAAAACTACCCGAAAGACAGTCAGAGGTCAGAGACACGACAGGTTTATAGCCTATGTTAACCTTCTATGACATATTTTCTTGCATCATCTCTTGGCATTACTATTTTCTTTAAAGATTTAGTAAGTGCAAGGAAAATTTTCTCTCACTGAAAGGGCATCAAATAGAAACATACAAAACAAATGAGCTCATCTTACTATTTATCTAGTAAATGAATATTTCATTTACTCTATGGTTTAGTCAAGCATTTAGGACTTTGGTCTTTGTCTTTTGTTTATCTTTACAGAGCTCAGAATTTTCTGGGCTGAAGTGTATTTACTAATAAAGGGAAATACATAATTATAAAATGGTACATGCTGTGGAAACCCAGAAAATACCAGAAAAACCCAGGAAATACATAATTATAAAATGGTACATGCTGTGGAAACCCAGAAAATACCACATCTTGAATCGAGGCCCACCGGCACAGACAACCCATGGCCCTGCTAGTTTTTAGGGACTAAAGAAACAACACTATCTTCATACTCCTTTCTTAGGACACTTGAGAGGGCAGATTCAATTAGAAAAGAGAAAATGGTGGAGAAGTTTTGAGCAAATAACTCTTGTCCTTGATTCCAGGATACTTTCTTTTCATATTAATGTTTCTAAAATCGGGATCCCTCTTTCCATAGGCATATACATTTGATATAGAAGCTTTTTCCTGATGATGCTATTGAAGTGATGACACATCTTAGAAGGAAGGAAGGAAACTTTTTTATAAATGAGAGTACTACAAGAAGAATTCCTGTGGGGGTTTGTGAGGGCACAGGTGGTTAAGACTGGACAGTCCATGGTCAGGTTGATGAGTGTATCCCATGGCTTCTTTCCCACCTCCACCCTTCAACTACAAGCCCAGGTGATGTGATAAGAACAAAGCATTCCTGACAATGCCTCCTCACAACCACGTATTTATGATGAGCTCCACCTCACATGTGGAGGATTGTGCATAAGACATATGAAAGGATATGAGCAATGCCCAGCACTGAAGAGCCAGAAACATAATGCAGGGGTCTGACTTCTTCCCAGAGGGACGAACTAGCTCTGCCACACCCACCTCCCATTCACGGGATCACTTATCAATCCACTTATGACAAACAATGTAAACCTTTTTTCCTTTTGTTTGTGTCATGAAAACAAATATCAAGTCAACTGCTGATATTATATTGGGGAACAGAATGCTGTTTTAGAGAGAAAAATGATCCAGAGAGGAAGTGTGTCAGGATACAAGGACCTGGATTTTAACTCTGGCTTCTTCACCTGGGTTTTATACAAATGACTTGAACTTGCCTTGACTTCTTTTGATCGTCCCTAGCTAATAACATCCAATAGAGAATAATAAAACGCTGACTCACTTCCCAGGGATGTTTTAAGTAGAAATGAGCAATATTTTCAAGGCTTTTCACTGCTGTTACTAAAGTTTGGAATTTCAAAATCAAAATGGCTTAATTTTCTTTAAGTTACTTGCTCCTATAAAGGCACAATGCTCTTGGGTTTAAAGAATTCATCAGAGACCAGAGCAGAATTTGGGTTGGTGGGAGGGTCAGGGAGGGCAGAATAGAGTCTGTAGAAAAGGAAATAGCCACAGAAGCCAAATTTGAAAGCTTATACGAATGATATACCACCAACGATGAGCTACTTAAAGCAATAAGCTTCCTTTCAAGTACAGAGCTTCTTAACCACCCTCCACAGTCAACCCTGAATGTGCAGGAAGGCAAAATCCACAGATCCAAAGCTTAGCAGCTGCCTAGATCTGAAAACCAGGGCTTTCATTTGTGAGACTGTGCCAAGAACTGTTTTTGAGAAACAAAGTGAAGGGCAAACAGCTACAAATTAAAAAGGGCAAACAGCAGTCAATTACCTTGTGACCACTTTGAAGCCATTAATATAGATTTTTTTCCCTGAGGAAAAATGTGAGAAGCAATCATGATTGGATAGTCTCTACACAGGGGTGGGGGGGAAAGAGCCCTAACTGTGTAAGTTAAGCAGCTATCAGCAGATCAAGATCAGATTCAATCACGGAAACACTTCTGCAAATACAAACAACCTTGACAAAAATCAATGTCACTCAAGGTGAAGCGGAAAGTTTGAAAGGTCAAAGCACACATAAAGGCTCTTTCTTCTTAATTACCAACCTGATCATTACTTACCTGGTATCTGTAAGCTACCCTGTTGGACAGATGTCAGCTTACCTGAAGACTCCCTCTGTGCTATAAATGAAATTGGAGTTTATTGCTTGAAGGACCTCCACTCTCCTCTCAACAATATTCCTACAAGAATCAAAAACGTCTGCCTGCACCCTTGCTCTCGCGCGCTCTCTCTCCCTTTTTCCTTCCCTCCCTATTTCTCCCTCCCCCACATACACACAAACATACTCATGCTTTCCCACACTGATGATTAATAAATATTGGTAAACCCATCCAACAATGCTATTTCCTCACACATAAGAAACTTCTTTATTTTATCAGAAAATAACTTTAAAATAGTGGGAAAAACTCTTTAAAGAAATTAAAATGTTACGTTAGAAGCTATTTATTCAATGCAAAAGAAGGCAGTAAAGGAGGAACAGAGGAAGAGAGAAACAGGAGATATATGGAAAATAAATAGCAAAATAGCAAACATAAGTCCAACTATATCAACAATAGCATTAAATGTAAATGAATTAAACAATTCAATCAAAGTCAGAGATTGTCAGACTGGATTAAAAACAAGGTCCAACTATTTGCTCTGCGGGAAACACACTGTAGATTCGAAGATACAAAATGCTGAAAGTAAAAGGACGGGGAAAGATACATGATCCAAAAAACAACCACAGAAAGCTGGAGTAGCGACACTAGTATCAGCCAAAACAGATGTGAAAACAAACAAAAAAGTTACTAGAGATAAAGATAGACACTTTATAATGATAAAATGGTCAATCTATCAGAAACATAACAATTATAAACATATGCATTTAACAACAAAACCCCCTAAATACATAAAATTAAAACTGACAGAATTGAAGGGACTAATGACTCAACAACAGTTGTTATTTCTTTCTAGAAGGATAGAAACATTAGACAGAAGATCAAAAAGAAAACAGAAGAATTGAACAACACTATGAAACAACTAGACTTGACAGACGTGTATAGAATGCTCTAACCAACAACTGTAGTATGTGTATTCTTCCCAAGCACACACGAAAATTTCTTTAGGATCCACCATATGCCAGATGATAAAACAAGCCTCAATAAATTTTAAAAACTTGAAATCCTACAAGGTGTGTCTGCCAACCACAATGGAATAAAATTAGAAATCAATAACAAAGGAATTTAGAACACCTGCATATATGTGCACATTAAATAACACCTCTCTAAATAATCAGTGGATCAAAGAAGAAATCATAAAAAAGAAATTAAAAATCTTTGAGATGAATGAAAATAAAAGCATAACATATTAAAACAAGGTATGCAAATAAAGCCATGCTTAGAGGAATATTTAGAGTTGGAAATGTCTATATTAAAAAAAAAGATCTCAAATCAGTGACTTAGCCTTCACCTTAAGACACTGAAAAAACATCACATTAAGCCAAAGCATGCAGAAGGTAGGAAATGATAAGCATTACACTGGAAATTAATGAAACAGGGAATAGAAAAGCGACAGAGGAAAATCACGAGACCAAAACTTGGTCTTCTGAAAAGATAAACAAGGTTGGCAAACTTCTGGTTAAATGACCAGAAAAAAAAAAATGAAAGAAGACTCAAATTACTAAAATCAGGAATGAAAGAGGAAACATCACTACTGACCTCAAAAAACTCAAAAAGATTATAAGGGAATACTGGGAACACATGCTAACAAATGAGATAACTTTAAAAAATGGACAAATTCTTAGAAAGACATAAACTACTAAAACTGACTTAAGAATAAACAGAAATTCTAAACAGACCTATAACATTAAAGAAGTTGCATTAATAACTTTAAAACTTCCCACAAAGAAAAACCCAGACACAGATGGCTTCACTGGTGAATTCTACTGAAGACTATTTTTTTTAATTAATACCAATTTTTCATAAATTCTACCCCCCCAGAAAAAGAGGAGGAAACAGTTCCTAACTAATTTTATGATGCCAGTGTCATCATAACAAACCAAACAAAGACATTGCAAGAAAAGAAACCTACAGACCAATATATTCTACTTACATAGTCTCAAAGATTCTCAACAAAATAGTATCAAACCAAATCCAGTAACATATAAAAAGGATGATACATCATGTCCAAGAGGGATTTGTCTCAGGAATGTAAGGTTAGTTTAACATTCAAAAATCAATGTAATACTTCATATCAATAAAAAAAGGACAAAACCCAAATGATCATGTCAATAGATGCAGAAAAACAATTTGACAAAATCTAACACACTTTCCATGATAAAAAAACACTCAACAAACTAGGCATAGAAGTAACTTCCTCAACCTGATAAAGGGCATTTATTAAACAAACAAATAAAACACCCACAGCTAACATTATATTTAAAGATGAAAGACTGAATACCTTCCTCGTAAGATCAGAACCAAGAAAAGAATATCAACTCTTGCTGCTTCTACTCAGTGTGGTACTGGAGGTTCTAGCCAGGGCAATTAGGCAAGCAAAAGAAATAAAAGGCATGTAGATCAGAGAGGAAGAAGTGAATCAACCTCTATGTGCAGATGAGATGATCTTATATATGGAAAAATCCTAAGAAATCCATTAAAAAACTGTTCAAGCTACTAAATGAGTTTATAATGTTATAAGGTACAAGGGCAATATATAAAAATCAATGTGTTTCTATACAATAGCAATGAGCAATCAAAAATGAAGTTAAGAAAATAATTCCACTTACAGTAGCAATAAATAGAATAAAATACTTAGCTATAAATATAACAAAAGTTGTGTAAAACTTGTACTCTGAAAATTGTTAAACACAGTTGAAGAAATTTAAAATATCTAAATAAATGCAAAGACATCTGTATTCATGGGTGAAAGACTTAATATCTTTGAGATGGCAATATTCCCCAACTGATGTAAAGAATCAACACAATCTCTGTCAAAATCCCAGCTGAAGTTTTGCAGAATCTGATGAGTGAATCCTCAAATTCATATGAAAATGCAAAGGACCCAGTACAGTCAAGACAAACTTGAGAAAAAGAAGAACAAAATAGGAGGACTCACACATCCTGACTGCAAAACTTACTACAAACTTAACATAAACAAGACAGTGTGGTACTGGCATAAGATGAGACATACAGTTCAATGGAATAAAATTAATAGAGTTTAATTAAGAATAAAATTAATCACTAAGGTTAATACTTTTAGTAAAATTATTAAAAATAAATCCTCACATTTATGGCCAATTGATTTCAAAAAGAGCATAAGACAATTCAATGGGGGAAAAGTCTTTTCAAGAAACAGTGCTGGGACAACTGTATAACCACATGTAAGAGAAAGAAGTTGAACCTCTTCCTTACACCATACACAAAAATTAACTCCAAATGTATATTACATGTAAATATAAGAGCTAAAACTACAAAGATCCTAGAAGACATGGGATTAAATCTTAGTGACCTTAGGCAAGGCAAGGCTTTCTCAGATACAATGCCAAAAGTATAAGTGACTGGAAAAAAAATTGATAAATTAGGCTTCATCAAAATTAAAACCAGTTCATGACTTCCCTGGTGGTCCACTGATTAAGACTCCACACTCCCAACACAGAGAGCCCAGGTTTGATCCCTGGTCAAGGAACCAGAAAGCACATGCATGCTGCAACTAAGAGCCCGTATGCCGCAACTAAAGATCCCACATGCCGCAACTAAGACCCAGCGCAGCCACATAAATAAATAAATATTTTTAAAAATTTAAACCCGTTGTGTTTTGAAGAATACCTTCGAAAAACAATCCACAGAATGGAAGAATATTTTTGCAAATCATAAATATGATAAAAGACTTGTATCTAGAATATATAAAGAACACTTACTACTCAATAATAAAAAGAAAAATAGCCCAATTTAAAAATGGACAAAGGATTTGAATAGATATTTCTCTGAGGAAGCTGTACAAATGGTAAATATGCACATGAAAAGATGCTTGGGAATATTAGTCATTAGAAAAATGCAAATCAAAATCACAAAGACATACTACTTCATACACACTAGGATGGGTATAAATAAAAAAGACAGATAGTAACAAGTGTTGGCTCGGATGTGGAGAAATTGGAACCCTCACACATTACTAGAGGAAATGTAAAATGGTGCAGCCACTTTGGAAAACAGTTTGACAGTTCTTTAAAATGTCAGAGTTATGATATGACCCAGGAATTCTACTTGTAGGCATATACTCTAGAAAAATGAAAACACAGCCCACATAAAATCTTTTAGGTGAAAGTTCATAGCAACATTATTTGTAATAGCGAAAAAGGTAGAAATAACTCAAACATCCATGAACTTGTCAAGGGATAAACAAAATGTAGTATATCCATACAATGTAATATTATTTGGCATTAAAAAGTCACAATATACTGATATACACGCTACAACACAGAGAAACCTTAAAAATATCATGCTAAGAAGCCAGACACAAAAAGGCCAAATATTACATTATTCTATTCATCTGAATGTCCAGAATAGGAAAATCCATAGAGACAAAGTAGATTAGTGGTTGCCTTAGACTGGGAGGTCAGGGAGGAAATGGGGTGTGAGTGCTGATGAGTACATGATCTTTTTTCAGGGATGATGAAAGTATCCAAAAATGGATTGTGGTTGACAGTTTCATAACTCTGTGAACATACTAAAAACCAGTGAGTTGCACACTTTAAATGAGTGAATTATTTGATGTACGAATTATATCTCCATAAAGCTCTGTGTGTCTGTATGTGTATGTATGTGACAGAGAAAGAGAGAACTTAGAACTTAACAATCATTTTCATATCATGTCCTAATTGTTGCACCAGTCTTTCAAGCCCCTTCCTGCTCCACAATTAGATGTCACACTACCTCTTTCTCCTTTCAAAATTATTTCCAACTGTATGAGTTATCCCTGGCTGTGTAACAAACTACCTCCAAATTTAGCATCTTAAAACAACAAACGTAATTATTTCACAGTTTCTGGGGTCCAGGAATCTGGGAGTGGCTTAGCTGCATCCTCTGGCTCAGCCCTCAACATCTGCCAAGGCGGGAGCCATCTCAAGGTTTGACTCAGAAAGGATTTACTTCCAACTCACTCACACAGTTGCAACACCTCAGATCCTCGTTGGCTGTTGACATCACATCAGCTCCCTGCCACTGGGGCCCCTCTGCAGGGCAGCACATCACGTGTCAGCTGGCTTCCTTCAGAGAAAGTGATGGTGCAACAGAGTGAGCAGGACAGAAGTCAGGCTCTCAGTAACCTCATCTTGGCAATGGCGCCCCATTACTTTTGCTGTATTCTATTCCTTAGAAGCGAGTCACTAGACCCAGGCCACATACAATGCAGGGCATTACACAAGGGCATAAATACCAGAAGGGGGAGTCAACGTGGCCATCTTACCCCATCCAATCCAGGCAGCATGGTTACTTCACCAACTCACAAGCACATTTCACTCATTCCTGCCCCTGTGCCTTCACTCTTAACTCACTTTATTCCTCTGTCTAATTCCTTTACCAATTCAAAGTCAGACCATTATTCAGGAGGAGCTCAAATTCCACGTGTTCCATGAAACTTTCCCTGATTACCCTTTATTACTCTCAACTCCCTCGTGTTTTATAATTATGCTACGTAATTTGTCCCTTAATTATCTCCTGCCTTGCCTTATTATTCAAAGTATGTCTCTTCTGACAGCATATGCTTCACAGGAGAGTCTGTAAGAAATGTAGACTCTCAGGGCTCACCCCATGCCTACTGAATCAGAATCTGCCTTTTAACACCTTTTAACAAGATTCCCAGTGATTTTCATGCACATAGAAGTTTGGGAAGTATCACTGAACTGTACCATTCATTGCTTTACCTGTGTAGGTCTCATATCCCTGACTAGATTGTAAGTACTTGGGAGACTAGTACCATTTCTTATATCTCTTCCGCTCTTACCCACATACCTACACACACATACACACACATTGAAGCATATTAGATAGCTTAGTGCCGAACACATAGTAGAACATGTTAAACCTGCTGAAAAGGAAACATCACTGTGAACTGACTGAATTTTAAAAGATTAGAAAACACAGATGTATCAAAAGACCTCAGTTTTAATCGCAGCTCTGCTACTCATCAGTTAGCATAACTTTGCGCAAGTCACTTAATTACTTTGCATTTCCATTGCTTTATCTGAAAAATGAGGCGATTAACATGGACTCTCCAATTTTCAATCCATTTCAAAATATTTATTAATCCACAATAAAATTAGAAAGAATATAATTTGGTTTTTTTTTTTTTTGGCTGTGTTGGGTCTTCGTTGCTGCGTGCAGGCTTTCTCTAGTTGCAGCGAGCGGGGGCTACTCTTCATTGCAGTGCATGAGCTTCTCATTGCCGGGGCTTCTCTTGTTGTGGTTCGCAGGCTCTAGAGCGCAGGCTCAGTAGTTGTGGCGTACGGGCTTAGTTGCTCAGCGGTGTGTAGGATCTTCCCGGTCCAGGGTCGAACCTATGTCCCCTGCATTGGCAGGCGGATTCTTAACCACTGCACCACCAGGGAAGCCCGGAAGAATATAATTTGATATTGCTTAAGGAGTAAGAAAGCATTTTGGAATCTTTTAGTGTCAAAATGTCATCCACATGAACATCAGTAATACCTGCACTGCAGATGTGGGAAGAGGTTGCTTAGTCCAGGATCATTTAGGAAAAACCATGTAATTGTATGTCGTGTGTTTTATTTCTCTTATAATTTACGCCGTGCCAAATGTTTACTCAATTGAAATATAAAGCAAATTGTTAAAGAAGCTTAAAGTTTTGGTTGGAGAACAAGGGGCTAGGTAAGAGGACAAATGAAATCTCCCTTATTTTACACTCTGGGAATCTCCCACACTCCTCAACTCCATTCTAGAAAAGAAGCTTTAAGCTCTATCTATAAAAACCAGATTAGAGACAAGGACTTTGACTTCAAAATAAAATTATGAATTTCTACCTGGGCTCCAGGATCTTCCACTATAAAAAGAGGAGCTGGATTTGTTATCCAAAGTTGCAGAACTAGACTGAGTGAATAAAAGAGTGGACACCTAAATAAATTGTTTTGCTCTTTTTTTAAGGCAGGCAATTGAATTTCTTCTCCTCCCTCTAAGTAAGGTCCAGCCCCATTCCCAGAGTTTAAATTTAGCACTTCCCCTGAGGACCTGGACTCCAATTACATCTTATCTTTTTGATCTCTAAATCTATTCAAGTTCAAGGGCTCCACCTACGCTTCAGGAAAAAAGGACTGCACTTCCCCGGTCACCACACTCCTGCCTCTTTCTTATTCCCTCTGCTTCAGCCTTCTATCCTCCCTTTTCCTGCAGAGTCCTAATTCCCCAATAGGACCTGTTTACTGTACACATTTTTTTAAGATTCTTTATTGCTAGAGCAAGGCCTGGGTGTGGACAATTGGTATCACAGTGATAAAAAGACTGAACATTTGTGGGTGGGGAGCGAAGAGCTGTGGTTTGAGCTGAGGGGCTGAGTTATGGGGCCACACATGCCCCCATACTTACTTGTCTAAAATTCATCGTAGCTCTTCCTTCCTGCAGAAATGCTCCAAAAGACAGAGCCCAGTTACCTACCTTCAAATTTATGAGAGGAATGATGGTAGTGATGATGATAATAACGGTAATAACACTAGTAACTGATGCTGTTGGCTGCCTCTGAACAGAAGCATATTTTTGGTTTCTGTCCTCAGGCTCCAAAGCGTTTCACATGATCACATGATGCAAACTGGCTAAGTGTACTCAGCATTTTGGCATTTTTATTTAATCTATCTGCCTACTCCCCCATCTTGGCACTGAGTTGCACTTTGAAATGTATTACTTGTTCCTGTGAAAACTGGGCAGCGAGAACTATTACCAGACTTTGAGATTATTCAGGACATGCAGGTTCCCAGAGATCATTATCCCAGAAGCACAAAGTCAAGAATAAAAAAGGAAGCTCAAAATCTGCCTAAAGAAGGTAACTCACTACCCTTCTGGCAGGTAAGTTATGCCTGCAGCCAAATGCTGATTTGGTAACACTGTCCTGAAATTGTTCATTCTATACAGCCAACCTCAGGCACCTGGACAGAAATGGCAGAGCCATCACAGAGAAAAGGGGTGAGCAAGAATAACCCTGGACCAGGGACAGGGGCCTGGGCTCTAGTCCCAATTCCACCACTAACTCTGACCTTGTACCTGCAGTTTCTCCTCCTATGCAGTTTTCTCATCTGTGAAATGCAAGGGTTGAATACCACCATATTTCTCAATGTGTCTGTTCATAAATATCTTGTAGGACACTTGTTGATTTCCACACTGCTTCCCTGGAGATGCCGGTTCAGTAAATCTAGCAGTAAGGTCTAGGAATCTGCATTTTAACAGACGACCCAGGAAAGCCTCCATAAAGGCAAATGCACGAGACATTGGAACACGTGACAACTGAAAGCTCTCCCAGGTCTGCATCCTGCAGAAACCAGTTAATTAATGGTCACTATTACGCTTCCACTCCCTACAAGGCCCTGCTAGATCCTCGAGATGATAAGAACAACAGCTGCCATTTATACAGTGTCAGCCACTATTGTAAATGCTTTGCATTTGTGAACTATTTTAATCTTCACAACAACCCGATGAGGCAGGTACCATTATTATTATCATTATTTAAAGATGCAGACACAGAGGCATAGAGATTGAGTGACTGGCTAAAGGTGACCTGGACAACCAGGAAGTAGGGTTGAGATTCAAAGGCAGGCATCCAGCTCCAGTTTCAGGCCTCCTGCAGACTTTGAACCGTTCAGAATCCCCAGCATTAGGCACTCAGAAAACAGTTAAGAAAAGCCCCGTAGCAACTAATAATCGTGATTTAACAACCATCTACTTCATCTGGATCGGTGTCTCAGGAGCCACTTAAGGGAGAAACAGGGAGGCCAAGAAGGCAATGCTCTGGGCCCCATACCTGCTTCAACCTGACTAAACTAATTTTGTCTGTTTGATACACTAAAGTCTATGTCCGATTTCATTTTGGGGAAAAAAACATTCTTATAATTAAAAATCGTTCATCTAGGCCACCTCTTTCATACAGATGAGAAAAGTGACCTCAAAGGATTAAGCGACTTCTCCAGCATCACACAACAGACCACTGCTACCCTGAAAGCTTCAGGTTTCCTGACTTCTTTCTCAGAGTCAAAAGGAACTTGTCAACCTGACAGACTTGAACCCATTAAAATTAATATACATTAACAAATAGCCATCAGGGAATTGAAGATCAGATGAAGAAATCAGGGCAGTGGCATTTGAAAGGTGGCATTCACAGTGACACCAAGTGGAAAGGAAGATGACCCAGATCAATGGCCCTGTTCACCCTACAGGATCTGTGTCCATGCATGTCTCCTCTGTAGCGTCGTCAAAAATTAGGGAAAAGCCCAACCAACCTGTGTTGAAGTGGAGAGATGACTAGAATTGGAGTTAGAGGACTGGCATATAAACTCTAGCTATGCCACTTCCCACCTGGGTAATAATACTAGTGATCAGACAAGCCACTAAAATGAGGCTTCCACGAGACCATACATGTCCATAAGTCTATCACTATAAAGGTGTTCAATAAATGTAATCATACAACTCACAGCTTGGTTTTACTGGCTGGAACTTGTGAAACAGAAGGAATCTGCTAATACAATTACTATACCATGATGTTGAGAGCAGGGCTGACCACGTAAAGGAGGACTGGAGACCAGGAAATTTCCCTGGGCTCCCCCTTCCCTTGAACTTCTGTGGGCATGATGATAATCATAAAAGAATAATAAGGAAATTCTGCAGTGCACAGGCATTGATGAGCTTCCAAGCAGATGCTGTGATCATTACCAGTGTGATTCTATAAATAACTCAGTTTTACCATCTAGACACCACCCAAGATCACCAGAGGTTTAAAATTAAGGGCACCTTGGCACAGAAGTCAGTCCTGCTGATACCACACACCGTTCTTGCTCTCCTCTGCCACTGGTTAGTAGGCAAAGACGGAGGTGTATGTCAGCCTAAGAACAGATTGCAGAGAAAAGGCACTGGAACACCAAAGTAGTACCATCAACAAGGAAGAGGTTTCATTGTAAATCAGGCCAGTATGTGTCTCCTCTCTGTGCCAGACTAAGAGCTCTTAGAAGGAACAACTGATAAAACAAGAAAGTCTCTCTTCATCCGGCCTGAATTTTCATCATTCACTTTGTTGACAAATGGATCAAGAGTTGACTTAGTCCACTCAGGCTGCTATAACTATCATAAACTGGTAAGTATCATAAACAAGAGAAATTTATTTCTCACAGTTCTGGAGGCTGGAAGTCCAAGGTGAGGGTGCCAGTATGATCAAGATCTGGTGAGGGTCCTCTTTTGGGTTACAGACTGCCAACTTCTCAATGTATCTTCACATGGCAGAATGAGGGTGAAATAAAGGCATTTTCAAGCAAATATAAAGCTGAGTATTGTCCTCTAACAGTCGCTGATTAAAGGATATATTTCAAGAAAGGAGAAAATGATCCAAAAAGAAAATATGAAATATAAGAAGAAACAGTGAGCAAAGAAAATGTTAAATATAAGAAAAATTTGAACACAAGCTGTATAAAATAGTAATAGTAATGGGGGAAAGAGAGTAAAAATCAAGATTTATCACTAAAACACTGGACAATATAACATATAAACCAGGAGGCTGTGATTGACAATTGATGTTCAAGTTTTCTAAAATCTCTGTATTGTTAAGAAGTATCTGAGGTTCAACTCTATTTGTCAATAAGTGTATAGGAACTTTGCTTAGTAAAATGGCCTCTCAGATGCAGTGAGTAAATCCTACAGACAAAATAAATACCACACACTGGATGCTTACCAAAATAGGAAAAGAAGATAGCTGATGGGAAGGAAGTGTAAAGTGAGGGGGGAAGAAAAGAATAACTTTCATTCTCAAAGTTCATTTAATAAAAGAATGCTTTGAAAAGAACAGTTCATTTATACATACTTTAAAAGACTGCAATCTGCTAGACATGCATCGTGAACACTGGTGAAAACCTGGCAGCAGCGGAATACACTGCGTTTTATTTAATGAGAGTGGTGGCCTCGTGCATCATCTGGACCAGCCTTCCATCCTCCTGACCCACCTGGCACTCGTTCACTTTCCAACCTGCAGCACAGCTGTAACCCCGTCTGCAGTGAGCTGCCCTCAGAACCTTGAGACCTTGCCACTAAGCAGAGGTTCCCAAGGCCAGCCTGGCCCTCAGGGAACCAACCTGTAGAACTCAAGGTTGTGAGACAGGACTGGGAAAACAGTCAGTTGAGTTTTGCAAAACAAATGGAAGGGGAGAACAGAAATAGCCTATAATTTAAAACCAAGGTTCCAAAGTCCCGGCGGGACATGTGGTGTTGTCCTAGACTCTAAATCCTCACTAAACACACTTGCCTTTCAGGTGGGTCACTCAGGTGACCCTGACTTGCACAGACACAGCTCTATGGCCCTGCCATTTGCAGCCCCTGTCCCTGTTAGAGAGAGAGGCAGCTGAACTGAAGGACAAATGAGCTCAAGATCATGCCCTGGGAAGCATGGTGCTTTAAGGATGCCTTTGTATTCCTTCCATTTTATTACAGACTGTTTTCAAGTTTATGGTTAGGAAGGGTAAAGTTGATCCCATTTTTTGAGGTGGAATCCAGCCGAGGGCAAGGTGGAACATTTTCTTAGGGTAGGAATGTCTACAATCAGTCATTTCATCTAGCCTGCATCTTCAGACACAAACCCTTCAGTGGCTTGCACTTAATGAACACATCTTTGCCAACGACAGAGGCTTGTACAGGATCCCTGTTTCACATATCAATTATCTGTTATGCCCATCAGAGTGTTTTGGGGGTGCGGGTTGGTTTGTTGTTTTTTTTCCATTTTGTATCTGCCTTATTGAAAAGCAAGTGCCCTTCCATTCCAGGACTCCTCATACTGTACATGTTTCCTGCCAAACTGGGGGGATCATTTGTATTTTAATTTTGTAATCTATGGCTCTGCACTGTTGAAAGGCTCTCAGTTCTGTGGGGTCTCCTTAGTATGTATATGACTTTTCATGTTGCAATATCACACACATGGGATGGCCCAACTTTTGCTCTTAATAAACAATCAGAATGAGAGACAAAACAAAAAAAAGAAAACAACAGTTCAGGGCATCAGCAAGATGACAGAATAGAAGTTTCCCAGCTCATGTCCCCACACAGAAATAATGATTTGGCAGCCATCCATGGACAAAAGTGCCTTTGTGGGAGCCTTGGGGGGAATCCAGGCAGGAGGTTGTGAAACTTTGGTGGAGCCCATCACTGAAAGTGATGTCCTCAAAGCCCAGGACTGCTTTGAGAAGGCAAGGACATGCCCCAATGGCAGACTTGCTGACTGTGGTCCCAACTGTGGACTCCACCCCCTGGGACTTGGTTCCAGCCCTGCTCTGCCATGGTCCAGGAGCAGTCCTGCATGCTGGGTAATAGCCGGTCATCTAAAAACCCAGCTGTGAACCCAGAAGCAGCCCCAAGCCTAAGTTACCAGAAGGAAGGAAACAGTAAGATTAGAGCAGAAATAAATCAAATAGAGAATAGAAAAACAATATAAAAAATTTTTAAAACTAAGAGTTGGTATTTGAAAAATAAGCAACATTGACATATCCTTATCTAGACCAAGAAAAAAAGAAGACTCAAATAAATAAAATCAGAGATAAAAGAGGAGACATTACAACAGATGCCTCAGAAATAAAAAAGGTACTATTATAAACAATTATACTCCAACAAACTGGATAGATGAAATGGATAAATTCCTAGAAACATACAACCTATGAAATCAAGAACCTACTGAATCAAGAAGAAATAGAAAGCCTGAATAGATCAAAAACAAATAAGGAGACTGAATTAGCAATCAAAAACCTCCCAAAAAAGAAAAGATTCAGACCAGATAGCTTCATGGGTGAATTCTACAAGCATTCAAAGAAGAATTAATACTAGTCCTTCTCAAATGCTTCCAAAAAAAGAGGAAACACTTACAAACTCATTTTATGAGGCCAGCATCACCCTGATACCAAAGTCAGACAAAGACATCTCAAGAAAACTACAAGCCAATATCCCTAATGAATACAGATGCAAAAATTCTCAATAAAACACTAGCAAACCAAATTCAACAGCACATTAAAAGGACTATACACCATGACCAAGTTGGATTTATCCCCAAGATGCAAGGAGGGCTCAACATATGTAAATCACTTGATGTGATATACCACATTAATAGAATGAAAGATAAAACCCCACAATCACCTCAAACAGATGCAGAAAAAGATTTTGACAAAATTCAACATCTAATCAAGACAAAAACTCTCAAGAAAATGGGTATATAAGGAACTTACCTCAACACAACAAAGAGCATATATGAAAAGCCCACAGCTAACATCATAAATGATGAGGGAAAACAAAGCTTTCCTCTCACATCCAGAACAAGGCAAGGATAACCCACTCTCACCACTTTATTCAACACAGTAGTGGAAGCCCTGGCCAGAGCAATTAGACAAGGAAAAGAAATAAAAAACACCCAAACTGGAAAGGAAGAATAAAATTATCTGTGTTTGCAAATGACATGATCATGTGTGTGGAAAACTCTAAATATGAAACAGAAAAACGGCTAGAGCCAATAAATTTAGTAAAGTTTCAGTATAGAAAACTGACATACAAAAATTAGTGAATGCCTCTATGACATAAATCACAGCAAGATCCTTTTTGACCCACCTCCTAGAGAAATGGAAATAAAAACAAAAATAAACAAATGGGACCTAATGAAACTTAAAAGCTTTTGCACAGCAAAGGAACCAAAAACAAGACAAAAAGACAACCCTCAGAATGGGAGAAAATATTTGCAAATGAAGCAATTGACAAAGGATTAACCTCCAAAATTTACAAGCAGCTCATGCAGCTCAATATCAAAAAAACAAACAACCCAATCCAAAAATAGGCAGAAGACCTAAATAGACATTTCTCCAAAGAAGATATACAGATTGCCAACAAACACATGAAAGGATGCTCAACGTCACTAATCATTAGAGAAATGCAAATCAAAACTACAATGAGGTATCACCTCACACCAGTCAGAATGGCCATCAACAAAAAATCTACAAACAGGGCTTCCCTGGTGGCGCAGTGGTTGAGAGTCCGCCTGCCAATGCAGGGGACACGGGTTCGTGCCCCAGTCTGGGAAGATCCCACATGCTGCAGAGCGGCTAGGCCCGTGAGCCATGGCCACTGAGCCTGTGCATCCGGAGCCTGTGATCCGCAACAGGAGAGGTCACGACAGTAAGAGGCCCGCATACCGCAAAAAAAAAAATCTACAAACAATAAATGCTGGAGAGGGTGTGGAGAAAAGGGAACCCTCTTGCACTGCTGGTGGGAATGTAAATTGATACAGTCACTATGGAGAACAGTATGGAGGTTCCTTAAAAAACTAAAAATAGAACTACCATATAACCCAGCAATCCCACTACTGGGCACACCCTGAGAAAACCATAATTCAATAAGAGTCATGTACCACAATGTTCATTGCAGTTCTATTTACAATAGCCAGGACGTGGAAGCAACCTACGTGTCCATCGACAGATGAATGGATAAGGAAGATGTGGCACATATATACAATGGAATATTACTCAGCCGTTAAAAGAAACGAAATTGAGTTATTTGTAGTGAGGTGGATGGACCTAGAGTCTGTCATACAGAGTGAAGTAAGTCAGAAAGAGAAAAACAAATACCATATGCTAACGCATATATATGGAATCTAAAAAGAAAAAAACAATGGTTCTGAAGAACCTAGGGGCAGGACAGGAATAAAGCCACAGACATAGAGAATGGACTTGAGGACACGGGGAGGGGTAAGGGTTAGCTGTTCTACATTTTACTACCAAATGTAAAACAGATAGCTAGTGGGAAGCAGCCGCATACCACAGGGAGATCAGCTCAGTGCTTTGTGACCACCTAGAGGGGTGGGATAGAGAGGGTGGGAGGGAGACGCAAGAGGGAGGGGATATATGTATATGTATAGCTGATTCACTTTGTTATAAAGCAGTAACTAATACACCATTGTAATGCAATTATGCTCCAATAAGATGTTAAAAAAATAAACATAAAAAAATAACAGGATAACCCCACACATACACGGAAAAAAATTAGTGAATGCTTCTACATATAAAAATAAACTATCTGAAAAGAAAATTAAGGAAAATATCCCATTTACAATAGGAACAAGAAGAAGAAACTACATAGGAATAACCTTAAGCAAAGAGATGAAAGACTTGTACACTGAACATTACAACACATTGATGAAGGAAATTGAAAACACAGATAAATGCAAAAACATGCCATGTTCACAGACTGGAAGAATTAATATTGTTAAAATGTCTGTAATACCCAAAATGATCTACAGATTCCATGTAATCCCTATCAAAATCACAATGGCAATCTTTACAGAAATAGAAAAAACAATCCTAAAATTCATATGGAACCTCAAAAGACCCTAAAGAGCATGCAATCTTAAGCAAGAAGGATAAAGCTGGAGTCATCACACTTCCCAATTTTAAAACATATTACAAAGCTAAAGTGATCAAAACACTATGATACTGGCATAAAAACAGACATATAGACCCGTGGAAGAGAATAGACAGCCCAGAAATAAATGCATGCATTTACAGTCAACCAATATTCTATAGGAGTACCAAGAACACACAATGAGGAAGGGACAGTCTGGTTCAATAAACAGTATTGGGAAAACTGGATATCCACTTGCAGAAGAAGAAAACTGAACCCTTATCTCACTCTATATACAAAAATCAACTCAAAATGTATTAAAGACTTAAATATAAGACCTGAAACTATAAAATTTCTAGAATAAAACATAGGAGAAAACTTCTTGACATTGGTCTGAGCAATAATTTTTTGGATATAACATCAAAAGAACAGGGAACAAAAGCAGAATAGACAAGTGAGACTGCATCGAACTAAAAAGCTTCTGCATAGCAAAGAAAACAAACAGAGTTAAAGGGAAACCAACAAAATGGTAGAAAATATTTGCAAATCATATATCTGATAAGGGGTTAATATCTAAAATATATAAGGAATTTATACAACTCAATAGAAAAAAAATAATGCCATAAGAAAAGGGCTAAGGACCTGAATAAACATTTTTCAAAAGAAAACATACAAATGGCCAACAGGTATATGAAAAGATGCTCAACATCACTAATCATGAGGGACATACAAATCAAAACCACAATGAGATAGAATGGCTCACACCCGTTAGAATGGCTACTATCAAAGAGACAAAACGTAACTAGTGTTGGTGGAGAAAAGGGAACTCCTGCACACTGTTAGTGGGAATATAAATTTATACAGCCATATGGAAAAGAGTATGGTGGTTTCTCAAAAAAGTAAAGTAGAACTACCATATGATCCAGCAATCCCAATTCTGGGTATATATCCGAAGGAAATGAAATCAGTGTCTTGAAGAGATATCTGAAAGTAAATGTTTATTGCAGCATTATTCACAAAAGCCAAGATATGGAAACAACCTAAATATCTATTGACAGACGAATGGATAAAGAAAATGTGATATATGTGTGTGTGTGTGTGTGTGTGTGTGCGCGCGCGTGTGTGTGTGTGTGTGTGTGTGTGTATATATATATATATAAAATTCAGCCTTAAAAAGAAGGAAATCCTGCCATTTGCAACAACATGATGAAACTGGAGGACATTATACTAAGTGAAATAAGCCAAACACAGAAAGACAAATACATGATCTCACTTAAATGTAGAATCTAAAAGAGTCAAACTAATACAAGCACAGAGTACAATGTTGGTTGCCAGGCGCTGGGAGGTGGGGGAAACAGGGAGATGTCAGTCAAAGGTACAAAGTCTTAGTTATGCAAGATGAATAGGTTCTGGAGATCTAATGTACAGCATGGTGACAAGAGTAACAACAGTGTATTGTACAACTGAAATTTGCCAAGAGGGTAGACCTTAAGCGTTCTTACAGTAGAAACAAACAACATAAAAATGGTAACTGTGCAAGGTGATAGATATGTTAGCTAGCTTGATTGTGGTAATCATTTCATAATGTATATGTACATCAAAACATCAAGTTGTACACCTAAAAATATACAATTTCTATTTGTCAATTATATCCCACCCAATAAAGCTAGGAAAAAAAAGAACAAGTCACCCAACTCCTCAAAAGTGAAGGTGTCATCTCCACCCTAGCCCAGAGAACTGACAACATAAACCTTGACAATTTGGATCACATCTACCCTTCCACAATGAGGCATACGCATACGGATGATGATGGCCGGCTACATGTTTTTCATCTCCCAAATTCTCATCAAAGCTATGGGAATCTATCTGATTGAGCACTAGAAACCTCCTGTGAACTCAGGCTTCTCAAATTGGAGAGGGGGAAGTGGCAATTTCCTGGAAAAGTGAGTTCAAGCACCCAAACTGAGATACTCTGGCTCTTATCAGATGGGATAAAAATGGTTTTACCCATACAGACATATTAAAAAAAAAAAAAAACCTAACAACTATATAAATCACCTGTTCTCTTAACCAGAAATAAGTAATCTAAGTTAACAAAAATATCTAGTTGAAATCAGTTTAATGTAGAGTTATATTCTGTACATTAAAATTATTCCCCTGGGATATTCTCAAAATTCATAAAGGTGTCAACTTTGTATCGTATAGAGTATCTAGGTTAAGGCATGATCTTTGGGGTCAGACAAGGCTGGATTTGAACATCAGCTTCACTACTTACTACCTGATCCTTAGCCTCAACTTCATCATCTATGAAATGGAGGTGATAACACCTGTTACATACAGCTGTTGTGAAAATAACTGAGATATGCCCATGAATTTCAGAAAGGAGCCAGCAGCAGGGAGGCAATCAGTCAGTGTTAGCTATAAGTATTCATATCATTAATGGAGGCAGTGTGTGACAAATCTGTACCAGGCGTTAATTTAAATGTCACTAACACTGGACTTTGGAATGCACAGACACAAAATGCTGGAGCCTGAGGACACTTAAAGTTGCACTCCAGCTCTCATTTTCCAGGTGAGGATTTGAGACCCAAAAGATTCAAGGAGTTGTCCAAACTCACAGAGACAGTATGGGGAACTCAAATCAGAACCTCAGCTTCCGGGAACCAGTCTGACACTATTTCTTCTAAATCAGAGCTCATGTGTTTTCCTTTATCTTCCCAGGAAATAACTTGTGAGATTAATATAATTAAAATTGGAAGACTTTTCCTGAGTACACCTCAGCATGGGGTCTGGCCGAGGCAAAACCAACTTCGAGGAAAAATGTGTTTACGTTCCCTGGTTATAGTTCACCACATTGTGAAGCAAAAGAAACCAAAGAAGCCAACTATTGTAGGTGCATTTTGTTATCTTTTAGGCCTATTTATTCAGTGTGTATTCAATTTCATGGACAAATAATCCTATCTTTTCAGCAACTGCATTTTCTGAACAGAAAAAAAAATCTGGAAACTTGTACTAGCAATGAGATGAAATATCTAAAGTACAGACATATTATTCTTGAAAATTCAGTCACAAAATTTTACCTACCAACCATTTGTCATTGCACCTTTTTTTTAACACCCCCTCCCATGCAATTTAGACATATTTCTGAAAAATACATCACATTTTGGGGCTGACCTCATTCCTTTTACTTTAGCTACCATGAAGCCCCATTTTTAAAATATTCTCTAGAGTGACTGTCTTTTATGTGCCGTCACCAAATACCAACTGAGTGGTCCATGATACCACTCTGATGGCCATCTGATGGAAAATCATGCTCATTATGACTGAGTCCAAACTTAGCATATCATTATTTTCAAATTGTTTCAAGGAGCTATTTTTTTGAGCTGTTACAGCTATTGTAGGTTGGATTCCGTAAAGAATTTTTCCATCCTGTCTGTGGGAGCCCCCAGCAACTTCTCATTCACACCAAGAAGGTCCGCTTCTCACGCCAGAGCCTGAGATTGCTACATTCTGCTGAGAGACACAAAGCAGGTTCAAAAATCATAGTGCAGCCTCTCAGCTGATGGGTGAAGGATTGGTATATCTGGAACTGAGACCTATTACATCATCCTTGCCATGGCTCCAGGTGGCAGAGGTCACTTCAAAGGTGGCCTCCTGTCCTAAACAAGCCCCTTCTAGTCATAAAACAGACAACAGCTGAAATCACCTAGTCCAACCCTCTCATGATACAGAAAGATGAACCAAGGTTCAGAAAGGTGAAATTACTCACCAAACGTAAATCCAGATCTCCTGACTTCTAACTCAGGGCTTTGACGTGGCATGACTAAGTCTACGGCACCCCTCACAGCTCTCACTTCTGCTCTGACATCTCCGCAAAGTTCCAGGGGATTCCCTGAACCTCCCTCTTCTCACCTCACGCTTCCCCAGACTCACCCTGACTTCATTTTATGTATGTCTTCATTACAATCTTTTTTAAGTAGCCCCAAGTCTTAAGTACGTTAAAAACTGAGGTCAAATGAAATTTTTAATATAAAACCATAACACTGCTGTCAAAGGGAGGATAATAATAGCGACCTGACCTCCAGAGAAATGAAGAAGTGATCAAACCACACTGCTATTTTTACCTGCCTGTAATTATAAAAAGATTTGTATGAGTGTAATTGAACACACAGTCACATGGACAGTGGTTCAGAACTCTCAGGAACAGATCACATTAAAGCAACTAAATTCAATATAGCCTGATCTCTTTTTTCTGCCACTGAGTTACATGTCCTGGGAGTATTAATAAATCAATCTGGGCCTCGATTTTCTCATCTGTAAAATAAAGTATTTGAAATGGGTGAAGGTGGTCAAAAGGCACAATTTCTAGTTATAAAATAAATACTGAGGTTGTAATGTACAGCATGCTGACTATAGTTAATAACACTGTATTGTATACTTTAAAGTTGTTAAGAAAGTAGATCTCAAAAATCCTCATAGCAAGAAAGAAATATTTGTAACTATCTGTGGTGATGGATGTTAACTAGACTTACTGCAGTTATTATTCTGCAATATATACAAATCTCAAATCATTGTGTGGTACAGCTGAAACTAATATAATGTTATATGTTGATTATATCACGATTTAGAAAAGAAAAGAATGAAGCATTTGGACTGCATGATTTCTAATTTCCCCTCTAGGACTAAATACTATTGATGTTTCTAAACACTCAGTATGAAGGATGATGCAGGAGGAGTTTGGAGGGCCAAGAAAAGAGTCTGAGGGTTGTAGGAACAGAGGAGACAATCTCCCTTCTTCTTTCAAACTTATAGTCTTCACCTTCATTATGAGCCAAGAGGCTTTAGCCCTGGTTCCTTCAAACCTATCCTCCTTCTTATCTCTTTCACCATTTTACCTATTGGAGTATACAAGCTCAATGGATGCTTTTACATGTAAATATTGATAAGGAGGTTAAATCTGTCAATCCTTTAAACTTAATACGAATCAATTTAAGCAAACAATTAAGATGTTCCTTCTTAGGAACTAGTGGGCCTTTTGATAAATCCAATCATGAAAACTAGATATATTTTGGATATCAGAGAACATAAATGGGGAACAGGTCTTTGCAGGGAGATACGCGGGCACTGGGCCACAAAAGTGCTACATCAGTAGTGAGACAATTATCTAAAATGAAGAACAAAGCAGCAGAAACAGAGTCTGGAAAATGCTGCACAAACGCTGGGCTTAACTTGCAGCTTTTCTAGGGCCTTGGTATGAGCTACTACCTTGAGCTTTGAGCATCTGTTCTGCCTATTCTGGGCTAAGTTCCTTGATGCAGTGGTGGCAAATGAGGGGATTTAGCATTGCCCCAAATTTAGCAACACCTCAGTTCCATTTTCAACTGAGAAGCAGGGGCAGAAAAGCCCTTGTCTGAGCCCAATCCATGAGCCAGGGAGTCCCAGGGTCCAAACAACTGACAATATCCCAGCATCTGAAGAATAGGACTTTGAGGACTACAAAATTACCAACTGTAAGGAAAAAAAAGGAACACCGCCACTCTGATGTAATCAGTCATCAGCAACAGACTAACATTAATTTCATAGATTATCTGTAATAATATTCACCTTTGCCTTAAGAAGTCATTCAGCACAATCCCTAAATCATTTTTAAAAACCCTATTCTATTAGTGCCTTTATGACTGTAAGAAACAGAAACTCACTGGACCTAGCTAATGCAACAAAAAATGGGGGAGAGGGCTATAATATGTGGGGTAGACTCAGTTCCTCACTATGCAATTACCCACTCCCTTTTTCTAGCATTAGGCAATGGATGATGATGGGCCTCAGCCAGGGCACACTCTCCCCACTTTCCCAACCTCCTTTTCTGCTGGAGGTGGCCAAGTGATCCAGTTCTAACTGATACGATGTAAAAGGGAAGCTTCTGGGAAAGTTTTCCTTTCCAGGCAAAAGGCACAGATAAAGCTGTTGCTAACCCTTCCTCCTTGAACAAGGACTAGATGTTTGGAACTACAGTATCCATTATGTAATTATGAGGGGACAAATATATGGGAAAGAGAATCACAGAGCTGCCACTCTGACATCACTGAGCCTCTGAATCTACGCCAGCAGCCAACTCCCTCCTGACTACCTATTTTGAAGGTAAAGTATTTGAATAGCCTCCATAACTTCAAGTATTCTCCTTTTCTTTCTGCTAAAACTAGTAGGAGGAATTCCTAGTAGTAGGAGGAGGAACCACTGAGCCACCAGGGAAGCCCAAACTTGTTTTTTAATGCTATATAAAGAGATCTGAAGTTACTCAAGTGAGTGTGTATTCAATCTGAAAGCAGTCAAGCTGTTTCAGCTATACTGGAATGTCCCTTAAAACTGTCATCTCCATTTCTAATTGAGAAATTCCTGTGGGACAGAAGGAAAAGAAATAAGGTCACTTTATGCACTACTTAGGAATCCCTAAAGGAAATTAAGAGAAAAGGCCCTAATAAATTAGTATTTTGTTGGTAACTGGGAGGGATTTCAGAGATGATTAAAGGGAAGTGTGGAAAATGCAATCTCTCTTAAATTTATTTCAATTTTTAGAATGTTTAATATCATAGATTTGCTCCACATTGTAATCTTGAATAAATATATTAAATTTTATATTAGGGTGTCCTGATTCTTAATAATTACCATTTAAAAGATGAGTATTGGGCTTCCCTGGTGGCACAGTGGTTGAGAGTCCGCCTGCCGATGCAGGGGATACGGGTTCGTGCCCCGGTCCAGGAAGATTCCACATGCCGCGGAGTGGCTGGGCCTGTGAGCCATGGCCGCTGGGCCTGCCCGTCCGGAGCCTGTGCTCCGCAACGGGAGAGGCCACAACAGTGAGAGGCCCGCGTACCACCAAAAAAAAAAAAAACATGTCAATACACATGCTCTTTATTTATTTTCCTTTACATCACCAAACTGTAGTTCATGAAAGCCTCTTCACGTACTAAAACCGAATCAGGTTTTTTGAGTGTACTGAATGTCTTTGCAACCCTTTTATCTCAGAATGGGTGATATGAATTAGGTGGCACAAATGAATCTTTGAAGCCACTGCCTCATAAATTTGCTTAGGTTTAAAGTTATAATCTGAATTGTGCAGTCAGTTTTGAACTAAGCAAAATATGATTCCTCAATCCACTATCTCTTGGAATTTTAGAGCCCAAAGACCCTAGTGGTCATCAGATGCAACCACTAAGCTGATGCTGAAATTCCCCTAAGCTGATGCTCTGTATTCCCCTTGCTGTAACTTGTTCCAGCAAACAAGCTACTCAGTACTGCCGACCACACCAGACAAACTGTACTATGGTAAAACAGCTCCAACCACTAGCCATGCCTTTGGATGACTAAGCCCAGATCTGTTTCCAGAGGCTTCCATCCTCTAGCCCTGCTTCTGCCCCCACAGACACCAAGATGTTATCTTCCTTTCATACATCTGCCCTGTGGCTATAAAAACCACATTCTTGTTCCTGCCTTGGATTTGTATGTTTCACATTAAAACGTCACCTTCCCCTTCAACTCATGTGACTTGATTTTAAGCCTCCTTTCATCCTGGCTGCCCTCCTCTAACTCGCTAGGTTCCCAGTCACTTTTTAATACTGTATACATAGAGCAGAACACAATGACCCCAGTATAATCAGTTGGCCCACAGTCCCTACGTAGAAATGAATAATATACTTTTACTGTTGTGGTATTGATGATGTTATTATTATTTACCATGACAGGGACAAATGCCTTAATGTAATCTTTTTTCAAAAAGGATATTCCCGCATCTGTAAAATGAAGAGGTTGCATGAGACCAACAAAGGAGCTGTTTCATCAATTGCAACCTCATGCAAAGACCAATATGCCAAAAAAAAAAAAAAAAAAAAAAAAAAAGGCCAGACAAGGAGTTTCCTGGTTAAAAACAAGAGTATGGAAAGCAATCTACAAATGCAATGCAATCCCTATTAAAATTCCAATGGCATTTTCACAGAAATAGAACAAATAAATCTAAAATTGTTAGGGAACCACAGAAGACCTCAACAGCCAAAAGAATCTTGGGAAAGAACAAAGCAAGAAGCATCACAGATATAATCCAGATTTCAAATTATATTACAAAGCTATAGTAATCAAAAGAGTATGTACTGGTATAAACACAGACACATAGATCAATGGAACAGAATACAGAGCCCAGAAATTAACCCACATTTACATGGTCAATTACTCTAGGACAAAGGAGGCAAGAATATACAATGGGGAAACAACCATTTCTTCTATAAATGGTATTGAGAAAACAGGACAGCTAGATGCAAAAGAATTAAACTGGATTACTTTCTCATACTATATACAAAAATAAACTCAAAATGGATTAAAGACTTAAATGTAAGGCCCAAAACCATAAAACTCCTAGAAGCAAACATAGGCAGTATGCTCTTTGACATTGATCTTAGCAATATTTTTTTGGATATGTCTCCTCAGACAACGGAAACAAAAGCAAAAATAACAAATGGGACTACATCAAACTAAAAAGCTTCTGCACAGCAAAGGAAACCATCAACAAAATAAATGGGCAAACTACTGAATGGGAGAAATATTTGCAAATCATATATCTGATAAGGTGTTAATATCCACAATATATAAATAACTCATACAATCAGTAACCAAAACAAACAAACACACAATCCAAATAAAATATGAGCAAAGGATCTAAGTCAACATTTTTCCAGATAAGACATACAGATGGCCAACAGATACATGAAAAGATGCTCAACATTACCAGTCATCAGGGAAATGCAAATCAAAGCCACAATGAGATATCACCTGACACCTGTCAGAATGTCTATTAACAAAAAGACTACAAGTAACAGAAATAACAATTGTTTAAAAGGATGCTGAGAAAAGGTAATACTTGTGCACTGTTCATGGGAATGTAAATTGGTGCAGCCACTATGGAAAATTAAAAACAGAACTACCATAATATCCAGCAATTCCACTTCTGAGTATTGACCCGAAGAAAACAAAAACACTAACTTAAAAAGATATATGTGGGCTTCCCTGGTGGCGCAGTGGTTGCAAGTCCGCCTGCCCATGCAGGGGACACAGGTTCGTGTCCCGGTCCGGGAGGATCCCACATGCCACGGAGCGGCTGGGCCCGTGAGCCATGGCCGCTGAGCCTGCACGTCGACCCTGTGCTCCGCAGCGGGAGGGGCCATGACGGTGAGAGGCCCGTGTACCGCAAAAAAAAAAAAAAAAAACAAAAAAAAGATATATGCATCCCCATAATCATTGCAGCATTCATTACAATAGCCAAGATATGGACGCAAACTAAGTGGAGATATATATTTGTGACAACATGGATGGACTTGAGGGTATTGTGCTAAGTGAAATAAGTCAGAGAAAGACAAATGCCATATGATCTCGCTATATGTAGAATCTAAAAAAAAAGACAAAAACAAGAAACAAAACACAACTGAGCTCACAGATACAGAAACAGATTGGTGGTTGCCAGAGGCAAGGGGTGGGGGGGTGGGCAAAATGGTTGAAGAGGGTCAAAAGGTACAAACTTCCAGTTATCAAATAAATGTCATGGAAATGTAATGTACAGTATAATGACTATAGTTAATAATACTATATTGTATATTTAGAAGTTGCTAAGAAAGTAAATCTTAAAAGTTCTCATCACAAGAAAAAACAATTTTTTAACTATATGTGGCAATGGATGTTAACCAGACATTGTGGTGATCATTTTGCAATATATACAAATATCAAATCATTATGTTGTACACCTGAAACTAATATAATGTTACATCTCAATAAAATTTTTTAAACTTTTGAAGTTTTTCTAAAAAGTAAGAGTATGGACAGGATAGGGGAAGCTGGATGTCTGCCTACTTGAACACCCCCTCACCACAATCCCCACTTTCAGCTTTCTCAAATGTTCTACGAAGCCTTAGACCCTTGTTCTGAAAACCCAACCCCGACCTCATGAGCCTCTGGAAAATGAAGAAAAACTTTCTAACTCAGAGTGTTACTTGCCTCCAAAAACCTTCAAGTGGTGAGACAATTTACATTCCCCAGTCCTGCGTATTACACCAACACCATACTGTTCACTTACACCTTTTCTTAACAGTAAATTCAAGAAGCTTTTTTTGTTGCTAGTTTTTGGGCTTTGATAGCTTTGTTTGGTTTTGGCTTTGCAAATCACCTTCATGCAGGAAAAATACGAGGGGCCATATACATGAAAATCAATTTAACTCCATCTTTATTTAATTCTTAATTCTTTTCATTAAGAATTAAGAAGAATTAAAAAAAAACAAAAGCAAAGAAACTTTAATAAGATAAGGAGCTCAAAAATAAACCCACACACTTATGGTCAATTAATCTATAACAAAAGAGGCAAGAATATACAATGAAGAAAAGACAATCTCTTCAATAAGTGGTGCTGGGAAAACTGAACAGCTATATGTTAAAAAAAAAAAAAAATGAGATCAGAACATTTCCTAACACCATATACAAAAATAAACTCAAAATGATTGAAGACCTAGATGTAAGACCTGAAACCATAAAACTCCTAGAAGAGAACATAAGCAGAACACTTTTTGACATAAATCATAGCAATGTTTTTGGATCTGTCTCCTAAAGCAAAAGAAATAAGAGCAAAAATAAATAAATGGGGCCTAATTACACTGTAAAGCTTTGGCACAGCAAAGGAAACCATCAACAAAACAAAAAGACAACTTACCAAATGGGAGAAAATATTTGCAAATGGATATTTGCAAATATTTGCAAATGACAAACAAGGGTTTAGTACCCAAAATATATAAACACCTCATTCAACTTAATATCAAAAAAAAGATTAAAAAATGGGCAAAAGACCTGAATAGACATTTTTCCAAAGAAGACATATAGATGGCTAACAGGTACATGAAAAGATGCTCAACAACACTAATCATCAGAGAAATGAAAATCAAAACCACAATGAGAGGGAATTCCCTGGTAGTCCAGTGGTTAGGACTCCGCATTCTCACTGTCGAGGGCTCAGGTTCAATCCCTGGTCAGGGAACTAAAAGCCCACAAGCTGCGGGACATGGCCAAAAAAAAAAAAAACAATGGGATATTACCTCACACCTATCAGAATGGCTATCATCAAAAAGACCACAAGTAACAAATGTTGGTGAGGATACAGAGAAAAGGGAGCCCTCCTACACTATTGATGGGAATATAACTTGGTGCAGCCACTATGGAAAACAGGATGGAGGTCTCTCAAAAAATTAAAATAGAACTACCATATGACCCAGCAATTCCATTCCTGGGTATATATGTATACAAAGAAAACAAAAACACTAATTTGAAAAGATACATGCACCCCAATGTTCACAGCAGTATTATTTACAACAGCCAAGATACTGAGGCAAACTAAGTGTCCATCAAGAGATGGATAGGGGCTTCCCTGGCGGCGCAGTGGTTGAGAGTCCGCCTGCTGATGCAGGGGACACGGGTTCGTGCCCTGGTCCGGGAAGATCCCACATGCCGTGGAGCGGCTAGGCCCGTGAGCCATGGCCGCTGAGCCTGCGCGTCCGGAGCCTGTGCTCCACAACAGGAGAGGCCACAACAGTGAGAGGCCCACGTACCGCAAAAAAAAAAAAAAAGAGAGATGAATAGATAAAAAAAATGTGGTATGTATATATATATGTATGTGTATATATATATATATATATACACACACATACACACATATATATACATATATATGTATATATATGCAATAGAATATTACTCAGCCATGAAAATAATGAAGTTCTGCCATTTGTAGCAATGTGGATGGTCCTAGATAGTATTATACTTAGTGAAGTAAGTCAGAGAAAGACACTCTATGTTATCACTTACATGTGGAATCTAAAAAATAAAACAAATTTATATTATAAAACAGAAACAGACTCACAGATGTAAAGAACAAACTAGTGGTTACCAGTGGGGAGAGGGAATAGGGGAGGGGCAAAATAGGGGTTTGGGATTAAGAGGCACAAACTACTATGTATAAAGTAAATAAGATACAAGGATATATTGTACAGCACAGAGAAATCCAGCCATTATTTGATAATAACTTTAGTGTATAATCTCTAAAAATAGTGAATCACTATCTTGTACACCTGAAACATTATAAATCAACTATACTTCAATAAAAAAATAATAATAAGCTAAAAAAAGTAAAATAAGGGCTATAATATATGTCTAAAGAAAAAGAGGAAAACAGGGGAAGGGATGAAATGGAGAAAGAAGAAAAGGTAATCAGAGATACAAAACCTCTTCCACAGAAGCAAGAGAGGGAGAGAAGGAAAGGGGTAACACAGAGGATGGCAGTACATTGGAAGGAGATGGAGAGTCCAGTAGTGAAGCACAAATGCGATGTAATCTTGTTTCTCTCTACACTCATCCAAGAGCAGAACCCCGACGTCCTGGGCACTACCTCCCAGAGGTTCATGGTAGTGAGAACCAGCCCTTCTAGATGAGATCACTGCCCTTTCCATACCTGTAGGAAAGAAGTGTCCATCCCAACACCCAACATTCTTCTCATCAGCTCACCCACTGTACTAAGAACGCTGACAAAGTCTAGTTTATACTTTTCGGATTCCTGGGTTTTGTGGGATTTTCACTTTTCTAACATAATATACAAAAAAGCCTCAAATTTTTTAAAAGATAATAATTGCATCCATTAAAGATGAAAAACACATCTAGGGTCACATCTTCAATCCCTCATTTTGCAAATGGAGAAACTAAGGCTCGACACTGAGATGACTTTCCCAGGGTCTCATAGCCTGGCAAGGAGGTAGCCATGAACTAGATCAGGGAGGGAGCAGAGTATCTGTGCTATCAACATGAAGGCAGATCATTTTCTGAAAAATGACACCACTAAAAGAGCCTGAGTCTTTGTCACCTCAAGTTTTCTCCACCATACATCTGTAGACTTGGCTCTGTCATGTTACCACTTCCTGATGTGGGGACTGTTTTACTTTCAAGAATAAATAAACAGTACAAGCCAATAAACTCTAGAATGATAAATGCCCTCTTATCTCAATATTTTCTTCCCAGAAGATGGAATATTACAAACAAGAAAAATTCTTTTCACCAAAATAATAAACATTTATTGTAAGACACAAACAGGACACTAAAGAAAGCCTGGGGTGATTTTACTTTCTGTCAGTGCAACATTTTCTCCAAGTCCTTGGTGCTGTCAGCCCAGGGTGGACACACAGAGAGTAAGGCTGGTGAACTGGTCCTAAATACCAGTTTGGCCACACTCTGAGTCCAATCGCGCACTGAGACATGGCGCTGTGGTATCAGTTCCACTTAAGCAAATTCCAAGCAATTAGTTTGCCTGCCTCAAACCCACCCACCTAGAGGCAAATGCAATGCCCATGTCACCAAAAGTCCCAAGACCCGCTCATTGCTACATCTCCAAAGAGTGTGGTCCCAATGCCCAGAGGGCCGTAATGGAGAAAGTTTCCCTGTTCTACGATACAGGTTATTTCTGTGAGGTAATACAAGCCACTCAACAACACGCAGCGACAGCCTGGGATCTCATTCTACTCCCCAAGGAGGTGATGGACCTTATATCATCTTTAGTCTTAAGTCCTCTGCAACTCTTACAGATACATTGAAAACTCCCATGATCCTGACCTCACAACTGAAAGAATCCAAGTCAAAAGACTCTTATTTCACTGATACACTGAACTGAAATGAACAGGTTATGGCCACTTATTGAGCACGTACTGTGTACAGCGCACCATACCAGTGATTGCACAGGTGTGCCTGGGGAGAGTGAAAGGCAAGTACATCTTAACCTAAAACTGTTCTCATTCCAATTTTGTAGAAGTTGTTAATTCAGATTACTCCTGGCCTTTTTCTTGTTCCCACTCCTGTCCTGCTTTGCACACTGTTCTTACTAACACCTCTCTAAGAAAGTAATATGGAAAATTATAGCTTAAGCAAGACAATTCAAAAGAATTCTTTGCTAATACGAAACTCAAAGATGATACCTGAATATCATTAACCCTTGCTATTGGAATCCCTTATTACTCCTATTGGTTTGGTTTTGTGGAGATGGAGATGCAGGAGGGAACATGGTCACAGATCACCCCTGACAGTACAACAGTATTTCCCAAGCACAGAATATTCCTGTTGCAGCTTCTAATTCCACACTTTGGGTCTCAGTTTTTCTACTTAAAGCACAGGTGCTGAAGTTCCTTCCTTCCAATGATCCTGTCACTGTTCATGATGACCCTGTCTGCCAACCACGTCAAAGTCTCCAGATGTTAGTTGGAAGACCTGGTGCCTCTTCTTGCCTTAAACAATCCTCTACAATAAATAGCCAATGCACAGAGAAATGACCTTTGTAATCTAGGATGCAGAGATGAGGGAACATGTGTGCAGGTGGGATCCCCCCCAGTGTAGGTGCACGTACCACTGGTGCCCTTGGAAATTCAACTGCAGTAGATTGACTAAGATGTGATCTTGCCAAAGGCAAGGAACATATTATGTGGCATTTGATGAATTCTTCTAGCCTTATAAATCTGATTCTTTATTCTGTGCCCCTAAGAGACCTGAAATTAAAGAGATCGGCATTATTGAATTTTGCAGAAAACACAGCTATAGGACTGATGCATTTAACTTCCTTTACTGAGCATTCTATTACAAAGAAAATGGATAACTTTGATTCAAGAAGCTGGAGGAAACAGGAGGGAAAAAAATATAGCCAACATCTTCTACTAGAGGGTAATATGAGAAATAATTTATGCTGACCCTTTCCTTGAAGTGCTAACAGTTTACAGGTAAAATTTCCCAAGATTTTTTCACATACTAATACATATTAAGCCCCCATTCATGTGCATCACAAGGTGCCAAGCAGAGCAAGTCAAGAACAAAGGACAACAGAAAACAACTGGTCACTGACTTAAAATGCTTACATTTTGCAAGCGATAAGCTTAGTACCAATTGCTTAGTACTTCTCAAAGAGTCACCTGTTGGTGCTCTGCATCAGAACCACCATGACAGCCTTACAGAAATGCAGAGGCCTGGGTCTCAGCTAATGTCAATGGTTTAGAATCTCTGAGCAAAAGGACTTTTTTCCAGGTTCCCTAGAGATTATGAAGTACACTAAAGTTTGAGACTGCTGCCATAGGAGCGATCTCAAGTCTGTATTATTCAGGAGGTTCCACTACAGGCCTCAATGAGGGAATGACTCAATTACATGGGGCTGAAGTTTACTGAGTCTCGTCCTCCCATTTCCGTCTTATACTCAAGCTCACATTCCAACAGAATTCCTTTGACTTTTAAGGTTGAGAGGAAATTGTTGATGTTCCTGAATTACCCTTAATAATAGCTTAGCCACACTTAAAGAGCTGAACATAGTAATGCTTGATTAATTTGGACCTGTTAAAGGAGAGACTGCACTCATCTGGGAAAGGTCAAAATCTACTCCTTTTTACTAGAGATTTTTTTCCCCTCCGTGGAATAATAATAATGTATTCTAACTCACAAACTAAAGCCAAATTTTAGATCTGGGCTTTTGGCCTTATGTGGTTTGAGATATGCTTAAAAATTTCTCAACCACGTCACCTATCCCCTGATCCATCATTACCAACTGCTGTGAATTTTTTTTCCTCTGGTATAATAGGCATTCTGGTTCTGAATCCAAATAACTAATGGCAAAGAGAAAGAAATAATCATTATTAAAACACACAGGGACTTCCCTGGTGGCCCACTGGTAAAGAATCCACCTTCCAATGCAGGGGAGGCAGACTTGATCCCTGGTCAGGGAACTAAGATCCCACGTGCTGCAGGGCAAATAAGGCTGCGCACCACAACTACTGAGCTTGTGTGCCTCAAGTAGAGAGCCCACGTGCCGCAAACTACAGAGCCCACACACTCTGGACCCCGCACACCACAACTACAGAGCCCACACACCCTGGAGCCCCTGAGCCACAACTAGAGAGAAGCCCACGCACCACAACAAAGAGCCCGCATGCCACAACGAAGACCCCACATGCCACAACTAAGACCCAATGCAGCCAAATAATAATAATAATAAAGAAAATAAAACACACACACACATAATATGACAGGCACTGATTTCCTCAGTTCTTTCTCATATAATTTATTCATCATCATCATAATCCTGGGGTAGATATTATTAGCCCTATTTTACAGTTGAGGATAGGGAATCACATGGCTACGAAATGATAAAACCAGATATGATGCCAGGTCTCAGCCCTCCACATCAGGGAGCTGCCTTTATTATACCAGGCAGCAACTTCCTTCACTGAAAATACTTGAAGGAAGCTTCGAGTTTGTTACTCTAGGGAATAAATAATGCCCTGAAGAAAAGGGGACTTTCAAGTCCATCAGACTCAGTTTGAATCAAGAATGTGTTCCTCCAACAAGATGTATAACCTCGAGTAAAGTCACTTAATCTCTCTGTGGCTCTGTTTATAAAAGATAAACATCATCTATTAAAACAGGGTACTATTTATTCCCTTCCGATGAAAAGTACTTGAAATTAGGAAGTAACAATGTGAAAGCCTCTAATATCATAGGTAACAGTTAAAAAAACTGTAGCTCGTGTTCTTCCTTTTCATTTTTTAAATATCAATTAAATAAAAGTCTTTTTCTAAAATATCACTGAGGCAGCTCATGAAGAGAATGGAGAATCAAAAAGAGTAAATCAGGCAAGTAAAGAGTCCCTGGAGAGTGAAAAGAAAGTACATGCAAATGGAATAAGAATACCTGTATAGAAGGAAACAACAGATGGACACTCAAACCAAACTTCTTCTATTTGACAAATTTGTGAAGATCATGCTGATAGAGGTCCCATCATGTCTTGATGAACGCAGAAAGCTCACTGAGCAGCATCATATCATAAAGAACAGGTTAAATAATTCTACGTTCTCATATCCAGTAAAAGTTTCTCCCTTTAAGAATAAGCATGCCCCCTTGAAATCTGAGTTTTGCTATTGCTAAAACATGTTAAGAATCTTTCTTCATAATACCATACATCATACTGGACTCTATAGCTGACAGAATACTTGTAGCTTCACAAAGTCACCTGAGTAATAAGTACCACATCACCACACCATCAGATGATAAAGACACGTCTCCGTTTCTCCTGTCTTGGCCATCACAACACAATCCCTGAAAGGAGAAGTATTCCCAGCCTCATGTTCCAAGTGAGACAGGCCCTCCTAAGTCCACCACACCACCTCAGAACTAGAGAAGGAAATTCTCAGAGTTCCTCTTGTTCCTGAGACCAGCACACTGAGGGCTATTTCTCTCCTCCCTTGGCCACCATCCTGCTGAGAGCTGCAGTAGAGAACACCTGTCCAATGGCCCCACATTGTCCTGCTTGGCCATCAGTTCTCATACATCACATCCCTATTACCTGTTAACCAGAAACCTGAGCTCCCACATCATCCATCATCCCAAGTCTTCTGTACATTTATGACTCTGAACAACTTTCCTAACCATCATCTACCTCTAAACCCCTTCCCCTTATCTGTCATCAGCAAACACTCTTGTTATGGCTTGAACTGTGGCCCCACCCACCCAAATTCCTATGTGTAACTCCTAATCCTCAGTACCTCAGAGTGTGACCTAATTTAAAGTAGGGTCATTACACACTGATGAAAGAAATTTAAGATGACACAAACAAATGGAAAGATATACTGTGCTCATGGACTGGAGCAATTAATAGTGTCAAAATGACTATACTATCCAAGGCAATCTACAGATTTAGTGCAACCCCTATCAAAATTCCAATGGCATTCTTCACAGAACTACAACATATAACTCCAAAATTTGTATGGAAACACAACAGACCCTGAATAACCAAAACAATCTTGAGAAAGAAGAACAAAGCTGAAAGCATCATGCTCCCTGATTTTAAACTAAACTAAAAAGCTACAGTCATCAAAACAGTATGGCATTAGCACAAAAACAGACCCATAAATCAATGGAACAGAAGAGAGAGCCCAGAAATGAACCCATACTTATATGGACAATTAATATGAAAAAAGGGGGCAAGAATATACAATAGGGAAATGACAAACTCTTCAGTTAATGATGTTGAGAAAACTAGACAGCTACATGCAAAAGAATCAAACTGGACGTGACTACTTTCCCACACCATAAACAAAAATAAATTCAAAATGAATTAAAGACTTAAGTGTAAGGCCTGAAACCATAAAACTCCTAGAAGAAAACATAGGCAGTAGGCTCTTTGATATTGGTCTCAGCAATATTTTTTTTAATATATTTCTCCTCAGGCAAGGGAAACAAAAGCAAAAACAAACAAATGTGACCTAATTAAACTCAAAATCTTTTGCACAGGAAAGGAAACTATCAACATATGAAAATATTGCCTACTGAATGGTAGAAGATATATGCAAATGATATGTGTGACAAGGGGTTAATATGTAAAATACACAAAGAACTCATACAACTTAACTTTAAAAAAAAATCCAACTTAAAAATGGGAGAGAACTTGAATAGACATTATTCCAAAGACATACAGATGACAAATAGGCACATGAAAACATCCTCAACATCACTAATCATCAGGGAAATGTAAATCAAAACCACAATGAGATATCACCTCACATCTGTCAGAATAGCTATTATCAAAAACACAGCAAATAACAAGTACTGGCAAGGATGTGGAGAAAAGGGAAGCCTTGTGCCCTGTTGGTGGGAATATAAATTGGTACAGCCTCTAGGAAAACAGTATGGAGGTCCCTCAAAAAATTAAAAATAGAACCGCCATACAATCCAGCAATTCCACTTCTGGATATTTTTCCAAGGAAAACAAAACTCTAATTTGAAAAGGTATATGCACCCCTATGTTCACTGTAGCATTATTCACAATAGTAAGATATGGAAGCAACCTAAGTGCCCATCGATATATAAGTGGATAAAGAAGATGTGGTGTGTATGCATGTGTGTGTGTGTGTGTGTGTGTGTGTATATATACACACACACACATATGTGTATATATATACACACATATATGTGTGTGTATGTGTGTGTGTATATATATATATATATATATGTGTGTGTGTATAGTATATGCTCAGAATATTACTCAGCCATGAAAGAGAATGAAACCTTGCCTTTACAGCAATGTGGATGAACCTAGAGAGTATTATACTAAGTGAAATAAGTCAGAGAAAAACAAATACTACATAATTTCACTTACACGTGGAATCTAAGAAAACAAAACGAACAAACACAATAAAACAGAGACAGAGTCACAGATACAGAGAACAAATAGGTGGTTGCTGGGGGTGGGGTGGAAGATGAGAGAAATAGATGAGGGAGATTAAGAGGTACAAACTGGGCTTCCCTGGTGGCGCAGTGGTTGAGAGTCCGCCTGCTGATGCAGGGGACACAGGTTCGTGCCCCGGTTCGGGAGGATCCCACATGCCGCGGAGCGGCTGGGCCCGTGAGCCATGGCTGCTGAGCCTGCGCGTCTGGAGCCTGTGCTCCACAACGGGAGTGGCCACAACAGTGAGAGGCCCATGTACCGAAAAAAAAAAAGAAGTACAAACTTTCAGTTACAAAATAAATGAGTCATGGTTATGAAATGTACAGTGTGGGGAATACAGTCAATAATTACAAAAAACCTTTGTACGGTGACAGATGGTAACTAGACTTATTGTGGTGATCACTTTGAAACGTATAGAAATATCGAATCACTATGTCTGCACCAGGAGCTAACATGGTGTTGCTGATCAATACTTCAAAAACAAACAAACAAACTCATAGAAAAAGAGATCTGATTTGTGGTGACCAGAGGCAGGGGTTGGGGGAAGGGTAATTGGGTGAAGGTTGTCAAAAGGTATAAACTTCCAGTTATAAGGTAAATAAGTACCAGGAATGTAATGTACAACATAAATATAATTAACTCTGCCATATGTTATGTGTTAATATTGTCAAGAGTAAATCCTAAGAGTTCTCATCAAAAGGAAAAATATATATATTTTCTGTTTATTTAATCTTGTATCTATATGAGATGATGGATTTTCACTAGATTTATTATGGTAATCATTTCATGATGTATGTAAGTCAAAGTATTATGCTGTACACCTAAACTTATATAGTGCTGTATGTCAATTATAGCTCAATAAAACTGGACGAAACAAAATTAAAATTTAAAAATAAAATGTAAAAAAAACAGGGTCATCACAAACATAATTACTTAAGTTAGAATTGAGTCATACTGGAGTAGGGTGGACTTCTAACCCAATATGACTGGTATCCTCATAAAAAGGAGAAATTTGGAAACAGGCACACACTCAGGGAGAACGTCATGTTGGATTTATGTTGCCACAGGCAAGGAACTACCAGAAGCTAGGAGACAGGCCTGGAACAGATTTTCCCCTGACGGCTTCAACAGGAACATGCCCCTGTCAATGTCTTGATTTCAGACTTCTGGCCTTCAAAACTATGAGACAATAAATTTGTTATTCTAAGTCACCCAGTTGGCGGTACTTTCTTATTAAGCTCCAGCCAGCTCATGCCATTCTTCTCTGAACACCTCCTTCTCCTGGCTGTGTTGTGGTGACACGAGTCTCCTCTACAGTCCTCCTGAGGGGAAGATGTATTCCTCTCGCACCCTCCCATGCCTCGAAGTCTGGAAATGGAGCAGTTATCCACCTTGCGCCCATTGCTCCCTCTAAACCAGTTCTCTCTTTCTGCTCAAAAGCTCAGATCTCTTAAAGTTCAAGCCTAACACTTCCCCTACTTGTTACTGTCATCTACAAATCCTGGTCGCTCTGCATCACTTATTGATTAATTTTTACTAGCTGTTACACAAGCTCCTTTCTGCCCCTACTCCTGTCAGAAAATAATTACAATAATGGCATCAACACTCTGGTGTCTCAGTTCCTCTACCTCCTCAAGTCCAAAGATTGCCTCCACCAAGCCCAGTCACCCATTCTATCTTGTCATCACCATTAACTGTACCACCTTCAAAACAGCCTCAAACTTCCCACTCTTTGAACACCATGTTCTAAACTTTCAGCTTGGGCACTCTGTACACATTCTGCAGCAATTCTTCGCTTCCACTTGCCGAGCCTTCCAACCCACTATCATCCTACTTTCCCTCTTGATCACTCTTCTCATGTCTTCCCTCTCTTCCTGCCCAGTTTGAATTCCATTAGTCCTTAACTAGAATGACTGCCCTGGAAACACCTTTCACTTTCTCCCTTTTTGTTTTAGCACAACTATACAGCAAAAGCTCCAACTCTGATAAAACCCATCAATCTGCCTACGGTAGATCTCTGTCTGACAAACCGAATTTGCCAGAGTAAAGTACGTACGTAACTATGCTGTTCGATCTCCCTTTAAAGTTATGACTATAAAAATAGATTTCGCAGCTGCCATCCCTCCCTATCAATTATCTACCATCCTCCTAGTCATAACCTCTCATTCCTTGAAAAGTTGCACCCCTGGATTGTGTCTTCCATCACATTTCCTGTGAGTTACTGGTGATCATAATATTCAAATAATTGACCAATTTAATACTATGGAATACTATGACAGGTCAGGTTCTTGACCTATTCCTGACAATTGACCTTGCCCTCAACCTTACCTCAAGCACACACTTCAGTGTTTATACCCTAGATTTTGTCATTACTGAGATCCATAATCTCAGTTTCCAGCATATCAATATCTAATGTCTAACTTCTATCTTTCCAGCTCACTCTTTCTTTCACACTCACTCCAAAACTCCCTTGGCTCTATTGGGACATCCAATCCATTGGTCCTACCACCTACCCTTCTCAAGTCCCTCCTGCACTGCTTACCAAATTTAGATACAAGATCCATCCTTTTAATCACTCCCTGCATACATCCTCACCTAGTTGGCTTCCTTCATACTTATCTGACAAAGTTTAACACTGCTAAAATCTGGACTTCCCTGGTGGCCCAGTGGTTAAGACTCTGCGCTTCCACTGCAGGGGGCACGGGTTCAATCCCTGGTCAGGCAAGTTCCACACGCCACGTGGTGTGGCAAAAAAAAAAAAAAAAAACCTGCTAAAACCTAACTCAATATCTACTGCACATCTGCAACTGAGCAGCTGAATGTGGCTAGAGAAAAACACAGAACTATGCTGACTAATCTTTATGACCTCAAATCTCAAAAATACTGCCCAGCAACCTTCTACATTCCTCTGACTTTCACAGTCCACAAACACCTCTCTTCATATCTCTCTTCTCTCCCCAAATTTCCATACTAGCTCCATCCTTACTGTTAGCTGAAATTCTTGCCTCTTATTTTCCTAATAAAACAGAATCATTTAGGAAATAATTTCCATACCCTTCCTATACCAAGTTTACCAGCCTATCTCCATCTGTACCCATACCCTCTCCCTTCCCTCCTGTCACATGGATGAACTGTTCCTAATCCTATCTAAAGCTAACCCCTTCTTTTTTTTTTAATTAATTAATTAATTTTCGGCTGCGTTGGGTCTTCACTGCTGTGTGTGGGCTTTCTCTAGTTGCGGTGAGCAGGGGCTACTCTTCGTCGTTGCAGCGTGCGGGCTTCTCATTTCAGTGGCTTCTCTTGTTGTGGAGCACGGGCTCTAGGAGTGTGGGCTTCAGTAGTTGTGGTACGTGGGCTTCAGTAGTTGTGGCTTGCAGGCTCTAGAGTACAGGCTCAGTAGTTGTGGTGCACAGGCTTAGTTGCTCTGCGGCATGTGGGATCTTCCTGGACCAGGGTTTGAACCTGTGTCCCCTGCATTGGCAGGCAGATTCTTAACCACTGCACCACCAGGGAAGCCCCTAACCCCTTCTTTAATTATCTTAATTCCATTTCCTTACCCCTACTCAAAGACTTTGCTTCTACAATTATTCTCTCTTCTGATTGCAACACCAGTCTTCTCTTTACTATATAAATATGCTGTAATATGTCCATCTTAAAAATACCCTCTTTGACCCCACAGTCTCCCTCCAGCAGCTGGTCCATTTTTTTATTCTTATTTATAGAAAAACTCCTAAAAAGAGATGCCTGTGATAGCTGTCTTCAGGTTCTCAATCCCTCTAATCAGATGTTAACTCAGCATTCCACCAAGCTCACTCACGTCGCCAAGCCCAATCATCAATGCTTGGTCCCCATCTCCTAACTCTCAGCAGCATCAAGCACAGTTAATCATGCCCCTCATGAAACACTTTCTTTTCTTGGCTTCCAGGACAACACACTTTAAGACTTTACCTCCTGCTTCACAGGCTGCTCCTTTTCCATCTACTTCATAGAATCCTCCTTCTCTGCTAAAGCGAATGTGGTGGGGTGACCATATCTCAGGTCTAGACCTTCTTACCTAAGACTACACCTACTCCCCAGGTGCTTAATCTAGTCCAATAGCTTTATATTCTGTCTATATGATGATGACACCCAAATCACCATCCCTGATCACTCACGCTCTAAATGTGCATATCCAATCACCTACAGGACACTTCTCAGTATCGCCAAAACCCAACTCGGGAATCCTACTCTACAGCCTCTAAAATATCTCCTTCTCCAGTCTCCCAGTAAATGAGAGACTATCCCATTACTACTCCATTTATCCAGCCAAAAACCTAGGTTACTCTTTGATTTTTCCCTTTCTCAGACTCTCCATAATCAATCCATCGGCAAGGCTGGTTCACAGTACTATCTCAATACATCCGTATGGAATGAATGGATGGACGTATAAACGAGCAAATGTGAGCAACTGTATTGTACCAGGAGTAGAAATTATGAAAAACTACTCTTTACAGTCCAAAGATACAACCAGCTGCATGCATTCTTAACATGCCTTTTTAAGAACGTATGAGGAAATGAAACCTGTAGTAAAGATGCTGAGATTTATAGCAAGTCCTCACTTCTCAAATTTGGTCACTTCCCCTTAAATTACTGGTATGATCTGCCCAGTGCTACTATTTTGGGAGATCTAATTTCCCTTCTGTTGACTAATTTAAATAAGTTCTGACATGCTGCATTTTCACATCCTTGCTCTCCAAATATAACAAATCCCCAAACTTCTATAATCTACTGATTTCCAGACACTGACTTTGTAACTGCTCAGGTGAAAACCTGGAGAACAAAACTAATTAGAGGAAAGCAGCAATAGCTTTGGTGCACCAGAGCAGAAAGACAATGAGCCCTATCAAATTATCTCTGGGAACAATCTCTAACAGTGGAATAAATATGGTATCTTCTTCAACTTCACATTTTAATGCAATATTTTTGATTTGCTTTTCAACCCAAATTCAATTAAAAATGTAAACAATTAATATTTTTAGGAATGAGAAACATTAATTCCCTTTTCCTCTATTAGTGCCTCTAAAAATGTCTTGGGTCATTGCTTTTTCCATAACGGAGCAAAAATATTGAGCCAGGGTTGATTCAAGTAGCCATTAGCAGCTTAGTTTGCTGACTGTCATCCACACTCCTTTTAAGTTCTTTTAAATTCAGAAAGGAACTACCAGATGATAAGTGTACAAACCATACACTTTAACAAAATTTTGTCTAGAGCCCAGGTTGTAAACTTATTTCTCACACTGACAAAGTCAGTCACAGCACAGTTCCTCTTGACCCGGCCTCCCACAGAGGTACCCAGAGATCACAAGGGTACAGCCTAGCCACCACCCCTGGAAAATCATTGCATAACACATACACTCTTGACACGAAGTCTATGGTATTATTTTGAAAATATTCTCACCTAGGTAATGAACCTAGTCATTTACTTCTTTTTTTCTGTCCTCGGTATGACAAAGCTAATGTAAATGGAAAGATAAAGAAATTATGCTGAAAAAGAGTGAAGCAGCAAATGATTTGAAGAGGAGCAGAAACTTTCAATACGAGAAGATGGAAACTGTAGACCATCTCTGTGTGCACTGAAAGCATGACTGAAAGTGCTGCATGAAGCGTGCTTTTCAACCTTCAGAAACAAATTCCTGAGAATAAAGAGACACTGAAGAAAGCTATTAAGTAAAGCTGTGGTGACTTTTTTTGCTACAGTGGGACTTGCTGGCTTAAAACTTGGGTTCTTGCATTTTTTATGAAAAAAATAAACAAGTCTATGCAGCTGCTTCCTACATAAATCATGAAAAACCACCAGTTAAAGTCAAGGCCCTGTGCTCTATGACTAATAATGTGACCTTGAATAAGTCACTTACTTAACTTCTCTACCTTCAGTTTTCTCCCTAGGAGAATGAACAACAAGAGCACCTATCCTGTGGGGCTGATTTGAAGGTTGATAATTATAATAGCCAACAGTTGCTAAGTGCTACTATATACCAGGCACTATTAAAGTACTTTGGTCATATAAATTCACTTAATCCCTACAGCAACTGTATGAGGTAGATAAATACTATTATTATCCTTATTTTGTAGAAAAGGATACTGAGGCACAGAAATATGCTCCAAGGACCAGAAGCATCAGCGTCATTTGGGAGCTTGTTAGAAATGCCAAATTTCAAGCCCCACCTCAGGTTACTGATTCAAAATCTACCTTTCAATAAGATTGACAGATGATTCCTATGCAAGTTCAAGTTGCAAAAGCACCTAACTAAAACCACCTGGCTAGAAGTGGTGGAGGGGAGAGCCTGAACTTTACATACTTCACTCCATAACCACTACACTACATGCCTCTTTGCATTAGAGAATGCTTGTACAGTGCCTAGCAAACACTAAGTAATAAATATTTGTTATCATTACAATATTTCAAAGGTGTTTTGCAAAAGAATGTATATCTGCATATATATGTGTGTGTGTGTGTGTGTATATATATATATATATATGAGTTTGGACTTAAAGGGCTGAAATTATTATCACCTAACACAGCACTGACAGGAATCTGACTCACAGAATTCTAGAACTTCAACATTGAAATGGAACATAAAGAGCTAAGAATTCAAATCTCTTGTTTTATTTCTATGGAAACTGATACTAAGAGACGGAGTAATTTGACCCAGGTCAACCAGTAAATTAGGGGCACAGCAAAGATCTGAGCCTGAGCTTCATAGGTCCGCAATTATGCAGTCATTACCAGCTTCTCTTTATTCCCTGCTACTGCACAGGTCAAAAAAAAAGACAATTGAATAAGTAAGCAATTAGTAGATGCAAGTGGTTTCACATTACTGTTTAAAGTGTTCTGCCAACCACAGAGGCAAATTCTAATGTCTATGAATATAAAATATCTTCAAAATGTGTTTCTTCAGAAACCAATTGTTTACTGGCTCCACAGCAGATTTAGTAGATTTTCTGTTGGGTGTTCTCCTGGCATTTGGCCAAAGCATTGATGCAAAATTGGTGTTGTGTAATACTGTAAATTTGGGGCAATAATTTAGCTAACCTTCCCTAACAAGCACTCTTTCTATCCAGCATTAATCCTTATCTATTCATCTTCATAGGAAATTTTTTTCAAGAATGACAATGTTTTGATCTTTTCTAAATTGCATCATATTCTCCCCCACAAACACAGGAGTCCCACCTCATAAATACTAGTCTTCCAATTAGTCCAGCTGAATTTTATTTTCTGCTTGCCATCTCCACACTCATATTCCTTTTGCCTCTGTAAAAACAGACACCTACGCTTGACTGTGCATTTCTCCTCATATCTCTACATTCTTCCAAGATTCTCAATCATGCAAAATATATTCAGATTATTCTTTGAGCAAGTTATTTTACTCTTTCTTCAAACTGCTCAAAATTCATTTCTTTCAAAAAGGCTTATCTTTACTAACATGAATTGTTGAGGAGACTAGGATTTCTTGAATATTGGGCATTTTATTAATCTTTACTATGTAATCAACAGTAAAGACATAACATGCATAATCCCTGGCTTCACCTCCTATACAATATTATCTACACAGATACCAGCTGTCCTTAGTCTTATTAGTGAGTTTTAATTTGGATGCTTTGTGTGCATGTTCACTGTTCCTTGACGCCCCTCCCACCTTGTGTTCACTGCTCTCTGTGGTGATTCAGGATTTGCTGCAGACATCTGGTGAGAAGAAATTGTTTTGCCTTCCTATTGAAAGTGGGTGAATTATTTAGATCCACCCTTCCTAGATCGTATTTTTCCTTCAAGTGAACTTCCTTAAGGGTTTAAAGAAGTAGAAAGCTTAATGTATGCTCAACTGTATTAAAAATTAACAGAAAAAACAGGAAACTATTCACCAAAATATTAATACTTTGGTGATCTAAGGATGTTTGAATTATGGATGATATTAATCTATTTATTTTTACCTTTCTGTATGTTTTGAGATTAATAAAATAGAAGATAAACAATAATTTTAAGAAGGTCGAAGTTGTTAGAAACAGAAGTTTGGGTTCATATTGGCCTCTAGATAGTAATTCCTAACACACTGGACAAACACACCAAAATTCAAACAATTTTTTAAAAAAATAATAAAAATCATTTAAAAAAGAAAACAAACAGTCAACCTGGTAACTTAAGAGTAATAGGTGATCACAAAACAGAGAAAATTAGATTAAGATAAACCTACACAGAATTCTACTCACATCCCATTCCAACTTGACATCATAGAACAGAAATCACCAATAACAAGAATGTAGAGAGACCTTCATTATTTCTCCCCATATGTTCCCAGACTCAAAGATCCAAGGAGTTACAACTAAGGAACAAGGCAGATGTAACTTTCTACCTGCTCTGTTCTACTCTGTGAAAAAAGGAGTAACTATGCCCTTTTACCCTCCCCACCACCTTCTACTCAGCTGCAAAAAAGAAAAACAAGAACAATAAACTCATTTAATTCAAAAGACAAGAATTATATAAGTAAATTTTCTCACCACAAAATAGTTTATAATATTTTTTTTTATTTAAGTACGATTTGGAAATTAGAAGAGGAAAATTACTCTTAAATACCCTTTGGATAGAAAAAGAAACCAAAATTACAACTACAGACTATTTGGAAAATAACAAAAATAAGAACACTACATATAAAAACTTGGACAATACTGCTGTATAGTCAAAGTTACTTCAAAGATTTTATAATTAATTTCTAAAAAATAAAATAAATGGGCAAAATACTTAGGAAGAGTAAAACAGAACAAACTTCAAGAAAACTAGCAGAAATGAGGAATAAAATACAAATCAAAAAACTAAGAAATAGTGCAATAGAGGTAAATTGGAATTCATAAATAAATTCGAAAGCTATCTTAAAAGAACAATAAAATAAACCAACTAGGACAAATACAGTTTAAAAACAGAGAGGTGAGAGGAAAAAAACACAGACACATTTTATGAAATTAGAAAAAAGGGCAAGCTACAAAAAATGACAAAATTGTTTTCATTTGGAAAAAGTAAAAGATTGATAACCATGGAATAAATTGGGAAAAGTCGTCAAAGACATTCCTTCAAAAAATAATGCGTGGACTACACAGCTGATGGGAAAATGTTTCTCTTCTTTGAAGTAACAGATAATTCCTTTGATAAGCTCTTAATGTAGAAAAAAATGAAACACATTGTAATTAATTTTACAATCTAAAATAATCCTTATGGACAAATCTGACAAAGCAGATAAAAGAAACTACAAACACATCTAGTTTATAAAGATTAGTATAAAATTTATAAATAAAATATTAGCAAATACAAACCTTTAATGTAATGTAAACATTAAAAAAAAGACACCATGGTCATGGCCAGTTAGGAAACATTCCAAGAACGATAGAATGGTTCTTTAATACAGAAAAGATAAATCTGTAATGTAACTGATCACATCAATAACCAAGGGAATTAAAGCAACCATCTCAATAGATGCTGAACTAGCATTTGGAAAAAATTAAACATTCATTCTTGATAATTTTAAAATATATTAATAAAATAGAAAAAAATGTTCTTGATTCAACAACCAATGGTCAATGTCATACCTACTGTCAAAACACAAGAGGAATTTCCATTGACAAGTGTGCCTGAAGGCACCATTATTCATCACTGTTTTAAAAGTCTGACCAAAACTAATAAAATAAATTATACATTTAAAAGAAGCAGAGACAGAATCATCATTATTATTTGCATGTAGTGTGATTCTTTACCTGTAAAACCCAAGAGAATCAATTTTAAAATTTTTGATGTGCAAATTATCTATTGATAAAGATCCACAGGTTAAAACATGTTTTTAGCTACTGGCCGCCCAGAAGAGTTCTCTAAAATTGTACATTCTACTTCCTAAGGTTAAGGTTTTCTATACCACAGCAGTAAACGGAACATATGACCTAGTACTTTTCTCTACTCATGTAATGAACTGGCACTTGGTGAGATTGTAGCTCTAATCTTTTTTTTTTTTTTTTTTTAATTTTCTTCACTTTCATACTCAATGAAGGAGTTCAGGATCCATTGTCAAAAGTTCTCCTGAGTCTTCTGAGAAAATCCCATCTTAAATGCATCATATATTCAGCAGTCGCCATGTATTTACTTATTTATACCCCCAACAGAATACATTCTCAGTCCTAGAGCAAGGTGATATACACTAAAGATACACAGATGAAGTTGTTCTCACCCGTCTTGTTATACTGCAGCAGAAAAAGACATGCATGAAAATTCAAGGGGTACAAAAACATGTTTTGTGAGACCATAAAAAAGTCAATTTTTACTCTTAGGTCCCTTTGAAATACACATTCAAGGATCTTTGCACATAACCATAGGCCCACTGCTATGGACTAAGAATAATTTTGAAAATGACTGAGTTAATATTCCGTAAAATGTTATGGAAAAACCCGAACAAACTTTTTGGCCAAACCAATATATCATCTACTCCAGGAAAAACAAGTGATGCCTTAGTGTTCAAAGTTATCACCATGTTAGAGTACATGGACAGCTACGTGCTAAAAAAACAAACAAAAACCGCCTGTCTGTTAGACAATCCCTTAAAAGACACTCTGGCCCTGATTTGATCTGCTATTTTGTTGTTAACCGTCAAGTGGATTGAAGCTCCTGCCCAATCAGCAAGCATACCGCAGTGGCGTAACACTAACACGAAACTCCTTGGGTTCCAACAGCATTACCTACCAGCCCATTTAACCTTCACCGTAAATCCTGAAACACAGTCGAGCTGCTGAGGCCACCTTGAGCACCCTGAGCCACCATGTTAGATCTGTGGCAGGATGCTGGAGCAGCAGCCACCCGGCAGGTAGGGGAGGGGCAACTACACCAAGGGCAAGTCAAAGAACAGCTTTCAAACTCTACGGAGGCCCACTGAACAAAAACAGAGCTATGAACTGAGACCCAGTAACCAATCAACAGGATTCAGAGATCAAGAATTCAGCTGACCTTATTTAAACATAGCCTCTGGCCTGAGCACAGGTCTAGGAGAAGGGTCACAACTTCAGTGAGTTTTGCAAACAGTGGCTTCAGGTACAAATTACAGATTAAAATTACAGTACAGCCTTCACGTTTGTTCAGTGAGGAAGTAAAAATGTTTGATTTGACATTAATCATTTCAGCCTCAAATACAGAAATGGTAATCAATGAAATATTTATTGAGCATCTAATACTCTATATTATGATCTATGTTAGGAGCTACAGAGAAACCCAAAAGAAGTATAGAAAGTGGTCCCTGACTTCAAGGAAATTACAACTTAGTTGACAACTCGTACACTTACGTAGTGCCTTAAAGTTATTCTTCAAAATTCTTAATACAATTAGTTATTAGGCTATTTTTTTAATATCTATTGCCCTATGATGCTCTAAACTCCATGAGCTCAAGGATAATTACCACCTGATCCACAACTTTATTTCCAATGCCAAGTACATAGCATTTGCACAATAAATATATCTTGAATAGATGAATAAATGGATATATGATTGACATGTTAGAAACTTTTAAAATGAGTGTTATCTGAATTGTGCCTAGCGTAAATAAGCACAAAGAATGAAGAGAGCTCCAAGGACTGTAAGTGAGAAAAAGGTAATTATTATCTTTAACATCATCTACAAAGATTAAGACAAAACCAAATACACCCACATATAGGAGTTAAAATGTCTACTTGATTTGTTAATTAAAAGATAACACTGCAGCTTCAGAGCCCCACCAGTCAGGCCCTGCTACCCTCCCAGCTGTCTCCTCTGGGCTGCTATGCTTTCTTTATGCTGATTTGCTGGAAGTGGGAATACAGTCCCATTCTTGATTCCCCTACAATATAGAAAACCAGGATGTAAAGTATAATAAATCTTTAGTGAATCTGGAGACAGCATGAGTATGACCCAGAGAAACCTTCACTGTTAGTAGGGGTGGCCACTCACAGTCACTTTGAAAGCCTGCTGAGGCCTGCAGCATCCTTTCTGGTGATGCCTGTGAGTTTGTAGGTGCCTGCGCAGGCTGCCTTGTCCAGATGCTTTGATATTGTCCAGATGCTACCAGGCCTGAAATCTACTGAGAAAGAGGTCATCGAAACACTGCCACCAAGCTTAGGCTTTACATTGCCCAAAACCTGCACGTCTTCTCCTGAATCATAATCCGATCATTGACCTGCAGTGGTAGCAGGAATCCTCTAGCCACATGCTTAAAAGGTCAGTTTTCTTTTCCGGTTTTTTTTTTTTTTTTTTTTTCATTCAGTGAATATGTTTTCATCATCCTTTTTTCTGATATTGCTGGTAGGATACAATCAATACTTCTCACATTTGTTTGATTTGCCCGTTCTTCTTTCAGAATCATTCCTACACTGCATTCAGACATGAACTTCCTCATTTTCTCGGTTTTTAAAAAAATTAGCTCTACCTTGATTGCTACTTTTATTTCCAGTGTAAATGCACATCCCTGCTTATGCACACACTCTATTATTCTCATGGCTTTTGTTCTATTGGATCATGATGGAATTCATAATGTTCATAAAACATGGCAAATAACTAGGGGTCTTTGAATGGGGATGTAAGTACCCCTGAGTCATACAAAAATGTTCCAAGGCTAAGCAAGCATGGGTAACTTTAAAGCAATGATTTTCCCGATCCTCAGCTTCGTTCTGAGAATACAACCAAAGTAGAGAGATCTTTCTGGACCTTCCCTTTCACAACTATATACGTGAAAATCCATATTCACTTTTCACTTGGGCACCAAGATTTCTGACAGCTATCCTCCGTCAATCGCTTCTGTGTTTGCTTATTTATTCTTATTACATATCTGGTAGATTTAGATTAATGAGAATAAGCTATCATTAAAATACCTTTTGTATACCTAGTATTTTCCACTTTTTGGCTGCTGTTTTATTCCATTGAACCCCGTCTCATTCCCATAATCAGTAATATTCAGATGCAGATGATAAGCTAAGGTATTTTATCATGAACCTTTTTCGGGGGTTCCAGTTTAAGATGACGTCATTAACAGGTTCCCGAACTCACCTCCTTCCACAAACACACCGAACCTACAGCTACGTATGGAACAACTGCCTCTGCAAAAAAACCTAAACACTGTCTAAGCAACTCCTACCTGCCTGACAAACAAGAGAAGGTCCACATCAAACCCGGTAGGAGAGGCTGGGACACAATCTCACCATAAACCCCACCCCCTCCCAGCACAGCGCCCCACCGTCAGGAGGGAACACAAAATGGGAGCTTCTCCCCGAGGAGACAAGGGCCTGAACCCCACATGGGACATCTTCAACCTTTAAGACGTGCACCTGAGAGACAAGCCCCTGAAATACCTAGCTTAGAAAACGCACACGACTCCAGCCCGGACTCACCCGCCCCTCGGTTCCCGCCGACGACCGGGCTGCTCCGGGACTGTGTGTGGGACACGCTCAGCTTGTCTGGGAGCTTCGCCCAAGGGGCAAGCGTCTGAGTTGACACTCATTTGGCGGCCTGCTGGGGAGCGTGCCAGAAACAGAGACAGGAGGGCGGCGCCATGTTCGCGCTCTTCCTCTCTGTGCTCTGAGCGCCCGCGTCTCCGGAAATGCCTATCATGCGCATGTGCGGTCCGGGTTCTGTGCCTGGTGCCGTGGTTTTTGAAACTGCCTCCCAGGGGACTCATCTAGATCACCTGGCACCGGTGGCCAGAAGGGCTTACCCTTGCAGTCCCATAGACCTGTATATGAATGCGTGAGCCTTTCTCATATCAAGTTTACTTCTATGTTTATAGGTATAATTATATAACTATAAAAATTTTCAAAGCATGTTGCTTTGTGTCATTTAACAACAGTAATAAAGTTAGATCTATTAGAGGCTTATAGAAAACATGTTAATTTCAGATTTCAATTCATATACTTAATTTTTACAAAGTGTATGTAATCAATATAAGACATCCAAGCATAAAAAAATTCCATTAGATTAAAATTTTGTGGAGGGAGTTGAATGGAAGGGAAAATTCAAGAAGAAAAGGAATGGTATATATAAATTTTCTGATTATTAAAATAATCTTGTTCCCATATTTAAATGAGGTATTGTGGCTATTGAATTGCTATTGTTTCAAGATTCCACTGGAAATTTTTTTTAATTATTTGACAGTTTGTTGTAGGGCTAATACTTATAATTGGCTAGAAATTACATTATTTTCAACAACTTAAACTCAGAGTAAACTATTTTAGCTGTTAACCTAATGTGGAAGAAATAAAAAGATTTTTCAGTATTATTTTAACTGATGTGCAAACAAAAAGTTCAAGGTCCCTTATGGTAGTCCATGGAAGACCAATGTGTATGTACTCCACCATGCATATTGGTACAAACTTAGCTGACGTGCTTTTGCTCTGAAGCTTTGGTTCATCCTTAAGTTCCTCAGTTGGGGCGCTTCTCTGGCTGACTTTAGATTTCTCAGAAATCTAGTCCAGGTAGCTCTGCACCAAGCCCAGGCTGATTCCTTTGCACGTTCATTCGCCTAAGGAGTGGAGAAAATGTCAGACCTTCAGATCCCTCCTGACAAGTTTGCAACTTTAAGATCTCCTAAACACAATATTCATCAAAAATTGCACACACAGAGCCAGATGAGTCTAATTCGCTATTTCTCTAGCTCTATAATGATATGGTTTTACTAATGTTATACTCAGTTTACATTACTAAGCACAATACCTAACATATTAGTTTTCAACTTATGAATTTGGATTTAAGTGGGTTTACATTTTTTTCCTAAAAACGGTGAGTGGCTACTAAGATACTACAGTATCTTAGTACTAAGGGGACAGCTTACACACCATTTCAGATCTCCTCAGCTTCACTGTCTCTCAGTCCAGCCACAGCCCTGACAACCAGTACTGCATGGGTTCTGACCTACTTTTGCAGGTGCAGCCTGACGGTGCTTTTCATCAGTCCTGTGCCAGGCACACCTTTCCTTCCACCCTGGGATGTCTCTGTTGACACCACAGAGTGAGACACCAGAGGAACCTGTCCCCTGCCAAGCCATATACAACCCAGAAGTGCAGGTGATTTGTCCCAGGAGGTGAACCTTTGACAAATGGGGAGTGGGAGCCTATGGATAACTGTTTCTCCTTTTCTTCCCCAGGAAAGATGATCCTAAGTTGCATTTCATAGGGTGGATCACTTACGAATAAGATGGCATTCAGGACCCCATTATTTATAGTAAATGGCATGCAGTAGCATCACAATTAGTAGGTATTGTTGTTTTTAACTGTGGTTTATTCAGATAAGATATAGTTGGATATGAGGTATTGGGTTATGCTCCAGCTATAGCACTTGAATGGCACAGAGACAATGATACTTATAGGATTGTAGAGCAGGTTGACTTTTGTTAACTTTCCCATGGTAGTAGCCAACTTGATAATACTTCCTTGTATTGGTTCTCCTTGAAAAAATTAAATGATAAGCTTGGGGTATTAAACTGTTGACGTACGTAAGCTGTGAAAGCCAGAGAGCCAAATAGAAGCTGTGAAGGAGCCTTGTCTTTTGCAGCTGCAGGACAAATTGTGTTGAATATCAGGCACAGAATCCAACAGTAACACTAGCAAGATTGCAAAGGAAACTGAATGTATAGACTTAAGAGTCACCCATGCCACACCATGTCTCTCTTATAAGAAAAAGGGGGAATTCTGAGACCTGGGATGGGAATATTTCCCGAATGAGCCTGAGAATCTTCAATTCTCATATTCCCTTAAATTTTCCATGAAGGCAAAAGAAGAGGAGAGCAGGCTGGACACTCTGAAAGGCCTTCACTTGATGCAGGTGCCTTACAAGTTGACACCTCCTCAAGACATGTCCTCCCCAAGAGCCAACCCCTTGTCCTTCACTACCCCCAGGCCAGTAGCCAGGCCAAATCTTAGCACAGCTGATATAGGCATAGAGAGGTCATACTCTGGGAGGAAATACCTTACACTTGAAGGAAACACAGAACCTGGCTAATCTGTACCATAGGAACTGAGAGAACATATGTAGGAATGGATCCTGAGGGTGTTGGTCCAAGGGAAGAAATATAAAACCAAACAAAGGAGAATTTATGGAAAAGGGGAACCAGTCCCAATACATTGCTGGGATGCTTTCTTGAAGTTTAAACATGATGGGTCCATAATAAATGAGGTAGACATGCCAGAACGTCCTTAGCATAGTAGTAAGAAAGAGGCCAGAGGATCAGGGAGGTTGGAATATTCAAGTGGATTTATTAGGTAAGAACCCAATCCATGTCTACGTTTCCTGGGAGGGCCCAGAGGATACCTTCACTAGAGCAACAGAATGCATGGATGGGCCATGAGGGGGATCTTTAAGAAATATCTTTAAGAAATTCAGTGAGGGATATCCTCTGAAGCACAGTATTTATAGTAGAAGATGGTACCATACAGCTCTGCTCTCTAGTGCCAAAAGGTATGATTCCAGAACAGCAGCAATGGGGTGTTACTTTTAATTGTTGAAAGCAAGGTGGATGTCGTTACCAAGTCATGAAATCAGAAGTGCATAGCAGCGATGTTTTAATTTACTGACAGAATGATAGGAATAAATAATACATTCAGGATCAGATCTAGAAGGCACCAGTAAATTATATGAAAAGGCAGCCCAGACTGCCGCATTACATACCTTTGTTGTATTAACACAAATCCCTCGGCCTATTTATAAGGTCTCATGGGGAAGGGAGAGCTGGTCCCTTCCAACCACCTGACCGAGGAAGAGTAACAGTCCTGGTGCACAGATGAGTCAGTGCAATGTTGACGCGGGCAAAAACGGACTTCTGTTGTGTCACAGTCCCACTCAGCATTGGTCCTCAAGGGCGGTGATGAAAGGAAATCTTTCCAGTAGGCACAACAGCAAGCAATCCAAATAGGTTGTTGTTGTGTGTGTGGAAGGAGAAGTGGTCCAAAGTACAGATATACATGGATTCCCATGCAGGTGAATGGCTTAGATGGTTGTTCGAGGTCTGAAAGGAATTATACTGAAAGATTGGGGCCAAAAAAAAACTGGTGAAGAGGTATCTGGATGACCCCTGGGGGATAGCCAAGACACGCGTATTTTTTTGTTTCGTGATAATACCCACCACTGCCCATTGCCTTCACTGTCACCAGAGTAAGCTATCTCAATGGTAAATCTGACCTTGTCACTCCCCTGCTCATAATTTTCAACTGCTATTTTAAATAATGAAAGTAAATTTCAAAAAGAAAAATCATGTTCAATATGACATTAATTTTGTTCAAAATACCACATATGTATAAATAAAAGATTAGAAAATATATATGAAAATATTTTAAATGATTATGCAGAATAGAATTTTTCTTTATATTTTTATATACTTTCTAAGTTTTCTTCAGTTTATGCATTACTTTAGCAAGTAGAAAAGAAACAATAAACGCTAATAAGTAATACCAATAGAAGTTAAAACCAAGCTAAAATCATCCCTCTCAAAAACAAAAATTTTGTACCACAGATTGTCCCTTTAAAATTTTTGTCAAAGGTTTCCATATTTTAAGAATCAAATTGTATGTTTCCTACCTGAGTCTGGCCTAGAACAGTGAATATTTTCATGTGTGGTAGATATTTATAGGTGGAATATTAAATTGTATTATTTTCAGGAGGGTTGAGCCAAACCAAAAGTTGGCTCTCTCAGTAAGAGCTTTGAAAAAAATTATGTTAAAAGAAAAAGGGTTCAGGGCTTCCCCGGTGGCGCAGTGGGTCCGCCTGCCGATGCAGGGGACGCGGGTTCGTGCCCCGGTCTGGGAAGATCCCACATGCCGCGGAGCGGCTGGGCCCGTGAGCCATGGCCGCTGAGCCTGCGCGTCCGGAGCCTATGCTCCGCAACGGGAGAGGCCACAACAGTGAGAGGCTCGCGTACCGCAAAAAAAAAAAAAAAAAGAAAAAGAAAAAGAGTTCAAAAATAATTCTGTCTATCTGAAATAATGCTATAAAGGACTATGATTTCAGAGAAGGGAAAAAATATCTGGAAGGGGAAGGTAAACATGAGAATACTACCAGCCAGATTGCTTAATACAGACCCATGTGGCAGGCAAATTAAGAGAGTAAATCCTGAGTTCTCATCACAAGGGAAAAAAAAATTTCTATTTATTTATTTTGTATTTATAGGAGAAGATGGATGTTCGTTCACTAAAATTACTGTGTAATCATTTCATGATGTATGTAAGTCAAGTCATTATGCTATACACCTTAAACTTATACAGTGCTGTGTGTCAATTATATCTCAATAAAACTGGAAGAAAAAATATAAATAAATAAATAGAATGACACTAAGTTTCCTTATCCTGGTACACAAAGCCCTCCTGGATCCAACCCTTGCTCATCTTTCTAATCTCATTGTCTTCCACTTCTTGGCAGTTCTTGCCTAACTGCTTACCATCTCTCAACTCCTATATTGGCCTTGCAGTCCTCCTGGCTAGAATGACCTCTTCCCCATTTTACATTGCCCCTCACCCTGCCCATCTACCTGAATAAATGATACTCACCCATTACACTTCAGATTGTTGCTGTCCCACTGCAGGAAGCCTCATCTAGCTTCCTCTTCCCAAATTGTACCCTATACTACCCTAGGCTTATCTCCCTGTTGAACTTAGCTACTTGATATTTCAAGTATCAGTTCATCCACCTGTTTGCTAAAGGCAGGAATCATGTCATCTGTATCCCTTTATCCCAAGTGCATGGTTTGTTACCTGAGTCACAATATGCAATTAATAAATTTTGGAGTGAATATATTAAAGGAGAAAAGAAGGTATGACACTTTACTCAATAAATGTGTTCCTAAAAATTTGAACAGCTTTGGAAAAAACCAAGTTCCACATATTTGAATTTCTGTGTTAGGGTAGACAGATCGCCCCTGTAATCATGTCTGACTTCCCACCCTTGTGTTACTCAAACATCTGCTACTGAGTGATTAAACTGCTCTGACGCAAGCATCGTCCTGGCCTGAGGCCTGACACTCAAAGGTGCCCTGGTTACCCACACTGTCCAGCTGTTCTCACTGATGGCCCATGATATCTCAAGTCCCAACCTACTGGGTTCTAGTTTTCCATGTTGCTAGTATTCAGTTTTAGTTACTGCCTACTTTTTCATGTCTCTGCATGTTCTTCTAGTTCCTCTAAAGTCTGTGTCTTCCATCGTTTATCTTCTGGAAACTAAGTCTCTGATCCCTGCTGGCTGCCTTCCAACTGTACCTGGGTTAACTGTGTAACCTTTGAATCTCTATGAGTCACCTGCCCCAGATCTTGGGCTTGGTTTGGGCCAAAGGTACACGTACGGTATCTGTTTTTCCTGCCTGCCGGATTGGCATCCAGTTCGGGACCTTCCTTCAGATTCATTTCATGGTGTATTGCCTGGATTTACAATCCTGACCTTCTCTGGCCACTCTCACCCTCCCTCTCAGTAACCAGATGCAACATCCCCAAATTATTAAGCTTTTGTGTGAATCCATACTTTATTATACTGAGCTGGCTTAAAGTGAATTACAGTTGTGATACAGGGCAGAGCAACGTTTAGGAATGAATTCAGAGGTAATGACTCTCTCTGAGCAGATACAACAATTCAGAACTTTGTATGAGATGATTTAGAGGAGGAGTTGCCAAATAAGTCTGGTGAGAGGCACTTCTTAGAGAACACCGAGCGTGAGCATGCTTTCTACATCAAGAACCTGACAGTGTGGCTGGGGGAAGCCCGCAGACAAGCTCCTATGACATCATCAGCAAGTGTGCATTAACATGACAGCCACTTGTTAGTTTATCAGCCTCCCTCTAGCTACCTGCCTTAAATTATTTCATTACCAATATTGACTTAGCTTATCCGAATGCCCTAATGTGGAAACCATTTTTGTTTCCCCCGAAATCTATGGAATAACATTGATAGGAAAAGGAAGTTGAAACTTCGTCCCAGATAAGACTTGAGCATTACGTACGCACTTATGTAACTAACGTTTCCATCATATTTGCGATCAATTTGTTGGTGTTTCCCTGACTTATCTGCATCCTTCCTTCAAGTAATAACAATGACTTCCCAGTTTAACAAGTCTTCTTTATTGTGCAGGATGATATTAGGTACGTTGTGGCTGGCTGTCCTCTGCTTTTATGGATACCTTGGAATTTGGCTATCTGCCCCAAGATCTCCTTCCTTGCTTCTCTTTTTTTTAATTCCCTGCACAACTAAGCTTGGGGTAAATATGGATGTCCATACTATTTTCTCATCAGTCATTTATAAACCACAACAGGACAATGGTCATCTTTAGATCTTTGGCTATTTTTTAAAGAAACATTTTTCCCTTCATGTCCTTGTTATTCTTCAGTTGTTTTAAAGTCCACCTAGTCACTGAACTGTTTGATCTGCAACTCTTCATGGAAGAGAATTGTGTTATGCTGAGTCAAGTGCGGCATGCTGCATTCTCTATGCTGAAAATGTGGTATTGATTTTTTTTAATGATATTTGGTCTGGGGGGTATGTATTACTGTTGAATTATTATGTCTTTTTGAATCGAACGCTTCACAAATGGATTCGAGATGGTCCTTTATGGATTAAAATACTTCTGAACAGTACATTATCTGTAACAACAAAATAAATCACCAGTATGTGAATAAAATATTGATTATATCTTCCTCTCCCCATTAATTTGGACTTTACATCTAGTATTTCATTTTTTATGTAATGAGATGGCATTATATCCACATTGATTACAGCCTAGAAACATTTTCAATTAAAATTTCAACAGAATAAGTATTCTTTGTTTCAGGTAGAGCTGAAAACAAAAATTAAAATGGCATTTTCAAAATAATTTGTTTGATGTCAATAGTTTATCAGTGACTTTTTTCATGAACTCAGAACAATCTCATTAGAAAATTATCTATCTCATGAGCTGCCACAAATAGCTGAGAAAATAGATTTTAGGCTGGCTCTAGGCATTAGCTCTTGATTCAACCAAAAAGAAGAATTTGAAAGTATCCATAACACATATCTCAGCTGATGGAAAAAGGTGCTTGTTTAACTCATGTTCTCCCACTTAGACCATACAAATAGATTCCTTTTCATATTGTGATTGCAGTCAGGGGTAGTGGAAACAACATCCCAGTTATCCTCAACATAATCATCACCATCACCACCTATGGGCATAACAAGATTGAAACCAGGGATTTTCAAAGGGTTAGAAGAGGGCATAAATGTCAAACATAGTTCCAAAATGAACAGGGAAGACCTGGAAGTGTATCAAGGATGAGGTTAGTTATCAGGTATCTAATATAAAGATATTAAGAACAAAGTGAGGGAAGCACAGCTGACACAAGATCCCATTTCATGATTTTTGAACCACTGCTTTTTCATGGCTATTATCAACAATAGCAGGATATAAAGTGCTGCTGTGAAAATACATTTACATTTTAGGAGAACAAAAGAAAATACACTAATGGTTAAAACAATGTTACCAGGGGGACTTCCCTGGTGGCACAGTGGTTAAGAACCTGCCTGCCAATGCAGGGGACACGGGTTCGAGCCCTGGTCCGGGAAGATCCCACATGCCGTGGAGCAACCAAGCCCGTGCGCCACAACTACTGAGCCTGCGTGCCACAACTACTGAAGCCCACGTGCCTAGTGCCTGTGCTCCACAACAAGAGAAGCCACCGCAAGGAAAAGCCCGTACACCACAACAAAGAGTAGCCCCCGCTCGCCACAACTAGAGAAAGCCCGCGCGCAGCAACGAAGACCCAATGCAGCCAAAAATAAATAAATAAATAAATTTATTTTAAAATATATATATATATTACCAGGGAAGAAAAATGAGAGAGATAGTCATGAAGAAGGGTTGTACTTGGGGTTAAACTTCTATCAGATCCTATAAAGTGCTAGACAAGTTAGGTTAAGTTATATACTCTTCAAAACAAGCTTTTGTGGTGCTGACACTATCCATCCTGTATTACAGAGGAGGAATTGGGCTCAGCAAGTTTAAGCAATATGCCCGAGGTCACTCGGCTGAGAGAAATGAGGCAGAATTGAATACCATGCTCAATTAATGCAAAGATCATTTGTTCTAGTACAGATGTCAGTGGTTCTCAAACTTCACCTCATGTTCCTATCACCTAGGAATCTCTGAAAACGTATCTCTACCTGGGCACTGCTCAGGGTCCATTGAATATGAATCTCTAAAGGAGCTAAACATCAGCACTTTTCAAAAGCTCCCCATGTAATTATACATGTGTAGCTAAGATTGAAAACACTGTGCTAGTAGAAGGCCACCTAAAGGCTGAGAATTAATAGGCAGTGAAAAGGCCACCTGTCCAGGAACAAAGTAACCAATATTTATAAAGACCTTATTGACATACTTCCTGTAAGTGGCCAAAACAAATATTTTTGGCCAGAAGCATATCAGCAGATGATTCCTTTCAGCATGTTTACAGCTAATTTGTAGCCCAGAAAGGAAGTTGGAAAACAATGATAAGTGGATATAACTTCCTGATAAAAACTTAGAATTGCATACATATTTCCTGTAGGAAATTCTAAGTTAATTGAAGTCGTAAGAATCCACTTGAAAGGCCACTGCAAGAAAATAAACAGAGCTTAAAACTTGTCCTTTCCCTTTTCAATAAGTTCCCTTTACTTTTCAGAATAATTTAGTACCTAAAGCTTTAAGAAATGTGGGGGATAAGATCAAGAGAGAGGTCAAGATGGAAGCCTAGAGAAAACATAGACAGATTACTTAGAGATTGGGAACGGAAGACATCACATCGAGAGAGAGGATAGCAATGAAGAAGAAAGGTACCTAGGACTGAACCTCAAGGACCTCCAGACACTCATGAAGGAGTGGCAGGAGGTAGAAGAAACACGGGAGAATGTAGGGGCTGGAAGCTAACAGAGGTGAAGGTTTCCGGAAGTGAGGAGTGTGCATCTGATCAATCACTGCTGAGAAATCAGGGAAGCTTAAGACAGAGGAGTGTCCACTGCATTTGGCAAATACAGATGTCACCAGTGACCAGTGTTATTTATTTATTTTTTTTTTTTTGCGGTATGTGGACCCCTCACTGTTGTGGCCTCTCCCATTGCGGAGCACAGGCTCCGGACCCGCAGGCTCAGCGGCCATGGTTCACGGGCCCAGCCGCTCTGCGGCATGTGGGATCTTCCCGGACCGGGGCACGAACCCGTGTCCTCTGCGTCGGCAGGCGGACTCTCAACCTCTGCGCCACCAGGGAAGCCCCAGTGTTATTTTTTGTTGTCCACTTTATTCCAGGTGGACAGTTAGACCTCATTCGTGCTCTGCCAAGAAATTAAAACTCCTCTTGTGTCTGACAGCCAAACAAGTTGGAAATACTGCCTGAGATCAATTTTACATCCTGCAATTTTAAAGTTCTTTTAGCAACAGCTAAACCTTAGTTCTTCAGTGGGAGGGAAACAAGAGTTAGAAAAGCTGAGATAGAAAAGAAAACAATACATATTTAACCTTAAAATTTTTTTCTTCACGTTTTACTGAGATATAATTGATACGCAGCACTGTATAAATTTAAGGTGTAAAACAAAATGATTTTACTTACGTACACCATGTAATGATGATCACTGTAAGTTTAGAGAATATCCATCATCTCCTGTAGGTACAAAATTAAAGAAATAGAAAAAAACCGGTTTTTTCTTGTGATGAGAACTCAGGATTTACTCTCTTAACAACTTTCATATATAACACACAGCAGTGTGAATTATATTTATCATGTTGTACATTACAGCCCTAGTACTTATTTATCTTGTTACTGGAAGTTGTACCTTTTGAATGCCTTCCTCCAATTCCTCCTCCCTCCACACCCCACCACTGGCCACCACAAATCTGATCTCTTTTTCCGTGAGTTTGTTTGTTTTATTTAACCTTAAAATTCATCTTACCGATTTTGAAGACTCAATCAGCACTGTACTTCGAGTTACTTCTCTTGACTCATAAAAGTTTACAAGAAAGTATGCTTTAAACTTTTTAATTTCTTTACATCAAATATCTGTGAATGACAAGATACTCTTCAGAAAATTGTGGTTGGAGGTATATTTAGAAAAGTGTGGGTTTTAATCTCTTTAAAAGTAGAGAGAGTCATACTATATGATTTCCATTATATGACATTCTGGATAGCGAACAGTAAAAAGATCACTGGTCGCCAAGGCTTTCAGAGGGAGACGGGGAGGACTGAATAGGTGATGCAAATGGGATTTGTCAGGCAGTGAAATGATTCTGTATGATACTGTACTAGCAGATACATGACTTTATGCATTTGTCAAAATCCATAGAACTTTATAGAACAAAGAGTAAACTTTGATTTATAAAAAAAATTTTAATCTTTTATAAGGTCTGAGGATCTCTAGAAGGAATGAAACTATGATAAGAGAATATAACTGTATTACAAATACTGTATATGAAACAACTTCAGTGAAGGGGAGTCGAGGGGGGAAATGTGCTGACCCAAATAAATTTAGAAATAAGTGGAGACTACAGGACTAAAGGCAAAAGGAAGTGCTTATAAGAGCTGTACTAAAATTAATAAAGTTATTTCCCATAGGAGTACAGAGTACAGTAATAAAGTTATTTCCCATAGGATGATACTGCTATCCATGCGTACCATAACTGAACAGTAAATAAATGGATAGCAGATGGTGGGAGCCTGATTTCTCAATGTTGCTGTGGCAGGTTACAGAAGAACAAGGGGAAGAAGCTGGGATGACCCATTTAGTGACTGATTATAATGGGAGATATCAATAAGACCTCAAGTTTAGCTTAATATAGATGTATATGGTTACATATAGAAATATTTATAGATGTTATAAATATATACACACATATATTTCCTTACTCCATCAGCAGAGAAGACCTAGAAGTGACAATACCCCAGGAATGATAAGCACATTGGTTTCTAATACCATACACTCAGAAAAGAAACCAAGGCTCCTTGGAGAAATGGCTGGTTCTAGGACTGGGGTAAGAAATATATAAAATAAGTCTGGAGAATCTCATAGTGCCAGAAAGTACAGAAGTACTAAAAAACAAAACATTGATAGGGCTATGTCAAAAGGAAAACAGGAGCCCAGGGAAAGAGCTCCCAATGGCCAAATGCAGGAACAATTTGAGCAACAAAATAAACAAAATAGCGTTAGTTTAGAACACAAAGTGTAAAATAGATATCCGTGAGTTCATGCTGATTTAAATAAACAATTGAATTAAATAAATAAGTGGAGGAGGCTGCTCTCTCTCCCCGCCAGCACCGCTCACACTTCAGACACGAGCCCAGGTTGTCACCTGTGCTTCTGACTGACTGGATATAAATCAGAGGTTCCCAAGTCTCCCTCCTTGGCTTTGATTAAATTGCTAGAGTGGCTCACAGAACACAGAGAAATATTTTACTTACTAGGTTACTGGTTTTTTATAAAAAGATACAGTTGAGAAACAGCCAGACAGAAGAGATGCACTGGGAGACGTATGCAAAAAGGGCTCAGAGCTTCCAATCCCTCTCCAGGAGAGTCACTCTCCCCAAACCTCCACGTGTTCACCAACCTGGAAATTCTCCAAACCCTGTCCTCTTAGGTTTTTATGGAGGCTTCATTACATACGCACAATTGATTAAATCATTAGCTTTGATGATGGATTCAAACTTCAGGCTGTCTCCCCTTCCCAGAGGTTGGAGGGGTGCGGGATTGAGGGGGAGCTGAAAGTTCCAACCCTGACTGGTTCTCCTGGCAACCAGCTCCCATCCTTAGATGCTTTCCAAAAGTCACCTCATTAACATAACAAAAGACACCTTTTATCATCCTTAGCACTTAGGAAATTCCTAGGGTTTGGGGAGCTATGAGCCAGGAATATAGCTCATAGCTAAATATAGATGAGAAATATATATTTTAATGACCAGATATATATTTCTTATAAATCACAGATATCCCAGTGTGTCACCCCAAAATTCATATGTCAAATCCTAACCTTTCAGGTGATAGTGTTAGGAGATGAGACCTTTGGGAGGTGATTAGTGCCTTATGAGAGAGCCTCCAGAAAGCTCCGAAGCCCCTTCCACCGTATAAGGATATAGTCTGTGACCTGGAAGAAAGCCCTCACCCTACCTTACTTGGCACGCTCACCTCAGATTTCCAGCCTCCAGAATCCTGAGAAATAACTGTGTGTTTTTTATAAGCTACCCAGTCTATGGTATTTTGTTATAGCAGCCCAAATGGACTGCAATATTTCAAAATTATTCTCTTATTTGATGATCATCACACATCTGAGAAGAATGGAAAAGAGAAAAAAAGCATTCCAGGTTTGTATTTATTGGAAAATATAAGAGATAATAAAATGCACAATGTATCTTTTTAGTCAAAATGCACATGAAATGAATAAAGCAAAGACCATGAAAAATACCCCATGTGACTGAGTAGCTATATTTCTTGACAATTGTGATGCAACTTGGATGACTTTCTCCCTGGTGACATGTGCCTCTTTATGGAGCATCCTCATTACCTAGCATTTCCCAGGCCTATAAATTTCTATGCAGCCACCCACAGGTAACAGTAATACACTAGATCCTACTCCTTAAGTGACCGTGAATATTGCTTGCTAAATCTGAAAATAGAAATCCAAACAAGTTTCATTAAATTGAATATTTGTGCCTTATACACTGGGCTACATGTTATATTTTTTAAAGTTAAGATTTTAAATTGTGAAATTCAAGTAAGTTTTAGTGCATTCTTATATCTGACAATTAGTGATTAGATATCTGGAAGATATACTAATAAAAGTTCCAAAATCCAAGGACTCCTTGACAAATGAAGAAGCTGAAATTCAAGAAAGTTCTCACTGCAGAAATATCATGTGAAATTTCTTCTCAGTTAGCTTATTTTAGATATGTCAGCAAAGCACCTGAAATTGGCCACCGTGTCCAGGACCTGCTTTGTTTCTGACTCTCAGATTGAGGCAGTGGATCAGTTCATGAGCAGATGGGGGTTTGGTGCTCTACAGCAGGGGTCCCCAACCACAGGTCCAAGGCCTGTTAGGAATCAGGCTGCACAGCAGGAGATGAGCGGCGGGAGAGTGGAATGAAGCTTCATCTGCCGCTCCCCATCGCTTCCCAACACTCGCCTTACCGCCTGAACCACCACCGTACCCCGCCACCGCCCACCAGACCCTACACTCCACCACGGAAAAATTGTCTTCCATGAAACTGGTCCCTGGTGCCAAAAAGTTTGGGGACTGCTGCTCTACAGCACGGCTCCTGCAGGGCTCCTCTGCAGGTCACCCTCCCTCAGTTCAGCATGCGAGGAGATGAGAACTCAACTAAAATCTCAATTTTACCATAAGACAAAAAGGCCTGCATTCCAAATCCTAAAATGTTACCGTATTTCACTGGAATTTTAATTACCCTTTGACAACAACTTCATGAGAACTTGTCTGAATTTTACAGACTTGAAATTTTTTAATACGGCATGATGCCGTAAATTTGAAATTTTGAAACACACAAAACCATGGAATATTTTATGATGTTTACATATTTTTTTCCTTTTTCTATTGAAGTATAGTTGATTTACAACGTTGTGTTAGTTTCAGGTGTACAGCAAAGTAATTCAGTTACACACATTTGTTTTCAGGTTCTTTTCTATTATAGGTTATTATAAAATATTGAGTATAGTTCCCCGTGCTATACAGTAGGTCCTTGCTGGTTACCTATGTTATATATAGAAGTGTGTATATGTTAACTCCAAACTCCTAATTTATCTCTTCCCCCACCTTTCCCCTTTGGTAACCATAAGTTTGTTTTCTATGTCTGTGGGTCTATTTGCTGCGTATAATTTCATTTGTATCAGTTTTTTAGATTTCACATATAAACGATATCATATGCTAATTGTCTTTGTCTGGCTTACTTCACTTAGTATGATAATCTCTAGGTCCATCCATGTTCCTGCAATTGGCATTATTTCATTCTTTTTTACGGCTGAGTAGTATTCCATTGTGTAAATATACCACATCTTCTTTATCCATTCTGTTGATGGAAATTTAGGTTGTTTCCATGTACAGACTTGAAATTTTAGACAGTGAGATTTATGGTTTGCTTTGAATATGCATAACATGGAATACATTTTCTAATGTATTTTCCTTCTCAAATTCTTTTGAAACTAAAAGACTATACCCTGTCCTGGGTAGCAAATTACCTAGAAGTAGCATCTTAGAGAAAGACTGAACTTTATAAGTTATCTTACTTACTTCCCTCTCCCATTTTGACTGCTGGGGAAAAAACTTCATCTCCATCAGAAATCTAAAATATTTTCATATCAGAGTATAGTTGTTGCAAATACCTTGAAATATTATTTGTGCTCATCAATACTAGAAGTTATGTAGTCATTAACTTTGTGTACTAGATCATGATTTAATGCATTATTTAAGCATGTATCACAAATTTTCAAAAATTTGACAAATATCCTTCAACAGTGTCGGTTTTCTTTGAAATTTTAAGTGTTTTATTCTATGCATTAAAAACATTATTCTGTAGCCAAAGCAGTCTTGAGGGAAAAAAATGGAGTTGGAGGAATCAGACTCCCTGACTTCAGACTATACTACAAAGCTACAGTAATCAAGACAATATGGTACTGGCACAAAAACAGAAACATAGATCAATGGAACAAGATAGAAAGTCCAGAGATAAACCCACGTACCTATGGTCAACTAATCTATGACAAAGGAGGCAAGGATATGCAATGGAGAAAAGACAGTCTCTTCAATAAGTGGTGCTGGGAAAACTGGACAGCTACATGTAAAAGAATGAAATTAGGACACTCCCTAACACCATACACAAAAATAAACTCAAAATGGATTCAAGACCTAAAGGTAAGACCGGACACTATAAAACTCTTAGAGGAAAACATAGGAAGAACACTCTTGGACATAAATCACAGCAAGATCTTTTTTGATCCACCTCCAAGAGTACTGGAAATAAAAACAAAAATAAACAAGTGGGACCTAATGAAACTTAAAAGCTTTTGCACAGCAAAGGAAACCATAAACAAGATGAAAAGACAACCCTCAGAATGGGAGAAAACAGTTGCAAACGGATCAATGGACAAAGGATTAATCCCCAAAATATATAAACAGTTCATGCAGCTCAATATTAAAGAAACAAACAACCCAATCTAAAAATGGGCAGAAGACCTAAATAGACATTTCTCCAAAGAAGACATACAGATGGCCAAGAAGCACATGAAAAGCTGCTCAACATCACTAACTATTAGAGAAATGCAAATCAAAACTACAATGAGGTATCACCTCATACCAGTTAGAATGGGCTTCATCAGAAAATCTACAAACAACAAATGCTGGAGAGGGTGTGGAGAAAAGGGAACCCTCTTGCACTGTTGGTGGGAATGTAAATTGATACAGCCACTATGGAGAACAGTATGGAGGTTCCTTAAAAAATTAAAAATAGAATTACCATATGATCCAGCAATCCCACTACTGGGCATATACCCAGAGAAAAACATAATTCAAAAAGACATATGCGTCCCAATGTTCATTGCTGCACTATTTACAATAGGCAGGTCATGGAAGCAACCTAAATGCCCATCGACGGACGAATGGATAAAGAAGATGTAGTACATATATACAATGGAATATTACTCAGCCATAAAAAGGAATGAAATTGAGTCATTTGTTGAGACGCGGATGGATCTAGAGACTGTCGTACAGAGTGAAGTAAGTCAGAAAGAGAAAAACAAATATCGTATATTAATACATATATGTGGAACGTAGAAGAATGGTACAGATGAACCGGTTTGCAGGGCAGAAATTGAGACACAGATGTAGAGAACAAACGTATGGACACCAAGGGGGAAAAGCTGCCGGGGGCGTGGGGATGGTGGTGTGCTGAATTGGGCGATTGGGATTGGCATGTATACACTGATGTGTATAAAATTGATGACTAATAAGAACCTGCTGTATAAAAAAAAAAATAAAATAAAATTTAAAAATTAAAAAAATATATTCTGTAAAGGAACCCATAGACTTCACGAGACTGTCCAAAAGTTCATGGCACTAATAAGATTAAGAACCCATACATAAGGCCATATAATTAGAAATATTTTAATATGTGATGATATACAAATTGGTTTTCTTTATTTCATTTTGACTGAACTAAGACATAAATTCTACTAATCTATATTGCTCAAACTGGGCATTACACAGTTCTCAAGTAATTTCTCATAATATATACTCCATGAAAGGATTTCTTTTGGTTAAATTAGTAAATCAGCCTTTCACACTTGCATCTTCAGAAGAACCTCAGTTGTTCTCTGCCACTTCACCTGTTCTTAGGTACTTCACCTTACACAGAGCAGATCTGCATTGGGCTTTTAGGGACACCAGGGGAGATATAATTCCCATCTTCCTTCCTCTCCTACCAGACTCATGTGAGTTACTGATGCCTATTAATTCCTTTAGGAACTTAGGGTTCAGGATAGTCCCTTCAAATTTTTTCCATATCATAATTAGGGATAAGAATTAATAATCATGTGCTGTCTAGTGGGAGGACAATTATTAACATTCAACAGAGGTATAGATGTCTAACAACAGGCCTTTTCCCAAAAGGAAGATTCTAACAGGAGAACTGCACAATTCAAAAGAAGCATCAAACAGGGAGGAAGAAGAACACAGAAAGAAGAGGACCCCAAAGTCTCTCACACTTTTGCCCAGAGTCAGCCCTAAACCTTGATGATTCATTTAATTCTAATTATTCATCCTTCAAAACCAAGTTGAACCATGCCTGCCACTATGACACTGCCATCCCCAAAAGTCATTCTTCCTCTATGTTGCCACATTTAGCTCTTATCTCCATCACAACATTGATATCTTTATGTGACTCCCCCTTTGAAGATTAATGGTTATTTTTCAAGGATTTAGAATGGTTCCTGACAAATAAATCACTGAAGAATTAATCAGGAAATTAATTTTAATTTATTAATTTCTTAATAAAGAATTATTCTCTGATAAAATTGTTTTTCAGCAAGCGTTGATTTACTGCTGTCATACCAGCAGTACTATGAGACATCTGGATGACCTAAACTTGTCATTTTAAGCCATCACTGTAGCTCAGAGATGAAGCTAAAGAAAAGATTAAAAGGTTAGGTGCAAATTTGTAACTTGAAGAAGCCTCAGAGTTCTCAAAACACAAAAGATGGAGCTACCAATTTGCCCAGCAACTTGACTTAACCATGGCCACACACTCTGTCTAGAAGGCATAGCAAGGTCACTCTGAGCCTGATTCAGTTTCACAAGAGCAGCACACAGCAACTCCCCACATCACTTCTAACCCGCACCAACCACTACGCAGAAGCAAGAGAGAAGCTCAAATCTTAACCGGTCCCTGACGAACATGACTGAACACTCCAAACACCCAAGCCTGCACTCGACCACTAACTGGTGGAATCCTGAGTGTTCATATATGGAAAGGATCTGGCAATCACCTGTTCTGACTTACCCACAAAGTAGGAATCGTCTCTACAATGTCTGGGGCAGATGGTCACCTACCTCTGCTTGAAAACATCTCTGGACAGAAGCCCCTTACCCTGTGAGGTGCCTACAAACCTCTGTTGGGCAACTGTTGAGATTAATGAGCAAACATATAAAGCACATATCACTGGCACATAGTAGTTGCTCAATAAATGTTACTGACTTTATTATCATTATCAACTCCCAAATCCTTTTTATTTTGCTGACAATTTCTTCTTTAAGATAGAAAACAATGTACAAGAGGGCAAAACAGTATTTCTAGTACACCTCAGTTTGTATAAAAGATAAAGAATAGACGTAAGAATGTGATGGTGTGTGTGAGCATGTATGTGTGACCATGTTTACAAAGCTTCCTGAAGGAATCCCCAGCTACCACTGCAGATGATGCCCATTGTGAGAACCCGAATGTTTGTACCAAAGAGGCATCCAATCCTCTAATGCCAGAAAGCTGCTAGGCTCTGACCCAAAGGGGGGTGAAAAGCCCTTCCCCCAGTCTTATGCTATACATTGTCACCTGGACCTTGAAGCAATATTGCTATATCCCAGAGTGCCATAAAATCCACCACTCATCTAAGCCATTCCAAGACATGGGGCAGGGAGTCATCTTCCCGTCTCTAACCTTTCCAAAGCTCAGCTGTGGACCACCCAAGGTACTTCGCCCCATCATCACCTATTATCACTGAACCCCACTTGGGAAAAATGAACACACACAAAATATTTCCACTAGCGTAAGTAACTGTTTCTGTATCTGTAGTAACAAATTCTCATGTGGGAAAAGAAATTATCTAAAAGGCACGATGTCTACAGAGATGCAGCTCTGGCTAGAATATAAACACGTTTCGACATGGTCACAGAGAGCAGTTCAGTTACTGAGAACTACAGCTCTTCAAACATACACTTTTCTAATTATGGGCTAAGCTCTGCAATTATAAAACCAACAACCCCATTCCTGTGGCTTCCTCAACAAGAGAACTTTTCTGCCAAAAGTATATTCAAGTCTCCAGCTCATGGAGATACACTTTGAATTGACAGGTTGGTTTTGCCCTCACCTTCTACCATTCCCATGCAGGTTTAAAAGGCCTAGAGGAGTGGGATAGGGAGGGTGGGAGGGAGGCTCAAGAGGGAGGGGATATGGGGATATATGCATGCATATGGCTGATTCACTTTGTTGTACAACAGAAACTAACACAACATTGTAAAGCAATTATACTCCAATAAAGATATTTTAAAAATAAAATAAAAGGCCTAAACTCTATGATCTAAGCGCCAAGTTTCAGTCAGAACTCAGATCCGATGTATTTATCTTCTCCTCCTCAGAAGTTTCTGCGAGAAGCTCACAACCAACGAATTGGATCTTAGCTCGGCTATCCAGCCACTTAAAATTTATTCATTAGTTCATTAAATAAACATTTTGAATACCCTTCTTTGAGTGAACCATATATCCTTCCTAATTGTTTTTCCCTGGATATATTCTAATTTATGGAGTTCCCATATGAAATGTGAAGAATGATGCATAGTTCCCACCAGTTCCATTAACATTCTGTTTTGCTTATTTTTCATTACCGTGAAAACTTTTCTGAATTTAAGATAGAAATCAGTGCAAAGGTGCCATGTGTCTAGGATGTTAGTGTTGTGCAAGAGAAAAAGACTGTACATCAGCACATGCTCATATAGACATGAAATGTCTCTGGAAGGACACACAGTTATTAGTTTCAGTGATGCCTCTGAAGACGGAAACTAGAGAGCTAAGTGACAGGTTAAAATTCTAGGTGGTCAGGCAAAAACAAAAGTTAAATACTGTTTCTGGTCTTGGAGTCTCAAGAAGCAAATGAAAAGCAAATACATGATTTTCATTGTATGCTCTTCTACTTTTTCATCCTTGAATTATGTTCATATATTGAGCATTCAAAAAATTATAAAGAGGGCTTCCCTGGTGGCACAGTGGTTGAGAGTTCGCCTGCCAATGCAGGGAACACGGGTTTGTGCCCCGGTCCGGGAAGATCCCACATGCCGCGGAGCGGCTGGGCCCGTGAGCCATGGCCGCTGGGTCTGCGTGTCTGGAGCCTGCGCTCCCGCTCTGCGACGGGAGAGGCCACAACAGTGAGAGGCCCGCGTACCGCAAAAAAAAAAACCAAAACAAAACAATTATAAAGAAACATGGCACAACACTGGCATACTCTCAATAAATTTAGAATTAACTTTTGAATAAAACAATTCTGGGGCAGCTCCTCCTTGACATAGAGACTCTTCTCATACTTTCTATCAGTGACAAAGCCCTCAAGTCCTCAAGCTGGGACATAGGTCTCCCAGCCCACCTGAGAAATTGTCAGTTCCTCACTTATGGCAAATAAATGAGTGTACTAGTTTCCTGTTGCCGCTGTAACAAATTACCACACACGTAACGGCTTAAAACAACACAAACGTATTATCTTACTACATAATATTGTATGTAAGAAGTCTGGCACAGATCTCACTGAGCTAAAATTAAAATGTGGCAGGGGTGCATTCCTTTCCAGAGGTTCTAGGGGAATAATCAATTTTTTTTGTCTTTTCCAGCTTCTAGAAGGTGCCCATAATCCTAGGCATGTGGGCCCCTCCATCCATCCAAAGCCGACAATGGCTGGTCAAGTCTTTCTCAAATTTCATGATTCTAACACTGACTGGTCTTCTGACTCCCAGTTCCTCTTTTAAGAATCCTGTGACTGCCTTGGGCACACCTGAACAATTGAGGATAATCTCTCAATTTTATAGTCAGCTGATTAATTCTGCTTTTCTGTGTAACATAACAAGTCCACAAGCTCCAGAGATTGGGACGTAGACATCTTTGGGTAGCCATTATTCTGCCTTCCATAGTAAATAGATATATATATACCTACAATTTCTGAAGGGACAGAACCTCCTCCATGGGATAGCTTTTTGCATTATAAAACACAATATTCAAAATCCTTGTCTGAAATAGATACTTCTGGATTCCTTTGGCACTATTAGGAGCCACTCCAAGATATATGGTGGGGTATTTAAGACAGTCTGTTAATATAAACTCTGCAGCCTGACTTCCAATTCGAAATCCCAGATCCATCACTCATCATGTGTGACTTATGCCTCAGTCTCCTCATTTGTAGAATGAAGATAGTATTAGTACCTATATCATAGGGTTGTTGTGAGGCCTAAATAAGTTACTACTGTTTAGAACAGTGCCAGCACGTAATGAGTACTCAATGCATACTGCCTGATTTGACTTGATTCCCACCTGTATGACAGAGAGTGCTCACAAAGGAATCGCTCCCAGGACACAGAAATGGTCAGCCCCAAGGCAACATCATGCTTCTGACCTAAGAGCCTTGAGAAAAAAATATTGACAATTTTTAAAAACCCACATTGATATATTTAGTTTTTTCCTTTTGATTTTACCAAACTGAAAGTTAAAACACCAGCCTGTCCAATTCAATCCTAAGAACCTGGTAATCCTACTGGTTTTCTGCTATAGGTCATAAGGATTAAGCCAGACAGTCTTCGCCCTCAAGGAAATTGCCACATAATGGGTAGATAGTACAAACAGAGAGGAAACATTAAGTAAACAAACTGAACAAAAATATTAATTTCTAGAGCCCCAGACAGCTTGGATCTAACAAAGCAAAGGGAGCAACTCTACATTTTAGCCTATTTGCCTCCAGTGTCCTGAGTCTAGAAGTCCTGCATAGCAACTCTCATTGCTGACACAAAGGAAACTGGATGAAAAAGTGTCATTAAAAGCATCTACTCTAGCACTGTAGTTACACAATTGGATCAAGCCACATTTCATTAATCTTTTGGTAAATCTTTCCACTAGTTTCTAGGGATTGTTTCTAGGAAAGAGCTAAAAAGAAAAGCTAATTTATCTCCCTAGATTTATTATGCTAAAGGATTATCCAATACACAAACTCAGAGACAATCACAGGAGCACATGGTATCTTAGTTCAACAACTAAGCATTATTCAAAACATAAAGATTGCACTGGAAATCCTTTGGATTTTCACTATTGGAACTTGGTAAAAGGCTATCCACATTCCTATGAAATTACTGCCAAACTAGAATCACTAAATCTACCTCTATTTAGTCTCCTTTCAAGTATTGTGGCAGCCACTCTATCATATAATTTAAAGCACTTAGGAAACTAACAATACCTGAATGTCAGCACCAGGGCGCAGGAGTGAAAACTTGATGTTCTATACTTCATCAAGACTGTCAATTTTATAGTATACAGTAATTTCTCTCAAGGTAGTAAGCTGTGTAGTTAATGCACTAAGGAGAAATTAAATACTGTCTGCCAAATATTCCATCACAATCTGATTAAATCCAGTCTCCAGTAATTCCATAATTTTCATTACACCTGTGAAAACGTTCTGGGTTAGCAGTCTCCTATTTTGTTTTCTCCAAGCAGCTGAAATTTCCTTTAATGTGAATAATATAGCCGGATTATGAAACAAAAGATTTAATAATATTTGTCTATAGCTCCCATTTAGAAATATCAAACTTATAAAGCATATTAATTGGCAAAGTCATATTTATTAGAATTTATGTTATATCAGATTATAAGCAACTTTAAGTGAAAAACATATTTTTCCTCTTTGCTCAGATATTGTCCAACACTCTTGGTCCAGTGAAGAGAAAAGCAAAGATTTATTTTTAAAAAATTAGCCGTAAGATTTAGATTCAGAGATCTGAGAAGTGTCTTAGAGATCACGTGTTTCACCCTTCATTAAACTAAGCCCTGAGTAAATTTAAAAAAAAAAAAGAGAGAGAGAAAAGCAAAGATTTATCAAAGAGACTGAGTCTAAACCAAATAAGATACTATCTACAGCAAAAGTCCTCATTTTGACTAGCTTTTATTTGGATCACTTTATTTGGTCAAAGTGATTTTTTATAAGGTTTTTTAAAATGCCTGAATTTATTCTTTCATTCAAAGAAATATTAAACATCACCCACTAAGTGTCAGGCACTGTTCTAGGAACTCCGGATACACAGCTAAGGGCCATGGCCAAAGAAATGCATCACCAGGATTCCAAATATTGGGCAACAAATAAAGTGAGCACTTGAGAGTAGCTGAAATGGCTGTTGGAAAAGAAGTGCCATATTTCAGGAGTAGGGTCCAACCAACTAACTTTTTAAAAGACAGTGAGAGGGGCTTCCCTGGTGGCGCAGTGGTTGAGAGTCCACCTGCCGATGCAGGGGACACGGGTTCGTGCCCCGGTCCGGGAAGATCCCACATGCCGCCGAGCGGCTGGGCCCGTGAGCCATGGCCGCTAAGCCTGCACATCCAGAGCCTGTGCTCCGCAACGGGAGAGGCCACAACAGTGAGAGGCCCGCGTACCACACACAAAAAAAAAGACAGTGAGGGCTTGAAGATCCGGTATTAAAAATAACTGGACATGAATAAAAATTTGGAAGATAAGACAAAGATACACAAAACATAAGACAGGCCCAAGAAGAAAACTGAGAGAAAGTAGTCAGCAAATACAAAAAATAAAAACAGAATGATTGGGCACAAAGACACTCGTACTAGAAATATCTAGTGTGACCAAGAATCTTCGAAGAAGTAAATCTGATGACTTTGAGTGTGTCAGTCTCGTCTGACTGTGTTTATAAAACAGAAAAGGATGATGAACTTGGGATTGTTTCCCCTCATATTCCAATCAGTAGAAATTTCCTTTTCACAATGAGACTTTAAACAATTAGGGAAACCTTTTGGTTTCCAGCTAATGGGTTTATAGTGATTGCCATTTCAGGAAAAGCACTTCAACCAATTGTAGGCATGCCAAAGGTGGAAGAGAGGGGGGCAGAAGAAGCATAAACTATAATAAAGGCCCTCACAGCTGGCTTTGAGTCACTGAGAAAATAATATCTTTCCTCTAATAATCCCTTAAAGACTTGGGTTTGCTTTCATTCGGGATGAGAATGTGCTGGACCAAGGACAACTGTTGTTTTAGCACTTGAACACTGATGTTCTATTTACTGTGCCGGTGCCAGGCATTCCTGAGTAATATGTAAGCATCCTTGAGAAAATATACATAGAGTAGAGGTTCAAATATTTAGACACCGGTTTTCTGGTTAATGCCATATCCAAACCTCCCACATTTTTTCTTCTAGCTCATCATCCTTGGGCCTCTGAATATTTTCCTATTCCTTTGCTCTTCACCAGACAGCAAAGTTGGGCAGAGAAAGGGCAAATACCCTGGGTCACCAACCCTCTGGCCACAGATATCTTCAGCACCATGAATAATCTTTTAGTTTGGGGCCTGATTTTCCAAAATTCACCCTCACATTTGCCTCCACCAGTGATATATTACTTTAAATATATTGAAACACGTTCTTGCTTTACGTAGTCATCAATCTTTCAACTGACCTACAAATGTCAATATATCAAAATTTGCTACAAATACAGATGTTAATATGATATAGGAGGATGATAATTAAGCTTGGATAACTTTATCAGTGAAAGATAATTGACATTGAACTAGTAAGGCACATTTATGTGTTAGGTATTTGCTAAATTAATTTCTTGTTTAGTTTCTTGTTAAGAATATTCAAGTGTCTTCTGTACTGATGTTTTATTAGATTATGCCATTTGCTGTGTGAATGGATTGTCCTTTTAGTTATAGTGTAAGAGCTTCTTTAGTGTAAAATCAAAAATCCTGAAAAGCAAACTGTAATACACAAATCCCTTTTAGGATAGTCTGTCAATTAGGAATAGTTTTAGCCACAAGTAACAGAAAACCTGACTAGCAGGCTTAAGCCACAGGAACGTTACTTAACAAAAAGACCAGAGAAAAGCCATCCCAAGATTGAATCAGTGGCTTAATAACGCCATCAAGGATGCAGGCTCCTTCAAAATTTCTGCTCAGCCATCCTCAGTATGTACTTAATATTTTCCCTTCAGGTCAAAGATAATTATCAAAGCTCCAAACACCCTGTCCTCACACAATAGTAGGACTTTTCCAACATATTACGTACCCTTATTTTCCAAAACAGGATCACATGCCCATCCAGACAAGTCACTGACAAGAAGCCATAAGATTGTCATAATTGTTTTACACAAAATGTAACTTTCACCCAGGGGCTGGGTACCTTGGCATGGAAGGTAAGCACCCAACAGAGCTGGCCACATGTGTGGCCCCTCTGAAGCCAGGCATGTAATGGACGGCCTACTATGTAACTAAATGGTGACATTGTGAGTCTTGAAAACAAGAATCAAAGCTGAAGAGAAAAGATTATTAACGGCTTTGGCATTTGAGTGTCCCCTTGGATTTAACTCCACGTCAACAAGTCCTCTCCTGCGTGAAGAAACCCCACGTCTGACGTCAATAACAAGAAACAAATACCACTGTCCACTATGCCCTTCTGAGATCTGGCAAGGATAAAGGGGAGGCAAGAAGACAAAAAAAAAGGAGAACAATTTCATTTTTGCCCTTGGGAACTGCAAAAATCTATGTCTTAGGTCTAAGAATTTCATAGACAACCCCAGATGATGTTTTCTTCTATCAGCTGCCCATCAGCCCTACTCAGCTCTCACTTGTAGCATACTCGATGGCCAATGAGTTTCTGCCCTGTACTCTATATCCCACAGTGACTGTCCTGGGAAGTCTTCAAGAGCCCTGAAGCAAAGGCTACAAGAGCTCAGAACACTACTTCAACGCCAAGATCAAAGAGCTTAGGCACAACATTCTCCATAACCTCACCACCGTCAGTCATCTTTGTGACATAATGTCTCTTTTTAAATAGGGAGCAAGGAGTCAAATGTCTGGGTTAAACAATGGTTCTTACTAACTACACACACATTGCAAACTAATTCAAAATCTGCTTCAGAGCATAAATCTGGCAATTTGGCCTATCAAGAAAGAGCTTTCCAGATTTACAGTCAGAAATGTACTAAAAAGAAGGAAAACAAAATATGAAATTGAAACTATAATCAGCTTAAGTGGAAACAATACTATCTGCTTGTGATTGCTATTCCCATCATCAGTTGAATTAGCAAAAATCCCGGACTGCATGACACCAAGCTAAAGGCTTTCAAATGCCCATGGACTGATGTTCAGCAAAGCTGCATAGTCATTCACGGAGCTGGCCAGCGGTGACCCTTTAGGAAAGTTGCTTAAACTTTGAGTCTCAGTTTCTTTATTTACAAAATTATGAAAGCAAAGTCTGTGCTGCAGGGCTGTAATGGGACCCAGTCAAATAAAATAAAAGGTGCTCATTTATGACCATATTGATAAATCAGGTTAAGTTCTTCTTAGGAACATCTTAATTATGTGGGGCACTAAATAAAATAAATGTATTGGGAATGAAAAGCCAAGGGAAAGGTCTTCGTATGATATATTTTTGCGCCAATGTAGTGGTTTTTATCCAGATTGTCATAGTATCCCATAAAATATGCTAACTAGAAATTCTGGACATTTCATATATTTGGAGAAACTGAAGATGAAATGACATGAAATCCCAATGCAAGTCTATAAGCCAAATGTGGTTAGAAAATTTTTGACATTAATACTGATATTCAAAATAAATCTCTGAAATTGAAGCAAATGCTTAGATGAAACAGGAGTTTAAATATTAAACCAATTGGCATTTCATACTCTTGTCCTTTTCATGGTATGTTAACCAGGGACATAATTGGTACATTGTGGAGAAAACTCTGAATAAATACCTCTTCCCATATTCTAGGTCTTTCTTTCTTTCTGTCTTTATCTCAGTTTCTGTCTCTGTAACACACACACACACACACACACACACACACACACATGCACACACACACAGGTCTGGGCTACTGATCCAGGCATTGATTTAAAGACATGGAGCCTAGAGGCTAGATCATGCTGAAAGAGGTACGTTCCAAAGCAATCCATTGACAGTTGTCTCTCCACGGTTAAAGCCCCTTCTGTGCATGTGTATGTGTGTGAGCCATTTGCTCTCAATTTCACACTTCTTTTCTCCTTAAGTGCTACCCTTGGTGTTTATTTTAGTCTGTAAGAGACAGGCAGGTGGGGAGGGAAGATAATTTCCAATGTAATCATGCTAGTTCCTTGTACCTATAGGTTCTACTGTCAGTGTCACCACTGCTGAACACATTATCTGATTTATTTCTCTGGTTGGTAATTTACATACCATTTTCTTCCTGTCATTCTTCTCAAAACTGGCAGATTTTCTCCAAGCAACTATTTCATTTTTTATTATCTGCAAAGGTGGAACTTAACCGATACTTCAGAATCAAACTTTTATTTTCTTTCATGTTTAATGGGAAGCCACCTATGCTTCTATTCGGGGGACATTTTTTCAATTCTCTGCTTTTTTCTTGATTAAAGGCATGATTTCTTTAATGAAATTCATTTTGTAATCTTAATTCTTAAACACTATGTGTCCATGTGGGAAACCTCTTCCTCCCTTGTAGACTCCAAATTCGTTTTTTTATAAGCATGCACGCTTTCGCTATGTAGGGTAGTTCGGTGCCAAAATCGACAGTGCAGAGATGAAAAATAATGGGAGAGAACGTTATCTACATTTTCTTAGGCTCCTAGAACTTTATATTGAGAAGGGACACTACAGTTTAACTGTTTTGTAAAACACTTCCCCTTTCTGTTCTTCCTGTCACACCAGCCAAATCTATAACATGTTGTGGTAAATGAGGAAATTCAATAGATACATTCACAGAGTAGTTAAGGTAATGTAAGTCATCCACAAAGGACAACCGACCTTTTCCATGCTCGATCCTGCATTATAGAAGGTTCTGCTGTTCTAAATAGTCACACGCTTCAAGTGGTATATTTCCAATGGGAAGAAATATGAAGACGAGAAAATGGAATTCTTTCCTTCTTTTTTTTTTTCATTTGGAGAAAATAAGGAAGTGGTGGAGTTGTCAATAGACTGTATCTCCTTAGGCACATCTTTTTAAAGATAGTGGGATTGGGGCTTCCCTGGTGGCGCAGTGGTTGAGAGTCCGCCTGCAGATGCAGGGAACACGGGTTCGTGCCCCGGTCTGGAAAGATTCCACATGACGCGGAGCGGCTGGGCCCGTGAGCCATGGCCGCTGAGCCTGCGCGTCCGGAGCCTGTGCTCCGCAGCGGGAGAGGCCACAGCAGTGAGAGGCCCGTGTACCGCCAAAAATAAATAAATTAAAAAAAATATATATATATATATAGTGGGATTGTTTCAGATCCTGGAGTTGTTTTCCTCCTGAAAGGAAAAAAAGAAAAAATGATAGGGCTTCCCTGGTGGCGCAGTGGTTGAGAGTCCGCCTGCCGATGCAGGGGACACGGGCTCGTGCCCCGGTCCGGGAAGATCCCATGAGCCACGGCCGCTGAGCCTGCGCGTCCGGAGCCTGTGCTCCGCAACGCGAGAGGCCACAACAGTGAGAGGCCCGCGTACACGCAAAAAAAAAAAAAAAAAGAACCTTGGTCTCAGACCCACTTCTCAAGTCCCTGCCTTTAGTTCTATGAGGAGACTTTTCAATTCATTCCACAAACCTGCATCAAGCACCTATTCTGTGTCAGGCCCTGAGCTGGGGACTTGGGAAGAGTAAAACATAGTCATGTCTCTAACAAGCTCCCAGTTTGGAAGGAGAACAAACACATGGACTAATAATGAAAATACAAGGTGCTGAGAAGCATAATAGAGATCAGTAAAGTGTTTGGGGCTCATAGAAGGGATAAGACCAGTTATTGCAGTTGAAGGTCAGGGAAGGCATCCCAGAGGCAGCGGCATGTTACAGAGAATAAAGACCTCTGCAAAAGCTGTGCAGGCAAGTCCTAGCTCTCCTTCCTAGTTTCCCCAGATTAATTCCAAAGACAGCAGCCTAACAGCATACAGTATCTCTTTAGGATGAATCATGAGAGTGCTTGGCAACTGGCAGCCCTAATAGCATCTCTAAGGAAAGCCATTAACTAGCAATTTTTCTTTATTATTTCACTCATCCACATAATTAAATATTCTTAACATACTTATTTCATAGTATTTCATGAAGAATGATAACACTGTGTTACTGTATACTAATGATAATATAATTATCCACCAGTTGCACATGTTTTGATGTGTTCTTTCAAAAAAATTATTCTAAAATACAAGTTTAATGTGAGGTTAAGACTGCACTAAGCCATTTCCTCTAAGACGCTACTGCTTGTCTTTATTTCACAGTGGGGAAATGACGTGAAAGGCTTGCCTTAGATTCTTCTGGCTTTTGAGTAAGCTATAAATGTTTATATGAATTTATTAAAAATCTCACTGATCCTTCAAAAATCACTCCTAAGGGATTTTTGTCAGTTTTCCTATTTTGCTGTAAAATATATGATTATTGTCATTGTGCTATCTTTTTTACACTATATAAATATGCACACACATAAAGCACATATATACATGCATACATATGTATAAATCTTTTGTATGTATTAATATTTTATATGTATAAACACATATACATATATAGTTCTAGGTATGATGTATATACCTATATATACAATAAAGAGCTCTTTAACCTTGCCTCAAATCTCGTCTCTATGTTACAAATATCAAAAGTTATTTTTCCCCAATCCCTTTCATAAAGTCTTTATGTGCCAAGATAAAAATGTTCAATTCTATGAGATAATGCCATTTGCAGCAACATGGATGGACCTGGAGATTATCATACTAAGTGAAGTAAGTCAGACAGAGAAAGCCATATATATGATATCGCTTATATGTGGAATCTAAAAAAGGATGATACAAATGAACTTATTTACAAAACAGAAACAGACACATATTTAGAGAATGAATTTATGGTTACCCAGGGGGAAGGGAGGGGGGGAAGGATAGATTGGGAGTTTGGGATTGACATGTACGCACTGTTACGTTTAAAACAGATAACCAACAAGGACCTACTGTATAGCACAGGGAACGCTGCTCAATATCCTTTAATAACCTAAATGGGAAAAAAATTTGAAAAAGAATAAATACATGTCTATGTATAACTGAATCACTTTGCTGTACACCTGAAACTAACACAACATTGTTAATCAACTATGTTCCAATAAAAAATAATTTTTTAAAAAAAAAGTTCAATTCTAGATATGGTTTCCTCAGAGTAACGTGTTATGAGGCAGCATCCTGACTCTCTATTACAGCACCTCATGTATGTGATTTTAAACTCACTTTCCTAAAAGTGAGTAGGAGTGCATTCATTTCATTTACTTTCACTGTCATTTTATGCAGTTTGGGGCTGTGTTGGAATCTAGTTCAGAGTGGTTGAGCAAGACTCACAACAAAACAAACTGCCCGGGCTTCCCTGGTGGCGCGGTGGTTGAGAGTCCGCTTGCCAATGCAGGGGATGCGGGTTCGTGCCCCGATCCGGGAAAATCCCACATGCCGCGGAGCGGCTGGGTCCGTGAGCCATGGCCGCTGAGCCTACGCGTCCGGAGCCTGTGCTCCGCAACGGGAGAGGCCACAACAGTGAGAAGCCTGCGTACCGCAAAAAAAAAAAAAAAAAAAAAGATACTGCCAGTGTCCTTTTCAAATATATACCTGGTACACAGAATTACAGTTCCAGGTGCTGAGCCAAATGTATGTGGTAACTTCTAGTTCACAAATACTATATGACAGTTAACTTCACACTTCTCTTAAGCTGGCTTTGGGCTCAAGCAAGCTGGCCAAGATTGTGCCAAGAACTTTCTGTTGAGATTCCTTTTTCTTTTTCTTTTCTTTTTTTTTTTAAATAAATTTATTTATTTATTTATTTTGGGCTGCATTGGGTCTTTGTTGCTGCGCACTGGCTTTCTCTAGTTGTGGCGGGCAGGGGCTACTCTTTGCTGCGGTGCACAGGCTTCCCATTGCGGTGGCTTCTCTTGTTGTGGAGCACAGGCTCTAGGTGTGCAGGCTCAGTAGTCGTGGCTCGCGGGCTGTAGAGCACAGGCTCAGTAGCTGTGGCGCACGGGCTTAGTTGCTCCGCGACATGTGGGATCTTCCCCGACCCGGGCTCTAACCCGTGTTGCCTGCATTGGCAGGCGGATTCTTAACCACTGCACCGCCAGGGAAGTACGGGATTTTTTTTTTCTTTTGTTTTGTACAAAATTATGTTTTTTGTACTTTTTTTTTGGCCCATGCCACACATTTTGCGGGATCTTAGTTCCCTCACCAGGGATCGAACCTGTGCCCTCAGCAGTGAAATCGAGGAGTCCTAAGCACTGGACCACCAGGGAAGTCCCTGTACACAATTATTATTAAGGCCAATGCAGAAGTATTTATCCAAAGAACTCATTTATCTGTGCAGTGGCTTAACAGAAATTAGGCTGCATCATTCTTTAAATACCTCATTACTCAGAGTTGCTGATACGCCTATGTCATTAACCATAAACACCTGAGATTTTCCAGCTCTGCTATATATCTCTGGTTGCCTCACTAGAATAGAAGTGCATGACATAATCAAGAACCTATCTATTAATATCATGCAGGAGTGTAGAGTGTACACTTTACAGAACATTTTGTTTTAAGAGAGGAGGTTGGTTTTTCCAAAAGCCTAATTCACATGCTTCCATGATTCTGAACAGTAGCAACGCAGCATGAATACTGAGAGATAAGACACATGTGATTTCTAACAATGCTTTCTCTAGCTGTTCCTGCCTAGGAATACACACATACTTTTCAAAAAAAGAAATGTTAAAAGGAAGATTACCAAACATGAAAGATCTACCACCAATTTCAAATCAGAATGGAAGCTTTGGTTTCTCTGAAAAGGATTTCCACATAACAGAAAGTTATTAATATTTTATCCCTTCTCTGCCCCTCATCATCCACCATCAGTCATTTGTCAACTCCTTCACAATATCCCTTATTTGCTTGCTCTTATTGCCTCCTTTCTCATTGCCCTCATTGCCAAAAGAAAAAAGAAACAGTAGAATAAACAGTTCTCAAGCCTCCCTCTTGTAGAACACTGAGGTTTCAAGAGATGGTCTAAGATTTCTTTTTAGATCAAATCTTAGTGGGGTTTTTTTTAAGATTTTCAGGAGGTAGGACAATTAATGGATTGTGTTTTCTCAATGAAATGTATTTTTCCCACACATCTTTCTTAAAAATTTAACACATCTGCAGCTTGTATGTGATGGTAGAAGATGGCATTTATAGCACAAAATTATACTCCTAGTTGTTTTAAGCTTAATATAACAATGGTTCATAATGTTGTACAAAGATGATTATGACTTTCAAGAGTTCTGGAACATGAACCAGTTTGGGCCTCTAAATCTTCTTCCTGCTTCTGATTTCTCCCAGAATCATCTTCTAAAGCACCTCTGATCTCACTCCTCTATGAAAAAATTTAATTGGCTCCCCATTGCCTATGGCACAAAATCCAAACATCTGAGCAGAGACTCAGGGGTCCCCTGAGCTACACCAGAATGCATTGCTTTTGCAATAATAAACTTTCCCTACTGCACACATAAGGCTTGATACGTGTGTGTGTGTGTGTGTGTGTGTGTGTGTGTGTGTGTGTGTAGGGTCATATTATACAACACACTCAGAGAGAGACACCATTTTCACTTATAATATAGTCCTGAAATCTACGATTTATTTCCCCAAAGAAGCCATATTTAACTACATATTGTATTCTTAACCAAGAAACTTGTACAAAATCAATTACAGATATGCTCATAGTAATAGGTGAGAAAATAAAGCTGAAGATATATATCCTAGGACTCCTAGATATGATAAAATTATCTTTCAAATCAAAAAGTAAATATGATCAAATATTGTATATCACTAAAGGACTGGTGCATTTATAGCAAACAAGACTACTCTAGCCCGTAACATTTTACTAAAATTAATATGCAGGCTGTAACAAATACTAAATTGCTCATTAATAATGATAATGTTTATATCCTGAGAATTTATATATATTTAGTTGTGTAATTTGGACTCCTCAGATCTCTCTAAGAAAGCTGTCCAAAGAAAACTGGATGGATGTGTTTTCTCAAAACAAATTTCCTTGCTGTGAGGAGGTATTCAAACCCATTCTAGTTTCTTTAGTGATATTTTCAGGCTGGTATGTCAATATGTTTTCATAGGTGTTATGTTGTTTCTCCCACTGAAAAGCATTTTTTCTTCAAATAAGAACTGTTCCAACATTCCACCATTTCACTTTCTCTTTCTTAGTTTAGTGGAAAGCTGGGAGCAAATTGAATAAAGACCACCAAGAAAATAACGGTTTTACTTAACATTTTCTTGACACTATTTAGAGAAAAGTCATCCTTTCTAGAGACTCATTTTTTTTTAAAGTTTTCATTAGTAAAGACCATGTAAAAATTATTTTAAACAGCTTCATATCTTATAAGAAAGTTCATAGCAACATCATTTAAGTGTCACCTTTAGTTGAACAAGAGAGATATAGGAATTAAGGATTTCATTAAATAAGAGAAAAAGATCAGAGCCATGGGATGAAAAGTGCATTCATCCAGGTTTTACCCTTTGTCACAATCTGGTTTTAATATCAGGGTCTTTTGTTGAACCATCCTTTCCCCTTTGCACCTTTTTTATACCAATAAAAAGAACCCTAGGATGAGATAGTAAATTGTACAACAACTTTAGAAAACTGTTTGGTAGTATCTACTAAAGCTGAACTTAGGCATATCCTATGACCTAGCAATTCCACACCTAAGTATACATCCAATTCAAGCACATCCATCTAGTCACCAAAGACATGTCCTAGCATGTTCATAGCCAAACTCTTCAGAATGGCCAGAAAAACGGAAATACCCAAATTCCAACAACAGTAAAATTTATACGTAAATAATATACATTTACACATTATTCACCAATGAGAATGAACAGCAACTGTGTGCAACATGATGAATCTCATCAACATAATGTTGAATGAAAGAAGCCAGATACAAAAGAGCACATAGCGAATAATGTCTTTAATACGACCAAAATATGACTGAAAGCATAAGAACAGGCAAAAGTAGTCTATGTTGTTAGAAATCAACACCATGGTTACCGTAGGTGGTAAGAGGAATTAAGGACTAGAGCAGAGCATGAAGGGGCTTGTGTGGTGCTGAGAGTGTTTTGCTTTTTGATCTAAGGACTGGCTAGATAGGTGTGTTCAGCAGCTGAAAATTTAATGTATTTTATACTGATGCTGTGTGTACTTTTCTGATATATGTATATTTTACTTCGATCAAGTTTTTTAAAAAGGAACCCAGGAAGTCAAAAGCACTTTCCTTTTGCCAAAGAGGAAGTATGACCCTCTAAAGTTTTAAGGCTTTCTGAGAATCCCAGTAAGTACCAAATAGAAATATTATTCAAAGGAGACACAAGTCAGCCAACATTCAATCCAATTGACTTAGGTATTTTTGGTTGTCTTTTTTTTCTTTTTCTTAGGTAAAGATTATCAGAAAACTGAAAATGGAAGTGTAAATATCTTACTCTATCTTAAATACACCAAATAGTTTAAGGATCACCTTAAACACAGTTCCCATGAAAAAAAGTATCTATGGCATACTACCCCAATTTTTAAAATCAGACATAATTCCTAAGAATTAGAAAAAATGATGGAGGATTAAACTTCACGGAGAACCTTAAAAGGTCAAGAAAGTGACAACTTGCCTTCCTCTGGAAATTTGCTGTGGCTTCATAACCATGAAAATATTTTTCTCCACCTTCCATCACTTCCCCAAAACTGCTTTTCTTTAAAAGTCAAATATGCAGAAAAAACATTCTTACCAACTATTCTGCCATTGTGACACTGCTGTAAACTATACTTCCCAAGACCGAGACATGAACATTTGTAATGATAACAGCTGGACACTTGGAATATGTTAGCAAGTGACCATGCTGATACTTTAAATCTAGACTTTCTTCGGGTGCCAAAAAACATATTTCTGAGATCACATTATCTTCTTCAGGAGTCAAAGATACAATCTCTTAGCTCAGAAAGTCATAGGGACAAGACAAAGAACAAACCATAAATATTCAGGTAAGAGAATTTATTGATGGGTCTGATTCTTACTCATTGAAAAGTTAAATACTTAGACCTGGGCAAAAACGCTAGCTTCCTTCTTTATGGGAATAAATGCAAAAGATCCCTTCTGACTGGCTCCTTCTTTTAAATACTTTTTTCCATCCACTCCTAGAGGATCCAGAAACACAGGGCAGGCTGCTGCTACACAACATTATATACAGTCCTTTGGAATGTCTATTTCAGCAAATGATCTCTTTAATACCTAAAAGGACACATGAGCCAAACCTGAGTATGAAAATAAACATAATAAACATATGCCTAAAGCATATCACACTCAACAACATACTCCTTTCAACCTCGCAGATGCTGAGGGTGTTAAGATTTGGAAAGAATATTCAGATCATTTGTATTAAAGATTTGTTGTTTTGGCTGTGCCATGAGGCATGTGGGATATTGGTTCCCCAACCAGGGATCGAACCCGCACCCCCTGCAGTGGAAGCACGGAGTCCCAACCACTGAACTGCCAGGGAAGTCCCTGTATTAAAGCTTTCATTGTACAACCAATTTAAGAGACTTGGCTAAGGGCATGCAAATAATTAAAGCTTAAGTTAAGACTAGAACCCTGTGTTAGCTTGCTAATTTCTAGTCTAATATTTGATATGCTATATCTAGATGCCTTGGAGTCAAAATAAATTACATGAATGGGTGACAATATAGTTTTGTGGGTTATGCATTGCTACTCAAGCAAAAACAAGAGTTGTGAACCACAAAGGGTAAAATAAAACTCTCTATGAACTGGACATTCTTCAAGGAGGTACATGATCTAGAGGAGATGCCCAAATCCACCGACTCACACAGTTGTTGTATCACAGGATGAACACCAAAAATGAAATATAAAAAAAAGAAAACAAAGCACACACATGCATGTGCATAGACACACATGCTCGCCCTTACCCTGCCTTGTTCCATCTTCACAGCCACTTACATTCTGACAATAAAGGTCAAGAAAGAGATAAGCAACAGCCTCCCGTAGAAGGGATCAAGTAAATGCTTTGCACTTTACCTGGAGTCAGGTGTCTTGCATGGTGATCAACAGACGAAACTTCAGAAAGCACAGGAGGGTCTTACAAAACAAACTACAGAATATACTGATGGGACCACAGGGACTAGTCATTAAATGTCTCAGGCTACGTGGTACCTGATGTTCAGGGTCCACCTCTTTCCTTGCATCCCCTCTAGAGAAAAGCTTTTCTGCTTCAGCTTGTCTATAGTTTGCCACACGTCCACCCTTCGCCCCAACTCTATTAGACCTTAGAGCTCCAGGATCTAGTATGTTTAGCTATAGTCTCTAAGTGTCTTGACATCATGCCTCTTGGTTCAAATTCTCAAGAGAAAGAATTTGATAGTCCCAATATGGTTCAATATTTCACTTAGTTGTGGCCTCGGGTATTAATAAGGAAGACAGGGCAAAACAGAGCGCTGAGTACTCGGAAAATCTAATACAGTAGAAATGACCCTTTTGGCCCCGGAGAGTTCCATCTAACTTCAGGACTCTCTGAAGCAACCATGTATCCTTAATTCTTATGAATCACCAACAAATGGTAGACAATCCATAGAAAAACATTTAATTCTTGCAAGAGTTTTTAAAGAGATAATTTGGTTACATATCAAAAGGCTTAATTTTAAACATACCCTTCATCTAAGAAATTTAAATTCTAGGTTTTTGTTTTTAATTGGAGTATAGTTGCTTTACAATGTTGTGTTAGTTTCTGCTGTACAACAAAGTGAATCAGCTATATATATGCATATATCCCCTATTTTGGATTTCCTTCTCATTTAGGTAACCACAGAGCATTGAGTAGAGTTCCCTGTGCTACACAGCAGGTTCTCATTAGTTACCTATTTTATACAAGTAGTGTATATATGTCAATCCCCATCTCCCAATTCATTCCACTCCCCATTCCCCCTCCTTGGTGTCCCTACATTTGTTCTCTACATCTGTGTCTCTATTTCTGCCTTGCAAACAGGTTCATCTGTACCATTTTTCTAGATTCCATACATATGCATAAATATACAATATTTGTTTTTCCCTTTCTGACTTACTTCCCTCTGTATGACAGTCTCTAGGTGCATCCACGTCTCAACAAATGACCCAGTTTTGTTCCTTTTTATGGCTGAGTAATATTCCATTGTATATATGTACCACATTCTAGGCTTTCATTCTGAGGAAAAAATTAAGATGTGTCCAGTAAGAAGTAAGCAACCACAAAAAAATCCTTGTCACAGCATTGTTTTTCATAGAAAAATTATAAAAGGTAACTACCTAAATATCTAGAAAAAGAGATTTTTTTTATTAATGAAAGTCATTTTTACTATTTTTGTTTCTAAAAAACAAAAATCCATCATGATCCATCTTTGGTGAACATCTTCTTCTTCATGAGAAAACAAATCAGTAAGCCCTAACATTGCTTTAATACTGGCACAAGGAAATTGCAAGTGGATTGCCTCCCGTGCTGTACTTTTCTTGTCTGGATTACAGTCACCATGATGATCAAGCTGCAGCTGTTAACTGATCTCTTCCAGCTGCAGATCTGATCTGCTCTGTCCAGTTCCTAATTGAATTTAGTTGCTTTCCCTCTGCCCTCCACTTTGGCTGAGGCCTCCCAATCTTAAAGTCCAAGTCTGCCTCCTTGCCTCCATCCTCCAGTCCAGCAGCAGAAAAGTCCATGTCTTGGGCTCTAAAGCTTAACTAGTATGAATTTTAGACATTCTCATTAATAATTTAACATCATTTTCAAAATCCTGGCTAAACAGCTATAGCCTTTGACTTGGTATAAAATACTTGAGTTTCCATGTCCTCTAATTAGCTTAATGGATAAGAGCAATATGAGCTGGAATGCTACAAACACAGAGTGAGATGTATCTTTTCTTTAATATAGAAAGGAAGGCTACAGAATTATAGTGTTGCAGCACAAACAGCTGGAATTAATAGAGTAATTTCCCCAACCCAGAATCTCCTCCTCTATCAGAGTGTTTATTAAGAGGACACGGAATTGGGGTTGCATGATAATTCTTAGTCTACTGCTGAGAATGTAACCTTGAAATTTTTTGACTGTAAATTCAGGACTTCAGCTGGAGACATTGGTAACAAACCCAAAGGCATCTGTTAAGACCTGGTAACGATGCTGATAAAGGTCAAAGCAATTTACATCATATTCAATGACTGCAATTTCTTAATAACCCCAAAGTTACCACATCTGCCATTAGTCAATGCCTATAACATGGCCATCTGAGTGCAATATGTCTGACTTGGCTGAAGATCTCAGACTTACAGTGAAAGCTAAACTCACTCCTAAGAAGGGTATGAAGGGCATGAAGAATACTCTGCAGCTCATTGGTATGGCAAATGGAAGGATCCTATTTTTGCACCTTCTTAACCCACCATGTTGTCAACCTCAGACACCCACTGTCCCTAAGTTTCTTCATTTGTAAAAGGAGGAAACTTCAAAAGGCCAATAAATAAAAGTTTAAAGCTGCTCTGGTTGAAGTGGGAAGGACAGAAACAGAATTCTATTACCCAGTCTCCCCTTTGGTTCCCTCCATTTCTTCCCTGTACCCAAAGATGGCCATAGATAAAACTTGGCCGAACCTAAAGGTTCTGCAGAACCCAGAGTGACAACCAATAGCCTATATGATTTCTAAGGCCCCTTCCCTAGTAAAACAACATTCACTTTTATGTGGCTGTGATTGGTTTGTAAAAACAGATATTGATTACCCAGCTTAATACACTGGCACCCAGCATATAGCAGGTGCTCCATGAATGGTGAGTGAATTGAACTTGAAATTGTATCTGTTTATCCAATAATCCAGTGAAACTTTGGAAAAGCAGAGAGTCCAAGACTTGGCTTACTCATTTTTTAGCCAAGAAGAATAGAACCAAATTATAAGCCAATTTTATAAATTAGGGCACCTCTTAATTAATTACATTATTTTTGGTTCCTGTTGTTAATATCCATTTAGAGTTCCTTATATTTTATTATTCACTTAACTCACAGAATTTATCTTGTTTTCACCATATGCTGAATGGAACGGGTGGTAGAGTATAAAGTGACCTTTCTTTTTGGAGTCACTCTGAGCTGGGTTCTAGTCCCAGTTCTAACATTTACTAGCTGTGGGACTTTGAGCAAATTTTAACCTATATACTTTCCTCATCTAAAAAACAGGTATAGGGAAATAGGGAATATGGAAAAGTTTTGACAATTACATGAAATAATACAATAACTGGCAACTAATAAGTGCTCCATAAATGTCAATAGTGGTTATAGTTATTTTTTTAATTAATCAGAAAGGGACAGATTACACAGCACATCCTAGAAGACTGTTCCTCTCTCTATTAAAATGTCACAAGGGAGAGATATTCAAGAGGTAGAGGAGAGACAGCTGCTTTACATCAGGACAGGGAGCTAAGAAACAGGGGCATCACGATGTCCATGACTGGTTAATGACCTGGGGAGAGTTTAACCCGAGCATCCCACCTCCCAAATAATCATCTGCTTTCTTGCCAGGCCAAGTCTCTCCTATAATCCTTTTCTTTGGGGTCTTATTCTACCTTTGAAGGGGAAATAAAATATTGATCTTAGAAAATTACAGTGAAAAAGCAACTCACAAATTATCTACTTCACCCATGGGAACTTCTCCATGAAGACATTAACACATAGCTTTTTTTTAGCTGTGTCATCTCTCCAAAGGGTTATGTCTTGGACATCTATTGTTTTGCCCTCCCAGTATTCTTCTGCTTCTGAGAATAATACAGAATGTCTGGAACTTCCCTTTACCCAGAACACAGTGATATGGTTACCAAGTAAGCTGCCATCTTCTTCCATAACTTTACCCGTGGCCACAGCTGATTGATGTCAGGTGTGCTTCTCAGCCCATCTCATCAATTTGAGGATTTCAAGATGCGAAGCACCAGAAAGAGAAACAGAAATAGTTTTACCTCCAATATTGCCAGGTAGTTTGGGATTTTTTTAATGTTGATAAAAGGGTGGTAAACAAAGGTACACGAATTGAAACTTGTAAATATTTTCTCTTAACACGGTCATTAGGAAGTCAACGTTCTTTTATTTTAAACAGGCAAAATTACCAGAAAGAAAGAGAGGAAAGTACAGAAGACACAAGTGTACCATTATTCAGTGATGGATGCTAAGAAACAAAATGTTATAGTCTCCTAGGGTGATAAAAATAACTATTTATCAGTAATATTATGTTATATTTCATCAGACTCCTTCCCTTTCTCCCAGGTAGCCTCCCATTCCACACATTGTCACATTAAGTCCTGTGTCATTTCCAAACATGAGGGCAAGGTGTAGTTATTAATAATAAATAAAAACACCCAGGATTTCTACACCAATTTTCCTCCCAAGAACACCAAGTAATCTCTATTATTTCACAACATTCCTTGGAGGAGAATACAGAGGGGTATCATTACTGCCATTAGATGGTTAGAGGAATTACATAAGGAAAGCTGAATAAACTATCTTATAACATGGTGGCTAAACTGGGATTATAACACTTGTCTTTCTTAGTAAAGGGAAAAGGAAGGATGATGTAGGAAATATCACTGGCAAAATGGGTAATTTAAATTGCTTATTTGTATGTTATAGAATGGCTCATGGCAGTCGTTTAACACAGAGAAATGTGGTAAATCCCAATTTCAACTTTGTAAATGTAACTTATGCATATGGGTGTGTGTTGCAAAAATCATATCATACTATACATATTATTTTATAGCCTGTTCTTTGTGTGTAACAGCATATTGTAAACAACTGACATACATCTATGTCAACGATTATAATGGCTGCAAAGTAGTCCACTTATAAATGTATCCTAATTTACTTATTTGGGGGAAGTTTTTTTTCCCCAAAGCCAGGCATTAACATGCCTCTTTGCAAAACACAGAAGGAAACCCCTCACAAAAATTAATACAGGTTGATCCCGTCAACAAATGATTACCAGACACGCTCTTGGGAATCTCCATGAAGACAACGTCATCACACTCAAGGAGCAGGCTGAGTAAAAGCCAGCAATTAACAACAGTATGTGGGGCTTCCCTGGTGGTGCAGTGGTTGAGAGTCCGCCTGCCGATGCAGGGGACGCGGGTTCGTGCCCCGGTCCGGGAAGATCCCACATGCCGCGGAGCGGCTGGGTCCGTGAGCCATGGCCGCTGAGCCTGCGCGTCCGGAGCCTGTGCTCCGCAACGGGAGAGGCCACAACAGTGAGAGGCCCGCGTACCGAAAAACAAACAAACGTAACATTTTCTAGAGTTTAATTTACTTAGATATATCAAAAGTCGTGAAAATGTAAATACCCTTTGCCCCAGCAACTTCCCTTCTAGAAAGTTATCCTTAGTCTGTAATAGAACAAGTTACAAAGATATTTGTACAGGGATATTTATGACAGTATGTTAATTAACAGGAGGAAGGGTGAGCAATCTACCCATAAAAACAGATCAGTTTAAATAAATTAAGATACATCCAAAGTGAATACAGGGAAGACTTAAAAATGATAATGCGAATTATGAAAAAATACTCAAGACATATTTATGACTGATTATGCTTTTTAAAAACAGGTTACATCAACATGTGTGTTTGTATGAGTATTAGAAAGATAAAACCCAACATACTGGTCATGATCCTTTCTGGGTTATGAGTTTACTGGAAACTATTTTTCACGTTCAATGGATTTTCTAATTTATATATAATGAGCACAGAATACTTACCCAAAGTAGAAATTAACATGATGTGGTATATGCTATTATAAAGATAAACACAGGGTGCTCTAGGAGCCCCTAACTCAGCCTGGAGCTTAGAGGAAGGTTGGGTATGGCCTCACAAGTTAGTGTCACACAATGAATCTTCAGGGTTACATAGCAGTTGACCAGTTAAAGAAAAGGGAAAGAGCATTCTAGGATGAGGAAAAGCCTTGGAGGAATGTGACAGCATGACCCAATCAAAGCGGTATGAGTAGTTCACAGACTGCAGAAAGGGTAATTAAAATAAGAACTAAAAGTATCTGCTCGATTTTGAAATAGGAGAAGTCAATTTTGACCTAAGTTTGTGTAGTTTCGGTGAAAAGACGAAGGCAGAAGCCGGATTGTCACGAGCTAAGGAAGGAACGGGAGGTGAGGAAGTGTGGGTGAAGGTAGACGCGAGCTCAAGGAGTGCTGATACAACCGTGAAAAGAGGGAGAGGGGAATGGGAGTGGGATATCCAGTTGAAAAAAGGATTTATTTTCATAGATGGGAGATTTGAAGGATGTTAATGGGAGAAAGAGCCAATATAAAGGGAGAGGATGATTAAAAAAAAAAAAAGGAATGGGAAGGTGTGGATGATAGTTTGATATTTCTAGTCGGGGATGGTGAGAGGGGCTGCAGGACAGGAGTGAAAGGCTGAGAACTCCAGCAGTCAGGTCAGGTGACATCACAGGAAATCATCTCTTAGTTTCAAACTGCAGAGACAGTTCATAGAAAGAATCATAACTTCATTTTCATAGAAAATAGGACCAGTGAGTAGCTGTGGGCAGAAAAATCCAGAAAATACTTAGTATAATCAGAAAAAGTGTTGGAAACAATACAGAACATTATTATCTCACTTCTGTATGACAACAAGAAACATTCACGAAATTTCTATAACCACACCTAAAGAAAGACGTAACGGTATTGGGAAAAGTACAGAAAACAGGAACTACCAAGTGCTAAAGCAGATGGGAAGCACATTATAGGAGTGCCGAAAAACAAGATTTGGACTTTTCACCAAGAAAAAACAGAGCCTATCAAGGAACGTGTTTCATTTCAGTGGCTTCTAGTCTGGGTATCAAAAATCTTTCTTAATATCAAAAATATTTGAGAACACACATGATAGTGTTTAAACATTTCATAATTTCTGAATCATTTTTTAAATTAACTTGCATTTTAATAATCTCAGCAGCATCTACATATTTTTGGTATGTGTGTATGTGTTATGTCTGACGTTATGTATTTATCCTATTATAACAGTGTTTGGGCACACGTATGAAACTGCAATTCCCTCGCAATAATTCTGAACTACCACCCACCATCCCATATACCTGTCCAGAAATTCTCAGACCACATTTGGGAACCACTGTCTTAATTTATAAAATCCTGAAGTTGGCGAATATGTATCTTGTCACCTAATACCCAAAAGCTAATATTTAATTTCATTTTTTAAAAATGAAACTTGTAAGAGCTATATTTAGCACACAGTAGTCTTTTGGAAACAGAAATAAAATGAAAAATAGAAAATTTCCAGAACGTTTATATAAGTCACCAGATGATATCTGTGTAATAGGTTTTAAAGAAAATCATTTTTTCAGAGGCCACAACATTTAGGGTGACATGAGGGGGCAGAGCAGGGCTATGAGGGAGAATCACCATAATAGGGCTATGTCATGACACTTCTTGGTGCAGCTAAACCAAATACACTGTCTTGTCACTGTTAATTCTCACATTTGTGTCCTGATCAGGCATAATACAGAGGCACACATACGCTCAAGATATTCTTGAATAAAGAGAAGAGTAATCAATGAAAACAGGGATGAAAACTGAAAGAAAAGAAACCTGGTTTTAGGACTTAGTAATTTCACTGCCCTACAGATAATTTAAAGTACAGAAATGACTGAATGCAGGGTTCTAAGAATCAATTTCATCTAGATTTCCAGAAAGATAGAAACTATAGAGTAGAGTAAAACAGAGAATGGCTTAGTTCACTTTTTTCATGACTGAAAAACATGCATTTTGGAATTTGCATATACACAATCCCACTCAATTTATTTTCTAGGGAAACCTGGTCAGTTGACCCTTTTGCTGTTCCTTTCAGCAGATCTGAACCTGCCTTTTAAGCTCCCTGTGCAATCTGCCTTTGAATCCAGAGACCTCCCTATTGACCACAATCTCCATAACTTACCCTATGAGCTTCTTGACTAGCCATTCAAGAAAGAAGAGCAGAATGAACAGAACACCTATAATCTTCATGAACAACCTGTATTCACGTTTTTGTCATCAAATCGGAAGAATGATAGGTCATTTCAGTCAGTCAATAGATAAATAAAATTCTAAAATTTTAGTAAACTGAGGTGGGAAAATAAATTCACACAGTCTTCCTTTTTAAAATGAAAAACTAGCACTATGATGTTTTTGTTTTGTCTAGCTTTAAAGAGTACTCTACATAGTCCAGTTTCTGGCTGTAGCTCTGTTAATAGCTGCATGGCCTTGTTTAAATTAATCACCCACTCCGGCCCTCAAGTTCCTCTTCAACAATATATGGAGGTTGAGTCGGGTGATCTTTTTTTTTTTTTTTTGCGGTACACGGGCTTCGCTGTTGGGGCCTCTCCCGTTGCGGGGCACAGGCTCCGGACGCGCAGGCTCAGCCAGCGGCCATGGCTCACGGGCCCAGCAACTCCACAGCATATGGGATCTTCCTGGACCGGGGCACGAACCCGTGTCCCCTACATCGGCAGGCGGACTCTCAACCACTGCGCCACCAGGGAAGCCCGAGCCGGGTGATCTTTAATGTTTCTATGAGCTCAAAAATTTGAATGACTCTCTGACTATTGAGAGATTTCATCTCTATTTCATATTGTTTATGTTAGGAAAAGATAATGGTGAAATTTCTAACTCTGGTTCACCAACTTCTCATTCATTAACTAAGCACGTAAAATGTTCCTGAATTGCTCCTGGAATTAACAATTATCTTTCCACATTATGAAATATAAAGACAAGATTGGAATCACTATAGCCCAATAATTTTAGATCCATATTTAGAGAAAAATGAATCCATTCATTAACACAATTCAGCACTAAGTGGATGTTAGAATTAGCAAGAGAAGCACAGAGGGTGAAACCTAGAACCGGCCCTCAAACACCTTAGAATTAAAACAGGGACAAACTGTTAACTGAACACTTACAATTCACAGTGATAATTGCTAGGATGGAGCAAATAATACACAGTTTGGTTATACATTACATTTTGATTGTTTGACTATGTCTTCTTCCACTAGATTCTAAGCTCCATGAGGGCAGGGACCTAGATTTTTCTGGTCACTATTCCCCTAGAGTTGGTCATATGATTTGTTCTCAAAAAGCACTTGTTGAGTAAATAAAATAATGAATGAATGGCCAACTAACAGGGACTTAAAAGAAGTGAACCTAAGTCTACTGGGAAACAGGTACACTTAAGGGCAAGATTAGTGGCCACATTCTAGAAGTCCAGATTATTTCCTTGTCAATTGTATTTTTCATTGTATTGCAGACATAAAGAAAAAAATTCATATATTTCCATTTCCCTCGTTCATTCCAAAACACATTTTTAACATTATAGAGCTATAGAGCATTTGTAAAAACAAAGAATTTTCTAGGTGGAATTCAATGTCTAGAACCTATGAATTTATGTAAATGAAAAATGAATAGCCCAGATGGTAACCACTACCACTTTTGGTTTTGGTTCATTCATGTGACATTTGTCACATTATGTCAAACTCACCACCACCACCAGAAAAGGACAAACACCAAATTAAAAACCACTTTAGATTTATTGCTATCATTTTTTTTTATTTGCTGGTAGCTAAGAGCATGAATTCTGGAACCAAAACAGTTCTCTCCAGATATGTGACCTTCAGCAAGTTACTTAACCACTTTTGGCCTGAGTTTCCTCATCTGAGTAATAAGAACAATAATACTATCTCATAGGGTTGTTATGAAAATGAGTTAATACGTGTAAACCTCTCAAAAGAATACCTGTCACATGGTAAGCTCTAAGTGTTTGCTAAATATATAAAATCAAATCAATACACCGTCAGCCTACTCCATTGGGTTAAGGCAGTGAAAGACAATGCATAATGAAGACAATTCTTTTGGAATTATTCTGGTGAAATTTTCAAAGAGGAAGGCTGTGGATTTAGAACAACCCACATTAAAATAAATTGGTTGAATAGAGTGCTTGAAGAGAGAGAAAAAAAATTCTAGAACATGCTAAAATGGACTAAAACAAGTCACATAACTGCTTCTATTTTCTCATTAGAAAAATTCCCCTCAGGGAAAAGTGATGACTCAAAGTTAGAAAGAATACCAACAGTAACATTATTTTTGAAACAGTGCACAAAGATGATTTTTTTTTTTTTTTGCGGTACGCGGGCCTCTCACTGTTGTGGCCTCTCTCATTGTGGAGCACAGGCTCCGGAAGCGCAGGCTCAGCAGCCATGGCTCATGGGCCCAGCCGCTCCGTAGCACGCGAGATCTTCCCGGACCGGGGCAAGAACCCGTGTCCCCCACATCGGCAGGTGGACTCTCAACCACTGTGCCACCAGGGAAGCCCCATAAAGATGATTTTTAAAGGTATTAGGTTTAACAAAATTTAGTGAAAAGGAGTAAAAATCTATCCAGTAAGTGCATTCATAATTAGTACCTAAAGATCATGTATTAAGAGTTTCATGCTGTATGTATGTGGAAACTCGAAAATGGTACAGATAAACCGGTTTGCAGGGCAGAAGTTGAGACACAGACGTAGAGAACAAATGTATGAACACCAAGGGGGGAAAACTGTGGTGGGGTGGGGACGGTGGTGTGCTGAATTGGGCGATTGGGATTGACATGTATACACTGATGTGTATAAAATTGATGACTAATAAGAACCTGCAGTATAAAAAACAAAAACAACTAATACTAAACTTTCTTTGGGTTATTTGTACAGAAATGTGTTAATATAAATGTTTCAGACATTACATGAAATTTCTAAAAATCTTATATGTTCTGGTATAATGTTGTAAGTCATAATTCTAGTTATTACTTTAAAATGTATATCTCAGAAATAACTAAATTTCCTTGTCAATTGCATTATGAATTTTCATCAAATCTTTAACCGTGGTCATTTTTAAGTCTTTTGTCATTTACAGACAGTTCTGGGTGTACTCTGATGCTTTCGCAAAAATGTTCCTGGGGCTTCCCTGGTGGCGCAGTGGTTGAGAGTCCGCCTGCTGATGCAGGGGACACGAGATCGGGCCCCGGTCTGGGAGGATCCCACATGCCGCGGAGTAGCTGGGCCCGTGAGCCATGGCCGCTGAGCTTGCGCGTCCAGAGCCTGTGCTCCGCAACGGGAGAGGCCACGACAGTGAGAGGCCCGCGTACCGCAAAAAAAAAAAAAAAAAAAAGTTCCTATAAAAGGGTTTCATCTTCAAGGAATTCACGGAAAAGACTCTGACAAGTACAGATTTCTGGTAACTGACTATACTGCTGAACTGAATGAATAAGCATTTTCAGAACTCTAATGGAAAACTGATGAATTCATAAAAGTGCTAACAAAAGATCAAGATAAAAAAAAATTAATTACATGGGACTGAGTGAACTAATGAGGATGATTATAATTTTTGTGACCTTCTGTTTGAATAAAAAAAAAAATCTCACAAGGACTCAGAGGCCAAAAATATACGAATCAATTTTCACTGCAAAGTAAAGGAGCTGTTCCAGTGGAGGATTCCTGGACTGAATGTCAATATTATGACATAGTATGAGTGTGTTTCGTGCTTGGTAATTGCAACCATTGTTGCTTTTGTTGTGGTCATCCATTTACAATGTTTGGTGTCAGTTTATTTATCTCTTGTAAAAATAAAATACAGTGTGTGTGTGTGTGTGAGTTGTGGAAAAAAAAAAGGAAACTTTTAAATTCCTGATTCTGGTTTTGTACAACTGTATAATTAATGGTGCTGATCATATTATAAGGGCAGATTTATATGTGTGGGGGAGGTGGTGGTGATGGGGAGGCCCAAATAGAAATTACAAATAAAGGAAATAACATTCCTTAAAAAAAAAAAAGTTTCATGCTCTATATAAAAAAGACAAACACCAAGGATTTACTGTATAGCACAGGGAACTATATTCAATATCTTGTAATAAACTATAATGGAAAAGATTAGGAAAAAAGGATATAGAGATATACATATATATATAACCAAATCACTTTGCTGTACACCTGGAACTAACACAATATTGCAAATCAACTACACTTCGATTTAAAAGAAAAAAAAAGAGTCTCACGCTCTACTGATAGCTAGCAGGGCACGCAAGAGCATACGTTAAAGTTGTGATCCCTAAACCTGACCATGTGTCACAATTTCTGGGGAGCTTTGTAAAAACTGACACCCTGGAGATTCAGATTCAACAGGTCTGAGGTAGAGTTCAGGTGTCATTTTTTTTCCAATTCTCCCAAGTGATTTCCAAGGACAGCCAGGTCAGAATACATGGCTAGAACACTTGCTGCCGAGCAGTCTCCAGTGGCGTGCAGCTGAATCGTCTCTCCATTCCTACCTCCTGCGACCTTGTTATCAATAACTATGTCAAAAGCCATCAGCTGCAGACAGGATGAAGTCATGAGACGGGGCACATGTTGCCTAGCCAACCTGAGAGTCCAAGATGAGCAGCAAAGATGAACCTAAGTCTCATGATAAATGAACCTGCATTCAGGTGCAAAAGTCAAATGCAAAACTGCAATAAACAGGTACAATAAAAAATGGTTTCACAGCTCTTCTGCCGAATGTATTTGCAGACACACACCTTACCGGGTGATGCAGAGGTCTGCAAACTGACACAGTCCAACCTACTCTGTGCCTCAGCCCTCATGTTCCATACTGGATTTCTAAGAGGTTGTAAGAGGGAGGTTGACTAGCCTGATACTTGGCAGGTGTGCACCAGTATGGCCAGGTTGAATGTTAAAATAATGAAATGTTTTAGTACCGTTTGGTAAATAGCTACTTCTCAGAGCCTCCAGTCATTTCAGCCCCTCCCCCAAGACCTCACCTCCCTCCCCAGCAACCAAAGGGTTACTACCAGACTCAGCCAGGGTTTCCATTCTATGCCGGATGCATAGTTAATATTTTCAAATTGGAAATAAATGAGAAAAGCTACTAGCCAGGAGTGGGAAGTGCCTGGAAATTACAGCAGAGGAAGAATCGAAGTTCAAGGGATCTTTTTAGGCTCCGGATGCGCCGGCTCAGCGGCCATGGCTCATGGGCCCAGCCGCTCCGCAGCACGTGGGATCTCCCCGGACCGGCTCACGAACCTGTGTCCCCTGCATCGGCACCACTGCGCCACCAGGGAAGCCCTCAAGGGATCTTTAGCCTCGAAAGTAGAAGACTTGAAATGGGGTGGGTTCAGGAGGAATATGATCACTGCCTTCAAACACATGGTTGAGCTTCATGTGGGAAACAGATTAGATTTATTCCGAGTATCTCCGGTGGGGGGAATTATGCACAGTGATTGGAAATTACAAAGAAGGTGACGTCAATTCCATATAAGGAAGAACTTTGGAATCCTGGTGCAGCCCAACAATGGAAATGGCTTTGTGTGAAGAGTGAGCTTCAGGAAGCAGCACAGGAAGGAGCAATGACTCTGAGAATAGTGCAGCAGCTGCAGATGCTTCTGATCTGGATGGTGAACTAGAGAGATCAGTGGTTACAAACCTACGTGTGCATCTGAATCCTCAATGAAACTTCTTTTAAAAATAGACTTTTTTGGAGCAGTTTTAAGTTCACAGCAAATTAAGCAGAAAATACAGAGACTATCCATACATTCCCTGCCTTCACAAACACACAACCTTCCCTACTATCAACATCCTGCACCCAAGTGGTATATTCGTTACAACTGATGAACCTACATTAATACATCATTGTCACCAGAAGTCCATGTTCACATTATAGTTTACTCTTAGTATTGTACGTGCTATGGATTTTGACAAGTATATAATGACACGTATCCATCATTATCAATGGAACTTTTTAAATATCAGATCTCTCACTCTCCACCCCAAACCTAATACATTAGTATCTCTTGGCACTGGAGTTTTGGAATTTGCATATTTTATAGCTCTTCACTTGATGTTGACACATAGACAGTTTTGGAAATCTGCATTCGATGATCTATAAGTTTTTTTCCAATCTTCAGATTCTATAATTTTATTAAATAAAGATCACAATAACTTTTTTAAAGGAGTAATGACTCTTGAAAACTGACCAGGGCTTGGAGGAGAACCTGTGGAGTATATATAGCATGTCAAGCACTATGCTAGACTCCTTTAATTCTTACAAGAACCCTGCAAGGTAAGTATTAATATATATTCCCATTTAACAGAAAACAAAACTGAGGCTCAGACAAGTTAAGTAACCTTCCCAAGGTCAGAGAGCAAGTAAAAGAGTTGGAATTCAAATTGAGGGCTATTTCATCCACCTTCTTTCTCTTATACTATTAGACCTCCAACAAACTCTCAATTACTTGAAATTAGTGAATGAAGACACACAATTTCAGATTACTAATAGTGAATTATTTTGTGTTTGTTGGATTCTTAACATATTATATTCAGCACATGGGAGGGATATTTTGTTATAGGACAACAGAAAACCAGATGATATTCCAGGAACTTGTAAGATTTTATGCACTAAATTTCCTTATATAAAGCCAAGGGCTAACATGGCCTATACAATTGCTCCATGAATTTGAAATGTTGGACTAAGGATACTCTGATACCTAAACATGGAATGAATCATCCAAAACAAGAGAGAAGGACTCAACCACACCTTTGCTCTTCATAATGGACTCCAGACCAGAGAGGTGGCCAATTCTGTATTTTCCCAATGGAACACTGACCTGTTCCCCGAGCCACAGAAAAGAACAACTCGTCTCCTAGAGCTGTACTTTGACCGCTCCTATGGGACATAGAAATAGAATGTAATGGTTATTAAGAGCACACACCTTTGTGTCAAACCTGGATTCAAATCTGGGTCTGCCACTAACTAAATACGGAATCTTGGGGGAAATACTTAACGTCTCTAGGTTAGTTTCCTATCTGTAAAATGGGACTGATGACATTCAATATGTGCCTCCCAGGGTTACCATGAGGATTAGATGAAATGCTGTATGTGAAGTACTTAACATTATTTTAATACTTACCAAACACTCAATAGATGTTCACATTATTACTTATCAATGGAGAAGTCAAGTCCAAAATCATCTCTGAATCCTCCCAATTGTCTCCATGGTCCCAACTAAGGGGGAAGGAGTGTGTGTAGGTATTGGGGTAGATGGAGGAGGGGAGGGTGTTAACCTATTCTCAGGTCTACGAGGATTTGTTCCCAACCCTCAACTGTAAGAATCTCAAAATGCCTCCAGGTCCTGGAAGGTAAAGGTCAGTAGGAGGAATGGAAGCAAAGTTAAGTACTTAACCTTGAGACGTTAAAAACTGAGATAGTGAGACAGAAGTGGGACTATATTAGAACATGGATAATACATTTCCTCCCTGCTAATAGATTAGGACAGGCTAAATGGACTGATCAAAAAATATGTTCCATAACACATGACAAACACCAGTGCACATCTTTGGTGGACACGGATGCTAAGCTCTAGAGGCCCTCACTGAGGACTCGTGCTCCTTTCTCATCTAAATGTATTTCCTCTTTTCTGATAATCAAAAATCACCTTCTACAAGATGAAAGCTCCAATTAGAAAAGATACATGCACTCCAATGTTCATAGCAGCACTATTTACATTAGCTAAGACATGGAAGCAACCTAAGTGTCCATTGACAGATGAATGGATAAAGAAGATGTGGTACATATATACAATGGAATATTACTCAGCCACAAAAAAGAATGAAATAATGCCATTTGTAGCAACATGGATGAAACTAGAGATTATCATTTAGTAAGTCAGAGAAAGACAAATATCATATGATATCATTTATATGTGGAATCTAAGAAAAATGATACAAATGAACTTATTTACAAAACAGACTCACAGACATAGAAAACAATCTTATGGTTACCAAAGGGAAAGTGGAGGGGAGGGATAAATTAGGAGTTTGGGATTATACAGATATACACTACTATATATAAAATAGATAAACAACAAGGACCTACTGCATAGCACAGGGAACTATATTCAATATCTTGTAATAACCTATAATGGAAAAGAATCTGGAAAAGAATAAATATTTATACATATATATGGTATAACTGAATCAGTTTGCTGTACACATGAAACTAACACAACATTGTAAGTCACCTATACTTCAGCTAACAAAAAAAATCACCTTCTACAAATTAAATCACCATCAACATCAACATCCATTAAGAAAATAACACTAATTCAGCACAACAAAAGGCTTCAGGTTTAGAATATAACACAACAATGTGTAAAGATCCACTATGATTGTCAAGGACTGAAGAGCTTGTTGAGTGTGTAAGCAAACATTCTGAGAAAGCCTATGTGTTGGGAGGAGGGAAGTTCTATATAAAATCATTGATTAACACCCAGCAAATAAGGAGTTCCTTCGCTGCGTGATTACACTGTAAGTGGACCATCTGCTAACTTAACTTAAAAGGGAACCATTTCTGATTTATGAGGGCATACACAGCATAAGCTAATTTGTGAGGTCTGTTTGATGGGGTAGAAGAAAATAACTCATTTAAACTCCTCTCACAGATTGTTTTGTTAAAATGCCTCTTTTTGAGACCATAAAATTTAAGGCAAACTAAAACTATATTGTTTAGGGCTACATAATTATGTGGTAAAACTACAGTGAAAAGCAAGGTCATGAATGCCTTGTTATCTTTGTCAAGATGCTTACCCATGGGAGGAAGGAAGAGGGCTAGATTAGGTGGGGTCATTCAGGAAGGTTTCAACAAATGTCTGTTTCTTGCCTTTAGTGATGATTTATACTGGCATTTGTTTTTTTATAAACTGATGTTTGTTCTTTTTTTATATACACCTGTTTTTTTGTATACAGTTGTTTGTTTCATAATTCATTAAACTAAGTTAGTTTTTCACAGAAACATTAAGGCACTTATGAAAGAAGTAGATATCTAACAGTAGTTATTTCCAGTGGGGAGTGGTAGAATTGTGACAGTCTGTTACAGTGGCTGTTATTTTCCTTAAAATACTTCAGTGTCATATTATATAAGTGTGGATTAGCTCAAATTTTAATTTCAAGGATAATCAGCAACATTCTTTCACGAATGAATAGTCCAGAGATGTCAGCTAGCATTACATCAGAAAGAGCCACTCTCTAGGGTTGGCTCCTCTAAGTCCTGCTATCCATGTCTTGATGGATAACTGGTCCTCTGCTAATTAGCATATTATGTCAAAAATGGGTTTTTATCAGTGAAACTTATGACAATTTACTTTCATCAGGCATGTAGAAATTTTCTCCCAGTGGTGCAATTAAAGGTATTCAAAGAATGTAAATTGTCTAGAGTTGTTAAAAATCTATCCACCCTTGCATGCACAAAAGAAGTAAATACGCTGTCCCCTTAGAGGACAGATAATCCCTAATATATCCTATATCCAGCCATTGACTTTGTGGCATAAGACTGACTAGAGGACACAGAATCATGGCAATGTGGACTCTGACACCTAGGGACTTCATGGAGCCTACAGATGAAGTTTACAAATGGTTTTGTGCCTGCTTATTATTAAATGTTGTTGAATACATATTTGAATATACAGCAGAACTTAGTTTGCAATATGAATTCATTATAACCTGGTAGCGAGACTGTTGGAAGAAACCAGTGCCACCTCAAATATCTTTTGTGGCTGTTGATATCTACCAAAAAGAAAGAACCTAAAATTTCACATGACTAACATGACTTAGGTTGGTTCACAACAGGGTCTTTTGCTTTTTACTGACCTTTTTCTGAACTTCTTGACATCTTATAAATTGAGTGAGTGTTATTTTGCAAACAGAAAAGGAATGAAAATACTAAGTAAAAAATGTTCAAGAGACAAAAGCAGGTATTTCACAGAATAAACCAAATATGGTCAATAAATATATAAAGAACTGCTCAACATTGTTACTAATTAATCAAGTAATGACGACATGAGATACTATCTTAAACCCTTTCAGTTGGAAAATATGCATGTATATTAAGTCTGACAAAGCCAAGTGTTAGAGAGGATTTGGATCCACAGAATCTTCTGTGCATTGCTGGAGGGAGTGTAAATTGGCTCAATCACTCTGGAAAATAATTTGTCATTATTTCATGAAGATGAATGTTCACATGCCCTTTTTCACTCCTAGGTATATACCCAAGAGAAACTTTTGTGTCAGTATTTTAAAAGACATGCTCAAGAATGTCTATAGCAGCACAAAAGCCAAAACCTAAGAATAACTCAAAAGCCCATCAACAGGAGAATGGATGAAAAAAACTGGTATATTCATGCAATGAAATACTATCCTAAAATCAGCATGAATTAACAACAATACACAACAGGGCTTCCCTGGTGGCGCAGTGGTTGAGAGTCCGCCTGCCAATGCAGGGGACACGGGTTCGTGCCCCGGTCCGGGAGGATCCCACGTGCCGTGGAGCGGCTGGGCCCGTGAGCCATGGCTGCTGAGCCTGTGCGTCCGGAGCCAGTGCTCCACAGCGGGAGAGGCCACAACAGTGAGAGGCCCGCGTACCGAAAAAAAAAAAAAAATCAACAACAACAATACATAACAATATGGACAAATTTTAGCAATCTGCTGTTAAATACAAGTCTTATAAGATTTCATAAAGATGACACCTTATTTGGAAATAGATATAAATGCAATAAAGGTATATTAAAAGAAAAGAGAGAGAGAGCAAAGGAAAGAAAAACACGGGATTAAGAATGATGCTTGCTCAGGAAAAGAAAAGTGAGGGTTGGTATGAGAAAGGGAAACCATGTAATTTTTCTTTTTTTTTTATACAACATTATTCCCTTTATTTTATTTTATTTTATTTTATTTTTTAACATCTTTATTGGGGTATAATTGATTTACAATGGTGTGTTAGTTTCTGCTTTATAACAAAGTGAATCAGTTATACATATACATATGTTCCCATATCTCTTCCCTCTTGTGTCTCCCTCCCTCCCACCCTCCCTATCCCACCCCTCCAGGCAGTCACAAAGCACTGAGCTGATATCCCTGTGCTATGCGGCTGCTTCACACTAGCTATATACCATACGTTTGTTAGTGAAAGCATGTAATTTGATGTAAGTTATTATCAAGAACTTAGCTCTTACTTTTATGATGGGTTCATGAATGATGACATTATTAATAATGATAGATGGGTAGATTGAAAGCAGGTCATACATAAGCCAATGATGAGATTGTATCATGAGACATGCATTAAGATTTTTCCAATTCTATGCACTTTGAAGGCAAAATCAAGATAAAAATGAGACATGGTTAAAAATAAAAATAAAGGTTAAATACCTATATATATTGTGCAACACCACTGTGTTAAAGTCTGGAAGCAAACTGATGTTTTTATCATGTTTTTCACATAAAAACACCTGGTCAATAATTGGTTGAATCAAATTATTTTTCAATACAAGCCTGAGTTTTTGTTAGTGTTTTGTTTTGCATTTTTTGTTGCAGCGGTCAAATGCCAAGTAAAAGTCTGATAGTTCTCTGGCTCTCTGCAGTTTTTTAAGTGAAGACAATGTCAAAAGAATTAGAAGAAACATCTAATAAAGGCTTATTGTCTAAAACGTACAAACAACTCATAAAACTTAATAAGAAAACCCAGTTTAGATTGGCATGTATACACTGATGTGTATAAAATTGATGACTAATAAGGACCTGCTGTATAAAAAAATAAAATAATTTAAAAAAAAGGAAACCCAATTTAAAAACGGGCCAAAGGGTTTACAGTTAGACACCTCACCAAGGAAAAGATGCAGATAGAAATAAGCATATGAAAAGATGCTCCATATCATATAACATCTGTGAAATGCAAATTAAAACAACAATGAGATACCACTACATATTCTAGCAGTAGAAGGGCCAAAATCCAGAACACTGATAAAACCAAGTGTTGGCAAGGATGTAAAGAGCAGGAACTCTCACACGTTGCTGGTGGGAATGCAAAATGGTGCAGCCACTTTGGAACACAGTTCGGCAGCTTCTTATAAAACTAAACGTACTCTTGCCATACAATCCAGCAATTGTGTTCCTTGGTGTGTATGCGAACAAGTTGAAAACTTACGTTCACACAAAACCCTAGATGCAGATGTTTATAGCAGCTCTACTCATAATTGTCAGAACATGGACACAACCAAGATGTCCTTCAGTAGATGAATGGATAAAATACACAGTGTTATATCCAGACAATGGAATATTATTAGCACTAAAAAGAACTAAGCTATCAAGCCATGAAAAGACACGGAAGAAATTTAAATGCATATTATTAAGTTAAAGTAGTCGATCTGACAAGGTTACATAGGGTACGATTTCAACAATACGACATTCTGGAAAAGGCAAAATTATAAAAGCTATAAAAAGATCAGTAGTTGCCAGGGGAGGGGAGAAGGGGGAAAGATGAATACACAGAGCACAGAAGATTTTTATGTCTATGAAAACACTCTGTATGATATTATAATGATGGTTATATGTCATTATTCTTTTAACCCAATGCACAGAATGTACAACACCAAGAGTGAATCCTGAGGTAAACTATGGACTTTGGGTGATTATAATGTGTCAATGTAGGTTCATCAACTATAACAATGTACCACTCTGGTCGAGCATGTTGATAATGAGGGAGGCTATGCATGTGTGAGGGCAGTGGGCTTATGGGGAAATCTCTGTACCTTCCTCTCGATTTTGTTATAAATTTAAGAGAGCTCTAAAAAAAAGTCCTTAAATATATATATATATATAATATATATGTATGTATATATGTGTACACATATATACACACAAACATAATCTTGAAGGTAATGTTGAAATGTTATTGTCAAAATTTTGCTTAGTTGAAACACTGTAGGATATTAAATAATGCCTTCTCTCTAGTAGTTTGCAATGTGATGGGAATACAAACCAACCTACTTCATTTAACTTAAGACTAGTCAAAAACAACCCACTGAATAAATAACAAAAATGAATGTACAGACACACATCCATCATCCTGAGAGCTAGTTGAATGCCACGTGGTGATGTGAGACAGCTGGTTGATTCAAGTTTGTCATCCATGAATCAGCATCAGAACTATGCACCAGGTTCTGTTCCTGATTCTGAGGATAGAGCCGTAAACAGCAACGTACCTGCCTTCACGGAGCTTACATTCTAGTCATGTTGTGAGCAATGATATGAAGAATGCAGGACATGGAAATAGGGAATAGGTAATCTTGGAAACCTTGCTGAGAAATGGGTCACTTGAAGAATGAAATGTGGAACCAAGACGTATATAGGAAGGCGCATTCCAGAGGAGAAAACAGCAAGTACAAAGTCCTGAGGTGGAAGATTTCTTCAGGTATTGGAGGAACAGTAAGGCCAACATAGGGTAGAGGGAGACTGGTAAATGACAGGTTTGGGGTGGATCTATGGAGTGCACTGGAGATCTTGTTAAGCTGCATGGAGGGGAAGGAAGCCTAACTGGAGTGGCTTCATGAGAGACTGGGGAGGGAGGAGTTTGAGATGGCAATACGGCCAATTCTTTTGTTTTGTTTTTGTTTTTTCCTTTTTTTTGCAATTCTTTTGAAGAGTTTATTCAAAATATATATCCCAGAGGTGAAAGAAAACATGCTGCATGCCAGAAACCTAGACATATTTCTCAAGACTTTGAAAGAAGACAAGACTGTTCTACATGCAACACACCTTACTGTAGAAGATGGGTTAACAGAGATGCCATCAAGAGCAGGAGTCCCTCAAGGATCTGTCTTTAACCTCCTAATCCTTTCTTCTACTTCTCCTCCCTTGGAAAACCTTCATGACCCAAGTCTCTCTGCTTTCTTCTCCTCTCCTCTCCCCACCTCTGCTCTCTTCTCCTGTCTCTCTCTTCATCTAGGCCCACTGATTACATGATTAATCCTGTATCTCCTCACCACCCCACCTTCCTCTGCATACCACCAGCCAGAAGCTAACGAGCTATTCCAGGTCAGGAGCTGCTTGTCCTCTGCCCTTCTCAGCCTGTAACCAGTCCCAGAAATGCCTTCAGGCAAAATCTCCAACAACTGTGGGAAGGTTGCTGCTCTCCGAGAGGCTGTCACTGAAATCTGATCTCTGGTAACAGGGGGGAGGGACTCCAGGCGTGGAGGCCAACTTGGGGGTGGGAGGAGTTACCCCTGCTCTCTTTCCCCTAGTGGAAAGTGTGGGGATGCCAGTCATTCATTGGGTGCCACACCACCTCCCTTCCAAGCCTACTTAGGTCCCTGTAAGTGAAGCAAATGGGGAAACACCCAGGGCAGGCCCCTGCTAGCAGATTCCCATGGAACCTGAGAGGCAGACCTTGGTAGATATGTTTTGGCCCTTTGCCTAAATTGTTTTAAAGTCACTGATATTTCTCTGAGGCTCAGAATCCTAAGATACTGCTGTTTCTGATGACCACCTAGAGCTTCTGATATTGACCAGATTAGGTCTCTTAGAAAAACTCCAGGAAGGGGCTTCCCTGGTGGCGCAGTGGTTGAGAGTCCGCCTGCCGATGCAGGGGACACGGGTTCGTGCCCCGGTCCGGGAAGATCCCACGAGCCGCGGAGCGGCTGGGCCCGTGAGCCATGGCTGCTGAGCCTGCGCGTCCGGAGCCTGTGCTCCGCGACGGGAGAGGCCACAACAGTGAGAGGCCCGTGTACCGCAAAAAAATAATAAATAAATAAAATAAAATGTATAACAAACGAGGACCTACTGTATAGCACAGGGAACTCTGCTCAATATCATGTAACAACCTAATGGGGAAAGAATATGAAGAAGAATAGATACATGTATATGTATAACTGAATCATTTTGTTGTAAAACTGAAACTAACATAACATTGTTAATCAACTATACTCCAATATAAAATAAAAAGTTAAAAAAAAAAAGAGTACCACAAATTAACTGCATAGAATAGGAACGAAGTTGCTGTTTAAGCTTCATTGAAATAGAAATCCAAAGTTTTTGCAAATATGACATGTGGGACCAGGAAATTTGTCTTTTCAACTCATTAAATAATTAGTATTTTAGCTAATTCAATAATAAGAGCACCAACTGAAGCAGGACCTAGAGTTGTGAATTAGCTCCAAGTTCCAGAAATCTTTTACATTGAGGAGAAACAAGGAAGGACCTGCGTATTTTGCCCCCAAATACTGAGACTATTTAAATACTTCAGGATCATTTGAAATTATTCTGTATCTAAGGGAAAAAAATATTTAATTGCATTAGGTTTTTTTATGCATCCACTATATTCACAAATTCTGTCTAAATCTAGGGATCTCAGTGCTTATATACTGATAAGAAAAAAATACTCAGGAACCCAGCAAATTTTATGAAAAGGCACTCTATCCCATTAAGAAACTAGTCAACAAAGAGAGAGAAAGACCAGAAACTGGGAAGAAGAAGAACAATGCCATCAGCCAGGTCAGGGGCAGAGATGGAGGAGGGAGGGGATCCCTTGCTTACCACTTTCAGGGGAAAATCCCTTGCCCATTATTTTCTCTGCTACAGAGTTTTCCTTCTCCAGCTGAAAGGTATTGGCTTCACAGGGCCCCTAGCTCCTCTGGAAGCTTCCTTGAGAACATGTTGGGGCATGTTGATACCTCAAAGTATTCCCATAATTTTCGGAAAATGTGACCAAAGCTGTTGAGCCCAGCTTGCCAGGATGACGACTACAGCATGAAACAGGAAATGTGTTTCAAAAGCTCAGCAGGCTGGGCTTCTCTGGGCTCTGTTATGATAAACACACACTCTAGAATGCTAACCCACACCTAAAACATACATTCCACAAATCATAGGGAAGGCCGGTGAGTAACCCAGTCTCAGATCACTCAGTTAACACCTTCCAATGCTAGGAAGATGAGGAAGAGGAATTATAGGAAGACAAAGGTGAAAATCAGCTATCTATCTATCTCTTGGTAGACCTTGAGTTTATACAAGGATATGAGAAGGATAATCTCTAGGAGGAAAATTAAGCATGTCTCTCTAATAAATGAGCATTTCATGAGAAAGCTGCTTCTCATTTCCAGTGATGTTGAAACACTTCTTCCAAGAAGTCTTCTCTCTGACTAATGGGAAGAGAGTCGTAGCAAATCACTTCTAAGATTCCTCCCTCAGGCAAAGTTGCAAATTTAGCAAAAGACTCTTTACAGATTTTCTGATCCCTCCTCAATGCTAAGCGTTGTGTAGTTCCTATGAGTACGGTGCTCATCTCCATTCCTCGGACCTTACTGGGATGTAAACACACCCCATACTCTGAGTATTTTCCTTCCTTTTCCCTTCCATGTAAAATGTATCTGTCCTGTGTTCTATTTCCTAAGTCCTGTCCTCAACCAAAGCCACAACAAATTAGTCATATAATCAAATCAGCCAGCAGATGTGCTACACTGATGTGCTACAGATTAATATCTGCAATCTTGTTTAAAAGCTTGTTTTTGTCAAAAGACATTTGATTTGGCTGGGTGACCTTCAAAATCTCTCCCAACTCTAATATAAAATTTTATGAGTGGGCTTCCCTGGTGGCGCAGTGGTTGAGAGTCCGCCTGCCAATGCAGGGTACACGGGTTCGTTCCCCTGGTCCGGGAAGATCCCACATGCTGCAGAGCGGCTAGGCCCGTGAGCCATGGCCGCTGAGCCTGCGAGTCCGGAGCCTGTGCTCCACAGCGGGAGAGGCCACAACAGTGAGAGGCCCACGTACCGCAAAAAAAAAAAAAATTTATGAATAACTCTGATCAGAAAAATTTTAAACCTTGGGCCAAGCTAGTTGACAAGTTGACCTTTCAGGTCCCTTAGTTAGATCATTTGTTTTGTTGCTATCTGTGGAAACATGTCACAGCTGCTAGCTGCCTGTCAACCCAAAAGTTTAATAGCAATTTTTAGAGGTTACTATTGCTTGTCTTGCTGTATATTATATACCCTGTGGTGAACTGAAGATGACCCAAATTCTTTGCTGTTCCTCTCATCAATAAATTAGTCTATTTTCCCAATGATGTGGAATCTGGGCTGACTTTGTGATTTCCTTAATCAAAAGGATATGGTAAAAGTGACACTTGCCCAGTTCTGGCCTAGGCTTTAAGAGATATGGGTGCTTTTGCTTTCATATCTGGGAGCCTTAAGCCGCTATGTGAAATATAATGAGAGAGATTGATTGATTGATTGATTGATTGATTCCCAGGCAGCCCCCATCTATTCCAGACATTTCATCTGAGGTGCTAGACATATGAGCAAATCCATTTTGGACTTCCAGCCCTAGAAATCCTTCAGATAATTACAGCTGCATAAATAACCCCAGACAAGACCACCAGAAGAACTACCCACCTGAGCTCAGTCTCTAGATGGTTGTTAATATTTCAAGCGGCTGAGTTTCAGGGTGGTTTGTTACACCGCAATAGGTAACTGAAACGCATCCCTGAAGCTGGCCTAATCCTTTCTTTGAACAAAGAAGGAATGGATAACAAACAAAAGATGTTTTTAATGACGTTTCTAAACTATTATCATAGTCATTCCACCCTCCAGCATATACCTACTCCTTTCTGTCTACAATGGCACATCCATAAATTCAATCAACGCTTTCTCAACTGTGCACATGTCTTTAATATCTGTTGCCATCCTTGCAGTCATAAATTGTAATCTCCTGATGGCCAGGAGCCAGAAACTCTTAATAAGTCTTTCATAAAGGCTTTTAAGCAATAATGAATTTCAGCAGAGGCCTTCAGCAACGATCCATGTTGTTTCCTATAAGTCTTACTACTTTTCCACACTGAGAAGTCCAGAAATGGAACCTCAGAGAGAAACTCCACTTTGAAAATCCAATGTCATCCTTTTGACTCGAAAGGGCATTGAAATCATAAGCCCTTTTCAGTGTGGTCCTCCCAACAACAAAATGCATTACGCTGTGGCCACGGGCTTATTCTACAGGAGTATTTTTTATTGGTTAGCTTTGAGGTCGGTTATTCTGAAGGGAAATTTTAAGCTCCTCTGCCATGCATTCCTGCGTGACAAATCCCTGACACCTGTGTGGAGACTCCCAGGGCAGAGCTTGCGTTCTCATCTTGCTGCCCTATGCCAAGGAGTCATCCTGAAAGAATTCATGGGTGAAAGAGATTATTACAGTGTGCTCATTCAAATGCTTAGAGTTTACAAACCTCCACCAGAATACCACTAGGCCCCTCATCATCTTTCAGATGTCAAGGAAAAGTGAAATGTTGATTTAATTTTTAATGTTTTTCATAAATTTTCAAAATTAAAATGGTATGAATTTCTTTGGAGTAAAGGATATTCAATTTTTATTCTGGACACTTCTGAATTGTTGTGATTTTTAAGAATAAATGTGTATTATTTCAGTAATGTTTTAAAAATAAGTATTATCAGCAGGGAAATTAAATGTTGTCTAAAATAGTCATATCGAAAAAGAGACTTCCGGGAAGATGGCGGAAGAGTAAGACGCGGAGATCACCTTCCTCCCCACAGATACACCAGAAATACATCTACGCGTGGAACAACTCCTACGGAGCACCTACTGAACGCTGGCAGAAGACCTCAGACCTCCCAAAAGGCAAGGAACCCCCCACGTACCTGGTTAGGGCAAAAGAAAAAACTAAACAGAGACAAAAGGATAGGGACAGGTCCTGCACCAGCGGGAGAGAGCTGTGAAGGAGGAAAAGTGTCCACACACTAGGAAGCCCCTTCGCGGGTGGAGACTTCGGGAGGCGGAGTGGGGGAGCTTGGGAGCCGCGGAGGAGAGCACAGCAACAGGGGTGCGGAGGGCAAAGCGGACAGATTCCAGCGCAGAAGATCGGGCCGACCGGCACTCACCAGCCGAGAGGCTTGTCTGCTCGCCCGCTGGGGCGGGCGGGACTGGGAGCTGAGGCTCCGGCTTTTGTCGGAGCGCCGGGAGAGGACTGAGGTTGGCGGCGTGAACACAGCCTGCAGGGCGTTGGTGCGCCGCGGCTGGCCGGGAGAGAGTCCGGGGAGGGGTCTGGACCTGCCGAAGAGGCAAGAGACTTTTACGTCCCTCTTTGTTTCCTGGTGCACGAGGAGAGGGGATTAAGAACGCTGCTTGAGAGAGCTCCAGGGACGGGCGCGAGCCGCGGCTAAAAGTGCGGAGCCCAGAGACAGACATGAGACGCTAAGGCCGCTGCTGCCGCCACCAGGAGGCCTCTGTGCGAACACAGGTCACTAGCCACACGCCCTTCCGGGGAGCCTGTGCAGCCCGCCACTGCCAGGGTCCCGGGATCCAGGGACAACTCCCCCGGGAGAACGCACGGCGCGCCTCAGGCTGCAACGTCACGCCGGCCTCTGCCGCCGCAGGCCTGCCCCACACTCCGTGACCCTCCCTACCCCCCAGCCTGAGTGAGCCAGAGCCCCCGAATCAGCGGCTCCTTTAACCCCGTCCTGTCTGAGCAAAGAACAGACGCCCTCCGGCGACCTACACGCACAGGCGGGGCCAACTCCAAAGCTGAGCCCCTGGGAACTGTGAGAATAAAGAAGAGAAAGGGAAATCTCTCCCAGCAGCCTCAGAAGCAGCGGATTAAAGCTCCACAATCAACTTGATATACCCTGCATCTGTGGAATACCTGAATAGACAACGAATCATCCCAAATTAAGGAGCCCTGTGGATGAAAGGCTCTTGGTGCTGCAGCCAGGAGTCAGTGCTGTGCCTCTGAGGTGGGAGAGCCAACTTCAGGACACTGGTCCACAAGAGGCCTCCCACCTGCACAGAATATCAAACAGCAAAAATCTCCGAGAGATCTCCATCTCAATGCCAGCACCCAGCTTCACTCAACGACCAACAAGCTACAGTGCTGGACATCCTATGCCAAACAACTAGCAAGAAAGGAACACAACCCCACCCATTAGCAGAGAGGCTGCCCAAAATCATAATAAGTCTACAGACACCCCAAAACACACCACCAGACGTGGACCTGCCCACCAGAAAGACAAGATCCAGCCTCATCCACCAGAACACAGGCACTAGTACCCTCCACCAGGAAGCCTACACAACCCACTGAACCAACCTTAGCCACTGGGGACAGACACAAAAAACAACAGGAACTACAAACCTTCAGCCTGCAAAAAAGGAGACCCCAAACACAGTAAGATAAGCAAAATGAAAAGACAGAAAAACACACAGCAGATGAAGGAGCAAGATAAAAACCCACCAGACCTAACAAATGAAGAGGAAATAGGCAGTCTACCTGAAAAAGAATTCAGAATAATGATAATAAGGTTGATCCGAAATCTTGGAGATAGACTGGACAATAGAATGGACAAAATGCAAGAATCAGTTAACAAGGACCTAGAAGAACTAAAGATGAAACAAGCAACGATGAACAACACAATAAATGAAATTAAAAGTACTCTAGATGGGATCAATAGCAGAATAACTGAGGCAGAAGAACGGATAAGTGACCTGGAAGATAAAATAGTGGAAATAACTACTGCAGAGCAGAATAAAGAAAAAAGAATGAAAGAACTGAGGACAGTCTCAGAGACCTCTGGGACAACATTAAACACACCAACATTCGAATTATAGGGGTTCCAGAAGAAGAAGAGAAAAAGAAAGGGACTGAGAAAATATTTGAAGAGATTATAGTTGAAAACTTCCCTAATATGGGAAAGGAAATAGTTAATCAAGTCCAGGAAGCACAGAGAGTCCCATACAGGATAAATCCAAGGAGAAATACGCCAAGACACATATTAATCAAACTGTCAAAAATTAAATACAAAGAAAACATATTAAAAGCAGCAAGGGAAAAACAACAAATAACACACAAGGGAATCCGCATAAGGTTAACAGCTGATCTTTCAGCAGAAACTCTGCAAGCCAGAAGGGAGTGGCAGGACATATTGAGAGTGTTGAAGGAGAAAAACCTGCAACCAAGATTACTCTACCCAGCAAGGATCTCATTCAGATTTGATGGAGAAATTAAAACCTTTACAGACAAGCAAAAGCTGAGAGAGTTCAGCCCACCAAACCAGCTCTACAACAACTGCTAAAGGAACTTCTCTAGGCAAGAAACACAAAAGAAGGAAAAGACCTACAATAACAAACCCAAAACAATTAAGAAAATGGGAATGGGAACACACATATCGATAATTACCTTAAATGTAAATGGACTAAATGCTCCCACCAAAAGACACAGATTGGCTGAATGGATACAAAAACAAGACCCATATATTTGCTGTCTACAAGAAACCCACTTCAGACCTAGAGACACATACAGACTGAAAGTAAGGGGATGGAAAAAGGTATTTCATGCAAATGGAAACCAAAAGAAAGCTGGAGTAGCAATTCTCATATCAGACAAAATAGACTTTAAAACAAAGACTATTAGAAGAGACAAAGAAGGACACTACATAATGATCAAGGGATCGATCCAAGAGGAAGATATAACAATTGTAAATATTTATGCACCCAACATAGGTGCACCTCAATACATAAGGCAAATACTAACAACCATAAAAGGGGAAATCGACAGTAACACATTCATAGTAGGGGACTTTAACACCCCACTTTCACCAATGGACAGATCATCCAAAATGAAAATAAATAAGGAAACACAAGCTTTAAATGATACATTAAACGAGATGGACTTAATTGATATTTATAGGACATTCCATCCAAAAACAACAGAATACACATTTTTCTCAAGTGCTCATGGAACATTCTCCAGGATAGATCATATCTTGGGTCACAAATCAAGCCTTGGTAAATTTAAGAAAATTGAAATTGTATCAAGTATCTTTTCTGACCACAACGCTATGAGACTCGATATCAATTACAGGAGAAGATCTGTAAAAAATACAAACACATGGAGGCTAAACAATACACTACTTAATAACGAAGTGATCACTGAAGAAATCAAAGAGGAAATCAAAAAATACCTAGAAACAAATGACAATGGAGACACGACGACTCAAAACCTATGGGATGCAGCAAAAGCAGTTCTAAGAGGGAAGCTTATAGCAATACAATCTTACCTTAAGAAACAGGAAACATCTCGAATAAACAACCTAACCTTGCACCTAAAGCAATTAGAGAAAGAAGAACAAAAAAACCCCAAAGTTAGCAGGAGGAAAGAAATCATAAAAATCAGATCAGAAATAAATGAAAAAGAAATGAAGGAAACGATAGCAAAGATCAATAAAACTAAAAGCTGGTTCTTTGAAAGGATAAACAAAATTGATAAACCATTAGCCAGACTCATCAAGAAAAAAAGGGAGAAGACTCAAATCAATAGAATTAGAAATGAAAAAGGAGAAGTAACAACTGACACTGCAGAAATACAAAAGATCATGAGAGATTACTACAAGCAACTCTATGCCAATAAAATGGACAACCTGGAAGAAATGGACAAATTCTTAGAAAGGCACAACCTGCCAAGACTGAATCAGGAAGAAATAGAAAATATGAACAGACCAATCACAAGCACTGAAATTGAAACTGTGATTAAAAATCTTCCAACAAGCAAAAGCCCAGGACCAGATGGCTTCACAGGCGAATTCTATCAAACATTTAGAGAAGAGCTATCACCTATCCTTCTCAGACTCTTCCAAAATATAGCAGAGGGAGGAACACTCCCCAACTCATTCTACGAGGCCACCATCACCCTGATACCAAAACCAGACAAGGATGTCACAAAGAAAGAAAACTACAGGCCAATATCACTGATGAACATAGATGCAAAGATCCTCAACAAAATACTAGCAAACAGAATCCAACAGCACATTAAACGGATCATACACCATGATCAAGTGGGGTTTATTCCAGGAATGCAAGGATTCTTCAATATACGCAAATCAATCAACGTGATACACCATATTAACAAATTGAAGGAGAAAAACCATATGATCATCTCAATAGATGCAGAGAAAGCTTTTGACAAAATTCAACACCCATTTATGATAAAAACCCTGCAGAAAGTAGGCATAGAGGGAACTTTCCTCAACATAATAAAGGCCATATATGACAAACCCACAGCCAACATCGTCCTCAATGGTGAAAAACTGAAAGCATTTCCACTAAGATCAGGAGCAAGACAAGTTTGCCCATTCTTACCACTCTTATTCAACATAGTTTTGGAAGTTTTAGCCACAGCAATCAGAGAAGAAAAGGAAATAAAAGGAATCCAAATCGGAAAAGAAGAAGTAAAGCTGTCACTGTGTGCAGATGACATGATACTATACATAGAGAATCCTAAAGATGCTACCAGAAAACTACTAGAGCTAATCAATGAATTTCGTAAAGTAGCAGGATACAAAATTAATGCACAGAAATCTTTGGCATTCCTATACACTAAGGATGAAAAATCTGAAAGTGAAATCAAGAAAACACTCCCATTTACCATTGCAACAAAAAGAATAAAATACCTAGGAATAAACCTACCTAAGGAGACAAAAGACCTGTATGCAGAAAATTATAAGACACTGATGAAAGAAATTAAAGATGATACAAATAGATGGAGAGATATACCATGTTCTTGGATTGGAAGAATCAACATTGTGAAAATGACTCTACTACCCAAAGCAATCTACAGATTCAATGCAATCCCTATGAAACTACCACTGGCATTTTTCACAGAACTAGAACAAAAAATTTCACAATTTGTATGGAAACACAAAAGACCCCGAATAGCCAAAGCAATCTTGAGAACGAAAAATGGAGCTGGAGGAATCAGGCTTCCTGACTTCAGACTATACTACAAAGCTACAGTAATCAAGACAGTATGGTACTGGCACAAAAACAGAAAGATCAATGGAACAGGATAGAAAGCCCAGAGATAAACCCACGCACATATGGTCACCTTATCTTTGACAAAGGAGGCAGAAATGTAGAGTGGAGAAAGGACAGCCTATTCAATAAGTGGTGCTGGGAAAACTGGACAGCTACATGTAAAAGTATGAGATTAGATCACTCCCTAACACCATACACAAAAATAAGCTCAAAAGGGATTAAAGACCTAAATGTAAGGCCAGAAACTATCAAACTCTTAGAGGAAAACATAGGCAGAACACTCTATGACATAAATCGCAGCAAGGTCCTTTTTGACCCACCTCCTAGAGAAATGGAAATAAAAACAAGAGTAAACAAATGGGACCTAATGAAACTTAAAAGCTTTTGCGCAGCAAAGGAAACCATAAACAAGATGAAAAGACAACCCTCAGAATGGGAGAAAATATTTGCAAATGAAGCAACTGACAAAGGATTAATCTCCAAAATTTATAAGCAGCTCATGCAGCTTAATAACAAAAAAACAAACAACCCAATCCAAAAATGGGCAGAAGACCTAAATAGACATTTCTCCAAAGAAGATATACAGAGTGCCAACAAACACATGAAAGAATGCTCAACATCACTAATCATGAGAGAAATGCAAATCAAAACTACAATGAGATATCATCTCACACCAGTCAGAATGGCCATCATCAAAAAATCTAGAAAGAATAAATGCTGGAGAGGGTGTGGAGAAAAGGGAACCCTCTTACACTGTTGGTGGGAATGTAAATTGATACAGCCACTGTGGAGAACAGTATGGAGGTTCCTTAAAAAGCTACAAATAGAACTACCATATGACCCAGCAATCCCACTACTGGGCATATACCCTGAGAAAACCATAATTCAAAAAGAGTCATGTACCAAAATGTTCATTGCAGCTCTATTTACAATAGCCCAGAGATGGAAACAACCTAAGTGTCCATCATCGGATGAATGGATAAAGAAGATATGGCACATATATACAATGGAATATTACTCAGCCATAAAAAGAGACGAAATTGAGCTATTTGTAATGAGGTGGATAGACTTAGAGTCTGTCATACAGAGTGAAGTAAGTCAGAAAGAGAGAGACAAATACCGTATGCTAACACATATATATGGAATTTAATGAAAAAAAAATGTCATGAAAAACCTAGGGGTGAAACAGGAATAAAGACACAGACTTACTAGAGAATGGACTTGAGGCTATGGGGAGGGGGAAGGGTAAACGGTGACAAAGCGATAAAGAGGCATGGACATATATACACTACCAAACGTAAGGTAGATAGCTAGTGGGAAGCAGCCGCATAGCACAGGGAGATCAGCTCGGTGCTTTGTGATCGCCTGGAGGGGTGGGATGGGGAGGGTGGGAGGGAGGGAGACGCAAGCGGGAAGAGATATGGGAACATATGTATATATATAACTGATTCATTTTGTTGTGAAGCTGAAACTAACATACCATTGTAAAGCAATTATACTCCAATAAAGATGTTTAAAATAAATAAATAAATAAAATAAAATAGTCATATCAATATTTTTTTCATTCTTTCTGGAACAATCATAGCTCAAGTCCAGAAACTATGAGGTGTGATAATGGGGGTAGAAAAGCCCATTATATATGTCAACAAAGGACTAATATTGTCATGCTTTATCTTAATGTAACAACAACTGACTTATAAATACATTTAGATGCTTCGTGTCCTTGCCTTTGCACTGCATTAATCCTCACATCAAACACCAAGCTCTTAAACTCTGAAGAGTGTAAAATGCCAGTGTCTGTTTGTAATGCAAACTGTCCCCCATACAATGTGATCTAAAAGTCAAAAGTCAGTCATGTTCCCTAAATCTCTTCTCAACCAGCCTGACTCTGCTTGAAATTCTTTCCAAAGCCATTTGTTGGATTAAATTGTTGTAATGCCTACAGGAGACCTTTTCAAAATACAAATAGTGTTTATTTTAAAGGAAAAACCAATTAAACTATTAGAATCAACAGTGTTACCTGATTAAACCGTTATGGTGCAAGGCCCAACTCCAAATAATGGTCACTGCTGATACAGTTTACCTTCCTTATCTTTTTCTCAGGTTACTATTAAGTATAATGATCACAATTATCAGTACAGTTTACTAAGCACCCATAATGAATTGTACCCAGTAGTTAGTACTCGCCACACGTTATTTCTAATACTGATACAATTTTATAAAGTACTATTTTCCCCATTTCATGGATTAGGAAGCTGAGATTAATGAGGCTAGGTGATTTGTCCAAGGTCTCATAGCTCCTAAGAAACAAAGTTAGGATTCCAACCAGAGCTGTTTGAAAGCAAAGCCCACATTCCTTCTATGCTGTACTTATAATACTTGAGGCCAAGAGAGGGCTGCACCTATGACAAAGTTATAGATTTAGCTGATTTGTGGGGCAAGTTCCCTTTTCTCCATCATATTCTTCTCATCTAGAGCCAGTGGCAGAAAGAAGGTCATTGCAATCACTTACGCGCCCACCCCAGTCCTTTTCCTGCATGTACCTTCTTTCCAGCCCTGGCCCTTAGCCAAGCCTCTGGTCTAGCCCATCCCCCTCTTGTTTCTCTGGTCTAATTACAGCTTTAGGAGACTCACTAATTCAAATGATTATCACAATATCCTGTTGAGTTCACACAAAATAATTTTCTAAAAAAACAAGGATAATTGCACTTCCAGGTGTTTTATAAATAATGAAAAGGTAATAACTCAAACTCATACGATGGGTGCAACTTCCTTCTTAAAGACCTTTACAACCATTAACTAATTGGTATTTAATATAATATTAAATGTCTTTTAACCCATGGAAATAAAAGTGTCTTAAAGTAGACCAGCTCTGACTCTTGCCTGGCAGCAAAGGGGGTTCTGACTCTCATTTTGTGGGGAGCTGCCTCCTGAACATGATGAGGACTGAGTAGAAAGTAAGAACAAAGACTGGAAATTTATGGAAATCTCTCCATTTATCAGCCACGCTGCTCACAAGGCACTTGTTTCGATGATACGTTCCTTTAGCCATATAATTTGCTATTTTCAAAAGTGGCTTCCATCAATTATTATGATGTGGTAAATGATGTAAGGGAAAGGTGAAATCCCAGTGAACTATTATATAAGAGTTGACCTCAGACTGGATAAAATACGAAGCCAAAAGTAAACGCATGTGAGTTTGTTGCCAACCAGCCCTCTAAAACCTAAGGAAATGCTTCAGACGACCAAATGACAGTTCCCTGGCTTCGTGCTGGCTTCTATGTGGAATTGTGGCTAGTTTACCCTATTGTTTTATTGTAACGTGTTCTAATAGTTGACAAAACATTTCTCTATTAATTTCTCTATTATTTGAAGGCTCTCTTTAAGGATTTCCAAGTGACCACTATTTGCATGAAAACATTGTCTTTCAGGGGCACAACTTTGAAACTAATTGGAGAAATACATGAGACCCTTCTTGGGTTCCTAGAGCCAAAGACACACAAGTGTAATCCAAACTAAATAGAATGTTTTACAGAAATGTAACATTCAAGAAACACCAGCTCTTAGAGCCAGTATGAAAGAGATAAAATGTAGCCCACAGATCTCTTGACAGGTGGATGGGCCTTTGAAAAATTGTAACAACTTGAACCAGCCTCCTTAAATCTTATTTCAACACCCTGAACAATATAAAATTCCAGATTGACCTTTAGTATGAAACTTTGGTTCTCTTTTGTTTTATGGAGGATTCTTTTGAGAGACATTCTGGTAACTTCTTCTGTGCTCTTATTCATCCCTTAGCCAAGAGGAACTCATCTCTTACAAGAAATCCTTAGACATTATAATAGACTAAATATTTATGCGCCCCCCCCCCCCACCAAATGCATATGCTGAATGCCTAACTCTCCATGTGACTGCATTTGGAGATAGGGCCTTTACGGAAGTAGTTAAGGATAAATGAGCTCATAAAGGTATGGCCTTGACCTGATAGAATTAGTATCCTTATAAGAAAAAGCACCAGAGAGTTAGCTTTATTCTCTCCACCATGTGCAAACACAGTGAGAAGGTGACTGTCTGTCTTCACAGGAACCAAATTAGCTGGCCCCTCAATTTTTGCCTTCCCAGCCTCCAAAACTGTGAGAAAATTAATTTCTGTTGTTTAAGGCCCCAGTCTATGGTATTTTGTTATGGTAGCCCTAGTAGACTAATACAGATACTGAGTTAAAAAGAAAATATTCTGCTGGTTGAATGAGAACCATATAACAAAAGAACATTTGCAACTTAAAATCTACAATGTAACTCACTTGTATAGTTTTTTTCAGTTGGACTTCCATGGAAGAATCCAGTTAAAGATTCTGGAGAACCATGACATGGCAAAAAAAAAAAAAAAAAATTAAAAAAAATTGCCTTTCATGTTTAATTTATTTTAATAAAAGAATTTCCTGCATCCAAAAAAAAAAAAAAAAAACTAAGAATAAATTTAACCAAAAAGGTAAAAGACTTGTACACTGAAAATTACGACACTGATGACAGAAATGGAAAAAGACAAAAATATTCTGTCCTCATGGATTGGAAAAATCAATATTGTTAAAATGCACACACTACTCAAAGCTATCTACAGATTCAATGAAATCTCTATCAAAATTCCAATGGCATTTTTCATAGAAATAGAACAAACAAACCTAAAATTTGTATGGAACCACAAAAGACTCCAAATAGCCAACACAATCTTGAGAAAGAAGAATAAAGCTAGAGACATCATGCTCCCTGATTTCAAACTATATTATAAAGTAATAAAACAGTATCAAAACAGTGTGGTACTGGCATAAAAACAGACACATAGATCAAGAAGAGAACAAAGAGCATAGAAATAAACCCATGTGTATATGGTCAATTAATTTACAACAAAAAAGCCAAGGATGTACAGTAAGGAAAGGACAGTCTCTTCAATAAATGGTGCTGGGAAAACCAGACAGCCATATGCAAAAGAATGAAACTGGACTGCTATCTTACACCTTACCCAAAAATTAACTCAAAATGGATTAAAGACTTATACTTAAGAACTAAAACCATAAAACTCCCAGAAGAAAACGTAGGAGGTAATCTCCATGACATCGGTCTTGGCAATGATTTTTAAAATCTGACACCAAAAGCAAAGGCAACAAAAGCAAAAAATAAACAAGTAAGACTATCTCAAACCAAAAAGCTTCTGCACAGCTAAGGAAACCACCAACAAAATGAAAAGGCAACCTACTGAATGGGAGAAAATATTTGCAAATCATACAGCTGATAAGGCACAAATATCCAAAATATATAAAGAACTCATACAATTCAGTAGCAAAAAAATCTGATTTTAAAATGGGCAGAAGATCTGAATAGACATTTTTTCCAGAGAAGATATGCAGATGGCCAACAGGTACATGAAAAGACACTCTGTATCATTAATCATTAGGGAAATGCAAATCAAAACTACAATGAGATATCACCTCACACCTGTTAGAATAGCTATTACCAAAAAGACAAAAAAGTAACAAGTGTTGACAAGGATGTGGAGAAAAAGGAAGCCTTGTGCACTATTGGTAGGAAAACAATATAAAGGTTCCTCAAAAAATTAAAAATAGAACTATCATATGATCCAATTCCACTTCTGGGTATTTACCTGAAGAAAATGAAGACTAACTTGAAAAGACATGTGCACCCTCACGTTCACTGCAGCATTATTTACAATAGCCAAGATATGGAAACAACCTAAGTGTCCATTGATGGACAAATGGATAAAGAAGATGTGGTATATGTATACAATGGAATATTATTCAACCATAGAAAAGAAGGAAATCTTGCCTTTTGTGACATGAATAGATCTTGAGGGTACTATGCTAAGTGATATAAGTCAGACAGAGAAAGTCAAATACCATATGATCTCCCTTATATGTGAAATCTTAAAAAACAAAAACAAGACAAAACAAAAACTGAACTCACATATAGAGATAGGTGGTTGCCAGAGGCAGGGGTGGGGAGCAGATAAAATAGGTGAAGGGCATCAAAGGGTACAAACTTCCAGTTATAAAATAAATAAGGGATGTAATATACAGCATGGTGACTATAGTTAATAATACCATATTGCATATTTGAATGTCACTAAGAGAGCAGATTTTAAAAGTTCTCATTACAAGAAAAAAAATTTTTGTAACCATGTGTGGTGACAGATGTTAACCATGCTTATTGCAGTGATTATTTTGCAATATATACAAATAGCGAACCAGGCTGTACACCTGAAACTAATATAATGTTATATGTCAATTATACCTCAATTTTAAAAGTTACTAAGTATTAAAAACTGGGAATCACTATGTTTTAACCTGTAATTTATATAATAACATTGTACATCAACTATACCTCAATTTAAAAAAAAGAAAAAATTAATAAATTAATTTTAAATTAAGAAGAAAAAGAATTTCCCACAGAACTAACTGTCTGGTTCATCTGTATGTTTACATTATTTGTCATTTATAGTTCAGCACCTAAAGGTATAGTGGAATCCCCTACAGAAGTCCTAATGTGTCAAAGACAGCGCTCATCAAATATTCCTTAACTCCCCTATATTTCATAGCCCTCATTATAGGTACATTTGATGTCACATAACTAATTCCAGCCAAAAGGACTCTGGGTAGAAAATGCATGTGACTTCCAGGCCAAGGGAGCTGAGAAAGCCAGTGCACCTCTGCCATCTCTGTTTTCCCACCACCAACAAAAACAGAGGCTGCATGTTCCAGATTCCACAGCTGCAGGATGGAAAGGGAAGTAAGCAAGAAACAAGCATTTATTTGGGAAGCCACTGAGATTTCAAGGTTTTATTTGTTGTGGCAGCTAGGATTAATTATCCTAATGCATCTTGGAACTCTCATTCTGCAGAAGCCTTTGTAACTTCAATGCTACTTGAAGCTTGAATGTAGACTTCAACCTACCTGCCAAGTTACGATAGACCATGAGCAACTAAACATGGAGATAACAAGGTAGATCAAGCATTAGTGTCTCCATAGGAACCATTTACACTCCTTCTATGTTCCTTGGCCTGAGCTACGTGATGTGGAAAGACAAGAAGAAAAAAGACAGTCTAGCTTCTCATAATACTCGTAGTGTTGTTCCCAGTAAGGTTTTAGACTCCTGCCTCTCCTAACCAGGATGTTACTAATGAACTGGGGTTCTATTGCTTAAAAAATTACATAATTATGCCACACTGAGCTTTTATACCTACGTAGAATGATGATCATATGAACCGAGAGGATAAGAAATGAGGATTTAATTGATCCTGTGGGCTTCTACCCCAATTAGAGCAATACAGTTCATAATTAGATTTACAGCAACTTTCCCCGCCATATCCCTGCCAAAGTGCTTAGGGTCTGAAAGAGTAATTAAAAATCATCAAAGAAAATAATGCTAACTAAATCCATAGGCTAGAACTAAGGTGATAGTTAGATTAATGGACATCTTAGCTAATGGTGCATTTTCTTATTCCAAAAGACCAAGGAACCTTCAGTGGTCACTCACCTTCTTTTTACTAATGGAAAAACTGAGGGACATGAAAGCTATCTGGATGGGAAACAGGGAAGACAGGCTAGACTGAAACCCATGCGGACCACTGAGTTTATTCATAGACCCGTGCTCTCTCTCACTCCCCATGCTCTTCCCCTTTGTCTTTTTCCATGCCATTCTCAGATGTCACCTTCCAGTTCTCAGAAGCTTAAAAGTTACCTTTGTTTCTTTTGTTTCTGCCTCTTTTGCCTCCACCTGATGCCTTTGAGTTACTGGGAAAGCAGCCGCACTGCCTGGTTCTCTTGTGACCTTCCTCCACTGGCTTCTTCTAGTGTCTGCTTTTGAAAGGAAAAGAGAGAAAAAGAGTGATTTACTTAATGGATCTTCCCCCTCTCTAAGACCAAGTGGAAGCTTAATTATTAAAGCCCGATGTAGCAACCTGTTAAGATCAGTTTATCCTCTTGAGAGAGTTGAGAGGCCAACTCTCTCTACTAGAACCTCCCTATAAGCAGAATAACTTCTTTTAAATTGTCCATTGGTTCTTCCAGCTACCGTAACAAGCACTTCAGTTGCTTCCTCTGAATGTCACAGGCCAGAAGAAAAAAACCTGGTTAAAGAACGTTAAGGAAAAAAAAAAAGGAATAAGAATATTGAGCACTTGCTACACTATGGGTCAAACACAGTTTTATTTGTATTATACAAGAAATTCATCTAACTCACAAAAACTGATGAATTATAAACATAGGCGTGACATTAGTCCAAATACGGCACTTAATAAAAGTTGTCATTATGTGACATTAACACTAAAACATTACTTTTTTTATAAAGTCTTCCAACTGAGAAGATTCAGTTCTTTGATCTTCTCTGAAGTCTCATGATACCAAGAATCTTACATTGACTAAGGCGTTGACAAATGATTGACAAATGATACCAAGAATCTTACGTTGACTAAGGCGTTGACAAAAGGCGTTTCTCCATTTGCAGTATTCTAAACATGCCAGAAGGAATCAACATACACCATAACATAAAGGAAGCTTATTTTGCTTGGTGTTTTCTCCATACAATCAGAAAATAACTTCTATTCCTCCATGGTTCTAAAGTGAATTACACTGAGGTGGATTGGAAAGAATGTGGAACTGAGAATTGGAAAACCTGCAGGTTGAATCTGGCTTTGTACCTTCGCCGGCTGTGTCACTTGAAGTTACTGAACCTCTCTATGACGCACTTCCTCATCTACTATAAAATGAGGAGCACGTTTCCATATTGTCTGTTTTGACCAAAAGAGCTAATATAGGATACATGCTATTTAGGATACATCCATTTAAGAAAATTTTCCATTTCTCTTACATCTCCATATTTCCATGATCCAACAATCAATGATCAGTCACCTACTATATGTCAAACTCTGCCAGGCACTAGGCATACAATCTGAAAAATATTACCTTTGTCTTCTACAAGACCATAACTGGGTGGAGGAACAGTCATGTACACAAGTAACTCTAATGCAATGTTATCATTGCTATAATAGGGGGACAGTCCAAGTGCTGTAGGAGAACAAACAGGGAAGTTAGAGTGGCCAGGAAAGACTTCAGAAAGCGTATGACATTTGACTAGTGGCTTGATAGATGAATATTTCATATTTTTGCCTAATAACTTCTTTTTCCTCCCACCTACCACTAATTTAATGGATATTTGGTCTTCCTTCAGGATACATTAAAAACCAGTGCTTCAGCCCACCGAACGATGGCACTAAATAAAATTTCCTTCTGACTATACAAAAGCAACCCAGTTGCCAAAGTAAAAACCACATTTCATCTCTCTGTTGCTATGAGAATGGATCCAAAAAATTAAACATAATGGAATATAGATGTGGCCTGAAAATATAGAATCAGTTGAAGCCATCTGAAAAGCCCATGGTTCCCCCTCTTTCATAAGGAAACTATTTTTAGAAATCTCTGAATGCCCTGTGACTTTATGGCTTCTTCTAGTTTAGGCATCCAAACTCCTATATAAGGAATTCTAGCCAAAGAATTAAGCTTCAATTTCCTTTTAGGGATATTCTCAACCTATAAGGACATAGGCTGACACACCTGTGGCATGGTGGCTCAGGCATTTCTATTGGGACATCCGTAGCAGCACACTCCAACCAGCCTCTGTCACACACCCATGGCAATGCATTCAAACCAAGCCAAGTAACCTGTTTCCTTCATATCAGCAACTGCATCAGGGTAATATTGGTGCCGAAAGGTTCACAGGTTGGTGTGGCAATATGCCAAAGTGAGTAGAGTAAAACCTTAAAGACATGTGCACATGGGACCCTCTAAGGGGATCTTAGATAAAACTTAAATTACCCTTTGTATATTAAAAATAAGTCCTCTACTGGGGCAACATACAGGATGTTACCTGGTGATTCCCTCATGTACAATTTACATTTTTAAAAATTACCAATTTTAAGTATACAATTCAATACGCTTTGACAAATGGATTCAGTTGTGTGACCACCACCACAATCACGACAAAGAATATTTCCATTTTCACAACAAATTCTCTCAAACAATTTTGTAGAGTCTCCTCGCCTTAGTCCCTGGTCCCTGGCAACTACTGATCTGCTTCCTATCACTATGGTTTTGCCTTTTCTAGAACTTTATATAATTGAAATTATACACTATGAAGACTTCTGCACCTGGCTCTTTCACGTTTTAGATTTATCCATAATGTTGTATGTATCCATAGTTTATTCATTTTTATAGCTGAATACCAGGTCATTATATTTATACACCACAGTTTATCAATTCACAATTTATTTATGAAACAACATTTGGGTTGTTTCCAGTTTGGGGCTACTATGAACATCTGCACGCAAGTCTTTGTGAGGACATGTTTTTCATTTCTCTTCGTTTAGTACCCAGAAGTGGAATTGCTGAGACATACACTAAGCGTGTGTTTAAATTTTTAAGAAAGTAGCAAACTGTTTTCCAAAGTAGCTGTATATTTTTGCATTCTCACCAGCAATGCTCCAGTTGTTCTGCACCCGTACCAACAACTGGCTTGTCAATCTTTTTAATTTTACCTATTCTAGTAGGTATGTAGTGGTATTTAATTTGCATTTTCTTAAGACTGATGGTAAGTATAAGATGTGATTGGCATTTAATGTGCTAATAAGAAAGAATGCTGCAATTAAACAATGACACAATGCTTTCTTATCACTTAGAAATTGCATTTTATAGCCTCCCTAAAAAGCTCTCTTAGACTTATTTAAGCATAGTCTTTTTATTATAAATCCCTCATATATAAACAAAAAAGGAATGTATAAGCAAAATTAATTGGTGAAGAAAACCCTAATACTTCTTCAAATTTAGAGTCCAGCTCTTCTAAATCACCTTTTGACAGTTATTGATGTTAGTGTTTTCCATATTACATGGACTTTATTTTTAATATTTATTTGTTTGGTTGCATCAGGTCTTAGTTGCAGCAGGCGGGCTCCTTAGTTGTGGCATTTGAACTCTTAGTTGTGGCATGCATGTGGAATCTAGTTCCCTGACCAGGGATCGAACTCGGGTCCCCTGCATTGGGAGCACGGAGTCTTAACCACTGTGCCACCAGGGAAGTCCCTACATTGACTTTTGTGTCAACCGTGGTACTGGAAAGGCAGTCTTTTATTTTGGAAGTCTGCACCATTGTTGCTTCTGAGCTTTTTCTCCAAGCCACCAACAATATTCTGTAAATTTGATGCTGACACTTACTTGATCTTATTAGACTGGATTGAATTCCTTATTAGAAAAGATTAATATTCCTTCTTCAAATGGTTCATAGATTAAAATGGTGAAAGGTTTCAGTTGTCCAATCATGCTACCAGCAATGACAACCAAGATTGCACATGCCCAGGCAATGACAAATGAATCAGTTGTAAAATATCATCAATGGTAAGATAACACCCCAGTTTCAGAGATGTAAGAATATGTAAAAAGGTGCATCTTGGAAACATGAAATACAGTTTCAAATAAGCATACTTTTTAAAAGTTGTCTTCTTTTTTTTTTTTTTTTGCGGTACGCGGGCCTCTCACTGCTGTGGCCTCTCCCGTCGCAGAGCACAGGCTCCGGACGCACAGGCTCAGCGGCCATGGCTCACGGGCCCAGCCGCTCCGCAGCATGTGGGATCTTCCCGGACCGGGGCACGAACCCGTGTGCCCTGCATTGGCAGGCGGACTCTCAACCACTGCGCCACCAGGGAAGCCCGAAAGTTGTCTTCTTTATCTTAGATGTGTATTTCGATACAGAAAACACACCAATAAAAGCTGAACATCCATCATTCTTAAACTGCATCATGCAATTTAAGGACTAATTAATCATAGTCTTAAAATACACTCAAAGGTTTGTTAAGTTAGTTTTCTCTCCCCAAGTAGACCACAAGTCCCTCTTTTTCAGGAACTTTACCTTTGATTCCTCTCATATTGTTTATAGCATTGTTTCTCAAATTTTATGTAATGATCCATTAGAGAGTCATGAAGTCATTTTAGTGGGTCATGACCAGAACTTTTTAAACAAAATAGAATAGAATAAAAAACATAAAAGTGACATACATAGTAAAGGTAAGGGCCACTTCATAAACTTTTCAAACATTTCAAAAATGGTTTTTTTGGTCAATTATATACTTGGTTGTGATATCTAATGTATTTCTTAAAGCATGCTGTAATCAAAAATGTTTGGGAAATATTACTATAATAGCATGAGAAGCATTCATTAATATTGATTGATTTTTGCAGTCAGAAGCCAATTTTAAACTTATTTAAGTGGCCCAAAATTTTGAGCCAATTCTTTAAAAGTTATTATCAGGTTGATATATTTTTACCTTCTTTCAGTGAGGGCAATATTAGAAAAAACCTTGCACTCTCTCAGTTTATATGATTACAATTTCACAATCTAACATATATCTGTTTCTAAGGGAAAGAGTTTCAATTTCTGACTCACAGATGAGATAATCAGAGTTCAGTGATCTGGACTGGACCCAGACTTTTAGGTCCTGGGTGGTTAATTATTTAGCATCCTTTCAAAACTAAGATCCTTTAAACAATTATTCAACATTTGTTTGAAAGAAAGCTCTCTCCTCAATTCTCCAATTAGTAAGTCTGGCCCCAAATCTGCAAACTCAAACCAATGACACAAAACACTTGATCCATCTCCCTTGAAAGCAGTTCCAGGACTATTTATTTGCCAGTTTTTCAAACATACTATTTGGTGGGACCTCATCTCCCATGCTCGTGACTTTCCGAAATAGCTCTCATCTCCCTACCTCCTTCTTCCAACTAAATTTGATAGTCTTCCAGGAAGAATTCTGGTACATATGTTCAGATCTATGTTCAGATCTTCCATCTATGTTACTTTTCCAGTAATGTCCTGATCAATTGGATTGCTCCAGAGCTGTCTGGCTAACTTACCTCTCACTCCCCTTAATCTAGCTCTGGCTGTAACAGAAAAGCCTCTGCCCTGGAGCCAGGAGATGTGAGTGCCTATCCTGGCCATATTGCACAACAAGTGACCTTTTCCATATCTTTGATGAATAGTTTTCATATCTGCTCCAACAGATAGGGGTTATAAGAAATGGAGGTATGGACTCAAGACCATGTCTTCCTTTTAGTCATAAAAAACTCTACTATAATAATTTTTGTTTGTTAATCCTGCGTAAGATTTCATTTGAATGAATGATTCCTTGAACAAAATAAATAAATATAGGGAAACTATTCAAGTATTTTCTGAGTAGCCCCTATGTGCCTGGTGGATATTTGAGAGCATGTTTATGTTATTTAATTTGTTAACTTGAAAGCACTACACAATGTAATATGCTTACTTACATTAAATGGAGACAATTTTGTAAAAAAATAATCTATTTTATTATTAAAATATGTCTATCAGACCTAGTATTGTTATGATCCATAAGAAGAATATAGTTGAAAACATTTGTATATTCAACTGGGAAATAAAAGCATTTTATAAAGAGAACTGAATTTCTGTAAACTATATCTCACTAAATCAAGTTAACAACATTATTATAGCATTTCCTTTCAAATAAGGAAGTACTGAAAATAGTGAGAACAGAGCGAAATAAATAAGAATATACCAGATTATTATTATTATTATTATTTTTTGCAGTAAGCGGGCCTCTTACTGCTGTGGCCTCTCCCGTTGCGGAGGCTCCGCGGCCATGGCTCACGGGCCCAGCCGCTCCGCGGCATGTGGGATCTTCCCGGACCAGGGCACGAACCCGTGTCCCCTGCATCTGCAGGCGGACTCCCAACAACTGCGCCACCAGGGGAGCCCTATACCAGATTATTTTGACTTTTAGTACCAGCTATCTCTTTCACAACTCCTTGAGGGCAGGAGAGGTATACCTATTATACATCTGTTTCTCTCAACAGCACCTACAATGGGACTTTATTATACATCAGCTTAATGAATGCAATGTGCCAGGCACTCAGCTCTGGGAGGTAACACCCTACTGCTCCCACCAGTATAAAGCAGAGTGACCACACGACCCTGGTTTACCCAGGACGGTCCCACTTTAAACCTGTGGTAGGGTTATAGTACCCTTTTTCACTCTCAGAGGGTCGTGTTTTACAAGATAAATCATATATGCTTGCCCTAATTATAAGCCTCACTCACATTCATTCTGCCTTTCAGCTGCTGGGGGTTTTTTTTGGCTGCGTTGGGTCTGTGTTGCTGCGCGTGGGCTTTCTCTAGTTGCGGCGAGAGGGGGCTACTCTTCATTGCAGTGCGCGGGCTTATTGCGGTGGCTTCTCTTGTCGCAGAGCACGGGCTCTAGGCGCGCGGGCTTCAGTAGTTGTGGCACGTGGGCTCAGTAGTTGTGGCTCGCGGGCTCTAGAGCTCAGGCTCAGTAGTTGTGGCACACGGGCTTGGTTGCTCCGCGGCATGTGGGATCTTCCTGGACCAGGGCTCGAACCCGTGTCCCCTGCATTGGCAGGCGGATTCTTAACCACTGCACCAGCAGGGAAGCCCTCAGCTGCTTTTAAGGTAAGAAATTCTAGAACCTTTGACTCCAGTTCCTGATTTTATTTCACTCTGTGAGCAAGTAGAATAAGTGTAGACCTTGAGAAATGCATTCCTGTTCCACTTTCATTATAGTATTATGGAGAACTACAGTCCTCTGGGGGAAAGTTTATCTTTAGGAGACTGAGCTAAAGCGCAAACACACCTTGCCCTGTGAAGTCAAGGCCACCGGGAAACCTGAATGAAAGGCAAGAATTCTCAAGTTTCCACCAGAAAGAAAGAAATGATCTGGAGGGAACCTTTCACCTCAATTCTGGTGGTCCAACATTTCTATTAGGCAGATATGCCCTGTCGCCTGCTACATCCAGGGACTTACGAAAATAATCAGATCACATGTTAATCACTTTGAGTTCCACAGAAAACAGATGTCAGATAAATTCCTGGCTTTGTTAGAGAAATGTTGCAAAGGCCAGACTGTAAGACAATTTCTCACTAGTCGTAACTTCAGGGAAATTATACTAATTTAGACTTCAGTTTCCATCAAACACACATAATAATAATAATACAGTGGCACCATCTGACTCTTAACCATCTGTTCTCTCACATCAACACCGTGAAAGCGGATGGGGAGGCAACACTTCAGGGAAAATGGCGGCACACGTTACGTTAGGGAAATGCCAGCCTGGGTAGCCAAGTTCTGGACATAGAGAATAACCTTGATGAGAAATAAAGTAAAAGCTGTCTACATCATTTGTACTGATATAAATAAAGTGCCGCTCAGGGCACTGAGCCACGGACTTCGGATTTCTGGTCCTCCCTTCGACCTGGGCCTGGCAGTGATGTAAGCAGTGATGTGGCAATGTACCAGATACCCTAAGGAGGAGGTCCCAGAAAAGGAAGCATCTCTCTCTTCTTCCCAAAGTGAAGGTAATTCCTGCCCGGTTTTAGAAGTCTAAAATTAGATATAAGAGTTCTGGAGGTATTCATCTGACCCTAGGGAAAGTCTGAAGCTAGGTACCTCACTCAGGTGCTCTTGAGAATAAGAAATTTATAAATTTATGTCACATCGACAGGTTTATGTCACCCTGGGCCTATATAATATAGGACATATAACCCAAATTTAATTCTGGTAACAAGTTAACATACTTACCTCCCTTTTTCCTCTTTATTACTTCTTAGCTACCCCACTTTCTTACCCAAAAGTGATGAGTCACCTCTATTTTAATTTCTCATTGGCAAAATTGGTGGGGCAGTTTGGAGTGGAATAGGGACTACATTTTGGCAACAACAACCCAAAGTATCAGAAAAGCCCCATATCTTTTCAGGAAGCAAGGGCATAGCTATTACCTCCTTACCAATCATCCTGACAAAGTGATGAAATGAACCAAAATGAAAGGAATCTAAGGAACCAACATCAAAGGCAAGCTAATTCTGTTGCTACAACAAAAGACAGTTATGGTGTAATCAGAGCCATACCAGAGTCCATAAAGTACTTCATTTACCCGCAATACTCATTGCAGTTACTTCCTAGTTTCTTTTCTCTCTGTCTTCAAACTGAGTTTGGAGTCAAAGCAACTTGTCTACTCCTTTGTCCCAAACAACTTGCTCGCATCTGCTCTGCCTATAGAGAGGGCACAGAATCAGAAGCCGGGAGCCTGGGACCTAGCACACTCCCAATCTATAACCAATTGTGTGACCTTGGTACAGGCATTTAACCTCCTGGACCAATTTGCTTCACCTGTGCCCTGGAGGCTCCGTGAACTTTAAGGTCCCTTCATATTCAAATATCTCCAATTCCCTAAGACTTCCTCTTTCTCTCTTTTGCATCTCCTCCTTTCTGTCTTCTTACAGTTGTGCTTGTGTTCCCAAGCTCTTATATATTTAATCATCTGGCTGAGGGAGAATAGCTTAGAGGTTAAAAAGCACAGCTTTGGCACCGGAGAAAGCAGAATTCATGGTCCAGCCCTGCTACATACCAGCTGTGTAACTCTGGATAGGTTCTCTTGCCTTGTCTGTAAAATGGGATTAATAATAATATGTACCTCATAAGTCTGTGGTGAAGGTGAAAAGAGACACTGCATGAAAAATGCTTAGCACATATTCATTCAGGTCTTCAAGCACCTGGCATGTGATTGGCACAGTGCTGGCCCCTGGAAGTGCAGCGGTAAACAAAATAAACAAGGTCTCTGCCTGTACGGAGGTTCTAGTGGGCGAGTGAGCCGTACAAGATATGTGCTATTAAGGAAACGTCTAGAGACAAGATGCCAAATGATGTCACAGGGAAATGAATTTTGGTGGCAGCATGGCAAGAAAATCGTGCATTAAGGAGGCATCAAGTATGAGTAGGGTGGGGTCAAAGAAGAGTAGGAACTAGACCCCAAGCAAAGTTAGGGGAAGGCTTGTGGGAAAACCCTAGAACTAGGAGTGACCATGACCGGAGACCCTGAATTCGGGAGGGGCGAGAGAAGTAAGCATGGGTTCCATCCTGCAGGCAGAGTAGGCACTGTTAGCTGTTGTCATTATTACTGTTCCCACAAATGTAACATATCCAAAATGGAATCTGTCTTTCCACCTAAAGCAACTCCTCCCTCCTGCCTGCCCCCATTCCTTGTCATGGTAGTGTTATTCTCCTGGTCCTCATATTTCGAAGTCCTCTTTGATGATTTTTTTCTCCTTAGCTCCTTCCACTCATTTACTCTACAAGTTTTAAGTACCAACTGTAATCAAGATACACAAGCTAGTGTTTCAGCTTTTCAAAGTTTCTTCCATCCTGTGCCCTTGCTTCTGTTCCCACAGCTCCTACCCAAGGCCTTACGATCTCATGCCTCAGTTATAGCAGTAGCCTCTTCACTAGTAGCCATATCTCTATATTTAATAATCTACAAAGCCCTGCCTACATAATAAATGCCACAAAACACTACATTATTCTTGTTTTATTACTGCTAAAAAAAAAATAGTGGCCTTCTATTCATCCTTCAGATGAGAACAGTTTTCAGAGTCCTTTGAGACACTTCCTGCCTATCCATGGGCTGCTTCACAAGGGGAAGGGGGACTTCTCTGCAAAATGATCTCGTGTCCTCCAAACACATAAGATTCATTCCAGATTCTAAGTCAGTGATTCTCAACCTATGTGGTCCATTGTCACCTCAAAAGTTCTTAAAATACTGATGCTAAGGCTGATCCCTGGAGAGAACCTTAGTCATCAGTAATTTTTTTAAGCCTCCCAGGTGATTCAAATGTGCAGTCAAGGTTGGGAACCACTGCTCTGTGCATTCTGCCTTGCTGTTTCCCTGCCTAGAATGCCTACTCTCCTTCCCTCCCCCACCCTATTTTCTCTGTCCTTATAAGTTCAGCAGTTTGGGTTGTCCCTGTCTACTCCTGACCATCCAAATTCCACATTTCTCAAGACCCTTAGAGTATAAATGGTTTGAATCAATTGCTTTGGGAACTCCATCATAGGAAATTGTTTCCAAAAGCTTCTAAGTGGGAGTTCTAGAACTCAGTACCTCAGGTATATTGTAGAACACAAAGACTAATGTGAGCCAGTCTTGGCAACTCATCACCGTTCATGCAATTCTATCTATAGAAAAGCAAATCTTTTCCTACTGAAGAACCTAAAGACTATTAGGAAAATGTGTTCAGATTTCCAACTTGCCCTACCAAGCATGAAGCCCTTCCTGTCCTTCCTGCCCTTACCAACTCTACAGGAGCACAGAATTCCATTTGCCTCACATCTCACATGCTGGCAGACACAGGACAAAGCTTCAAGACCCTGGTGACAGCTTTCATGTCCTGAGACACCTACTAGAGCCTTCACCACCACTTGTATCCGTCACTTGGCTGAGTATATAGTATACATGCCCCATAAGTATACCAATTTTCTCCCCTCATCTTGGAATGAAGCCCTTAATACAAATGAATTTTCTACATAACCTATGTTTACCTCTTGGAAGACACAGTTCTTTCGTCTTAACCATTTTGACAGAAAGCTAGTTGAATATTATCTTCTTTTTCTTTATAAATTTTTTAAATTATTTATTTATTTATTTTTGGCTGCTTTGGGTCTTCATTGCTGCACGCAGGCTTTCTTTACTTGCGGTGAGCAGTGGCTACTCTTCATTGTGGTGCACAGGCTTCTCATTGCAGTAGCTTCTCTTGTTGAGGAGCACAGGCTCTAGGCACATGGGCTTCAGTAGTTGTGGCACGCAGGCTCAGTAGTTGTGGCTCGCAGGCTCTAGAGTACAGGCTCAGTAGTTGTGGCGCACGGGCTTAGTTGCTCCGTGGCACATGGGATCTTCCCGGACCAGGGATCAAACCTGTGTCCCCTGAATTGGCAGGTGGATTCTTAACCACTGTGCCAACAAGGAAGTCCCGAACATTATCTTCTTACTTACCTTACTGAACAGAGTAAATGGATTGAAATAATTTCTTGACCACTCAGAACCATCATTATAAGCCAGCAGGAGAGCTATGTAGCATTATATAGATCCCTGAAAGGGTTTTTAAGGTATCTAAACTTTTCCTCCCATATATATTCAATTATCTCAGACATAAGCACTTGGCATGAATACTGAAAGGAAGTAAAATAGGTAATGACCATCTTCCTTGTGCCTCAAAGTTTCTGTACTTGTGACCGAGTGCCTACACCTTACTGTGCATATTCTGTGTATTATGGATGAAGACCTGAAGGTAACTCCTCCTCCGACCTCCAACAGCAGGCTTACATTCAGTGACAAACATTTTTCTCATGGCTTAGAGCCTTTTTTTTTAAACATCTTTATTGGAGTATAATTGCTTTACATTGCTGTTAGTTTCTGCTGTATAACAAAGTGAATCAGCTATACGTATACATATATCCCCATGTCCCTCCCTCTTGCATCCCCCTCCCATCCTCCCTATCCCACCCCTCTAGGTGGTCACAAAGCACCGAGCTGATCTCCCTGTGCTATGCAGCTGCTTCCCACTACCTAACTATTTTACATTTGGTAGTGTATATATGTCCATGCCACTCTCTCACTTCATCCCAGTTTACCCTTCCCAATCCCCGTGTCCTCAAGTCCATTCTTTACATCTGCGTCTTTATTCCTGTCCTGCCCCTAGGTTCATGAGAACCTTTTTTTTTTAGATTCCATATATATGTGTTAGCATATGGTATTTTTTTTTTCTCTTTCTGACTTACTTCACTCTGTATGACAGGCTCTAGGTCTACCCACCTCACTACAAAGAACTCAACTTCGTTTCTTTCTTTGGCTGAGTAACATTCCATTGTATATATGTGCCACATCTTTATCCATTCATCTGTCGATGAACACATAGGTTGCTTTCATGTCCTGGCTATTGTAAATAGAGCTGCAATGAACATTGTGGTACATGACTCTTTTTGAATTATGGTTTTCTCAGGGTATATGCCCAGTAGTGGGATTGCTGGGTCGTATGGTAGTTCTATTTTTAGTTTTTTAAGGAAGCTCCATACTGTTCTCCATAGTGGCTGTATCAATTTACATTCCCTCCAACAGTGCAAAAGGGTTCCCTTTTCTCCACACCCTCTCCAGCATTTATTGTTTGTAGATTTTTTGATGATGGCCATTCTGACTGGTGTGAGGTGATACCTCATTGTAGTTATGATTTGCATTGCTCTAATGATTAGTGACGTTGAGCATCCTTTCATGTGTTTGTTGGCAATCTGTGAAACACAAAAGACCCTGCATAGCCAAAGCAATCCTGAGAAAGAAAAATGGAGCTGGAGGAATCAGGCTCCCTGACTTAAGACTATACTACAAAGCTACAGTAATCAAGACAGTATGGTACTGGCACAAAAACACAAATATAGATCAATGGAACAGGGTAGAAAGCCCAGAGATAAACCCACACACATATGGTCACCTTATCTTTAATAAAGGAGGCAAGAATATACAATGGAGAAAAGACAGCCTCTTCAATAAGTGGTGCTGGGAAAACTGGACAGCTACATGTAAAAGAATGAATTTAGAACACTCCCTAACACCATACACAAAAATAAACTCAAAATGGATTAAAGATCTAAATGTAAGGCCAGACACTATAAAACTCTTAGAGGAAAACATAGGAAGAACACTCTATGACATAAATCACAGCAAGGTCCTTTTTGACCCACCTCCTAGAGAAATGGAAATAAAAACAAAAATAAACAAATGGGACCTAATGAAACTTAAAAGCTTTTGCACAGCAAAGGAGACCATAAACAAGATGAAAAGACTACCCTCAGAATGGGAGAAAATATTTGCAAATGAAGCAACTGACAAAGGATTAATCTCCAAAATATACAAGCAGCTCATGTAGCTTAGAGCCTTTTTGTTTTATGAATCATTACCCCAAGATGGCCAGAAGCCTGAAATACAGTGAATGTGTAGGAGGGATCCATTTTGGTAACAGTTACATTGCATTAATTTCACAAGTAATTCTGGTCTTCTGGTGGGAAAATTGCAAGAGTCAGTGACCTATAAGTGAGTATTAGAGCTAATATCTCCACCCCTACCCTAATCATAGGACATAAAAATCTAAGTAGCCTTTGTATTGCATTGGAAATTCGCTTGGATTTAGAGAGCCATGGGCTTAGAGCATTTCCTAAAAATTTGCTTGGCCCCCAAAATGCCTAGCTAGATCCTCGAATGTATTCCATGACCCTCATATAATAAAGGCTCATATTCCCTGGTTATAACCTTACACAAAAGCTCCTAGGGCCTTTCCAAAATACCCATCATATCCAAAATTCAGATTTAGGCCAAAGTAAGCACCCATATCTAATATGCTATCAGCTGCTACAGCCATAAGGTTTATTTGCCCTATTTGATAATTTTCTGATTGTTGAAATTGTGGTAAGTATTTTAATGCATGTATTATCTTCCTACTTGAAGCTCCTGTTCTTTCTCAAAGAAAAGTAAAAACTAAAACTATTTCTGCACCTACACTGCTGTTATGGCATCTTCAGATCTGCAAATAAATTCTCATTTGTACATTCTGTTGGTGGTTTCTCTCTCTCTTTCTTTCTCTCTTAATTATTGGAAACTTGAAGTGAAAATGAATCAGCAACCATGACTGCTGCACTTAAGGAAATGTATGATCTGGTTTATAATTTATGTATTAGCTCCTGAAGGAACTTAAGTACTTAGCTCCCAATTTATGATGAAAGTATGAGTAACAGCATCTTTTAGTTTACATCTGATTCAACTTGCTCATTTTATCTAAATCTAATGTCTAGATTTAGTTCTCATTCTACACTCATTTCACCAGCAGTTTAATCTCTAAAAGTGGAGCTGCAATAAAATATTTATTTTTACCCAATACCTTCTTCCTAGTTTTGAGATACACTATAGCATCATGTCTTTGATATTCTCAGAACACACAACTGCTCTACCTGATGGTGAATAGCAATAGGCAAAGGAATTATTTTTCAGGAAACTATGAGGGAAAGAAGGAAGAAGAGGAGAGGGAACTCACATAGAGAAGCATTTTTTTTAATCTGATGAATTAATAATCAACGAAATATTGTCAAACTTTTCTAAGGGTCATTATATTCATTTCCTTCTTATCCCCACATCAAATCAAACTTCCCGGTCTGCCATATGGCCACTGAGGATGCCAGATTCCTGCTTTCATAGAAGCTATTGATAGCACACCATCATCTGAGGTGTTCTTGAACACCGACTTTTCACTACTCAGCAGCATGATGGAGAAATCAAGGATGGTCCATGGAAATAGCTAATGGTCTTGTTTTAGGGCAAACTTGCTTATTCTGCAATACGTGCTTCTAAGTTTATTGGGGATAGGATGTCCTTTCTTTTATGAAATGATGTTGATAATGTTTGAAAAAATAAAAGATGGGCAACAACCCCCCCGAAAAAAAAATTCCCTGTCTGGCTTTCCAGATTTGGCATTATCTTCCCAACTAATCATATCTTCCACTTCCCTCCAGCACAAAGTGCCTGCCCCTTCAAGTCCTACACAAGCTCTGCTCACTCCCACATCTTAAACTGTGTGACTTGACCATTTAGAACGGGCGTGCGTGATTGGAAAGAACATTATGTAGGAACTGGTGAGCCTGGATTTTATTCCTTTCTTGATAATAAACTGGGTGACCTTAGCTATGTTACTTAACCCCTCTGAGCCTTAGTTTCTTCATTTATAAAGTGAGAGTGTTAGCTTGATATGGTCAGATTATAACACTACTTAGATCATTCTCTATTCCTACCTTACTAACTGAAATATCCTTTTAATTCCATAGTTCTTATCATCATTTGATATAATATACATTTTACTTATTTATTTTTTCTTACACACCTCTATTAGAATGAAAGCTCTGTGTGGGCAAATTTTCTTCCCATTTTGCCCACTGCTGTATTCCCAGCACTTAGAGGAGTTCGATGCACTGTAGCCACTAAATAAATCTTTGTTGATTGAGTTAAGGCATTAAAGATTCATACATATTATTCTTCCTCAAATATGCTCTGCAAGTCAGATTCTGCTGACTACTCTAAACCCAAATCTCCCTTCCATGCACTTCTAATGCAATTACAGTTAGGGCTATACAGTTTGGCATTTAAGAATTCTCTGAATATTCCAGATATATAAGCACCAACTTTTTAAGTAGAGAATATACATTTCTTAGGGCCAAGTGCTATGCCTCGTCTGTCATATATTTGCTAGGTATATGATTGATTAAACTGATGGAAAGTGTCAGCCTTGCATCAGGAAACTAACTCAAGTTTTAGCCATCTGCACCTCATGGGGGCTCATGGGGGTGATAAAACCACCCAAGATACATCTCTTCAAGCAGAAAAGGAGAAGTCAACATTTCCTTTGCCAGTCACTGTCCATGAAAGCATATAATAGTATCTGCTGGTAATAGAGAGACTACACAGGGCAGAGGGAGTTTTTTGGGGAAGAATCAGAATAAAAATGACTGGAAGGACCTTTCAAAAAGAAGAAAGAATTGGTAGAGGACTTGAATTCAATTTTAGAGATAGAATAGAATTAGAATTTATAGAGATAGAATAGAAAGTAGAATTTAACAGATAAAAAAGCATCTTAGACATTGTCTCTTACCCTGTTTGTCTGAGAAAATGAGGATAACAGAAGTGAAGTGACTTGCATAAATGCACACAGATTATTAGTGAAAGTACCATGAAACACTGCTCATCAAAATCTGATCTGGAAAATTGAATTTTCTCATTAAGGTTTTACAGGAAATGCATTTGATTTGTAGCTATGACCAAAATGCTTTCTAGAATATACCTGCAAGGTTATACAATATATTGGGACATTTTACTTCTAAGTATAGCTTAGTTTAAGTAATTGAGTCTGCCTTGGATATTTTAGGGACATGTTACTGAGCATCAACTATAACTGTAGCATATTAACAACGTGAAAATTATAGGAGCAAGAACTTGCTAGGCTCTGACAATGGATTTTGGGATATTGGTTTTTATAATAAATTGTTTTCTCTGGATTTGCTTCTTTCTCCTAAAAATCAAATGCTAAAAAACCCAAAACCATTGAATTAGAAGTCTAAATTAGTTCACTCCCAGTTCTTTAGTTCACTGTATAATCACAGAACAGGATTTTTAAAAAATATGAATTAACTATATCATTGCCCAAACTCTGATTTTGCTTTTATGAAGAGGTGTTGGTGAGTTAGTGAAATAGATCCTCATTGACTATGTTTCTATTTCCATTGCAGAATCATAGAACATTGGATTAGGAAGAGAATTTAAAGAACACCTTGCCCTATCCCCTCACTTACCCATGAGGGAATGGAGGTCCAAAGAGGTTGAGTGACAAGCCCAAAGCTATACAGCCAGTTAGTGTTAGGACCTCTTATAAAATCCCAGTGGTTAACTTCAGGACTGTAACCAAAGAAAGGTATCCTAGCTGCTGGAGGAGGAAACCTCCCACAGGCTTCCAGTATCTCTCAGTTACTATAAGTCCAGACCCATGCACACAACTTCCTTATGATTCCATAGACCTATTGGTGAGAATGTACTCCTTAATTGCTGGACATTGCCCTGTTGGCCCTAGAAAGGTTGCCAAGTGAGGGTTCCTGATGTCCTGCTGAGTCTTCCATCCTTTCTGTTAAGTGATCCACAGCATGGAAGCCACACCTGAAAAAAAGCTCATTCTGTGCCCTAATCAAATTTCTGACGTGATTCCTTACAAGGGAACCCTGATCAATCCTGTCTGGACTTCACTTTAATCTGCTCATTTTTTGAGCATTCATAGCACATAGTACTCACTGTAAAAGACCGAGGGAGCCACAGTTTCTGAATGAATGGATGCCGTTGTTGCTACGCTGGTAAACTCTCTCAGATTTGGCCTGGGAAGCATGCATTTTAATGTCCCAGGTTAAAATTTACTTTACTTGTGGAATGCATTCATCAATGACATAATTGTATTTTGCTTGTTTAATTGAGTAACATCACAAGTGTGGGAGACAAATACATTAGTTGGGTTGGGATTCAGGAAAGTGTCTACATCTATTTCAGGGTACTAACAATGACATCTAAAAAAGCAAACACTTACAGAACTTAGGATGCACTAGGCACTCTTCTAAGAGCTTTACACTGTCAGTTCACTTAATCTTCAGAAAAACCCTAAGAGGTAGGTATTAATATTATCCCATTGTACAGATAAGAAACTCAGCACAGATACAGTAACTTGCCCATTGTCACATGGCTAGTAAGTGGCAAGCTGGGATTGTGAACCCAGAAGTTCGTATTTTCACCACTGTGCTATACCTAACACAGGAAATTTGAGAAAAGAAATTAAAACAACCTTTTAACCTCCATTTTCTAGGCATTTCAGGTTAAAGTATTTGGGGATCTGAGATAATTATTTGGACAACTGACCTAAGAGCTAAAGGTTCAACCATGCAATCACCTGATAATTTTTATCATAATTCAGTTTACATTTTCACAGTTTTACAAAATAGAGTCAAATGTATGAGAACATTTCTATACTACTTGACCTTGATAAGTAAAATACGTCACTAGCTACCTACTATATGCCAGGCTTTGGAGCAAAAACCATGAACTAGTCACAGTTCTTCTCAAGATGCTTACTGTCTTATTGGTGGAGACAATATTTAAACATAGAAAAAATGCAACAACATGAGCAATGCATGGTACATGTCAAATTGGGAGGCTGACAGCAAGCGCAAAAAAAGATCCTTCTAGAAATAATTTGACATTCAGCATTCCAAACACTAAAGAATCTAAAAACCTCCTGGAATACTCAAAGTTAGAAAATTGTGAAAAGTCTCTTATTTTCTATTATAATTTGTGGTGCTATCACTTTTCAACTCTTCGTATAGTCAAATAAACATTTGCTTAAATATACACTCATTAAAATATTTTGATTAGGATTTAAAAGGATTTCGAATTGGATACCAGCTGAATATTTTCTTTATTACTGAATAACGTCTTCTATTAAAGCTTCAGTGTGTTTCATGTTTATAGTTTCTTTTCACGTCTGCTTTTCTTTAAAAAATAATAAACATAAGTCCCTTGACTATAATGGTAGCAAGTTTTCAAAATAAACCATACAAATATCAGAAATACCAGCTTTCTTAACAAGATAATTTCCCTCCCCTGTAAATGAGCCATTTCTTGATCGTTCTTCATACATTAAATATGATCCCATTGTATGTAGAATGTGTAGACTAACTTTGTTTACATCTCAATTTAATTTTCAGTTTTAATTTTATTTTGCACAATGGGTTAGGGATTATCCATTGTTCTTCAGTAAACTACAATTCGTTTGAACAGTTACAGTCATTTTCATTCCCAACTCATTCTCACTGAAATCTGTAAGAATAACAACAAGCTCTGGGAGAATTTATCCATTGTTATGGAATGAATTGTGTCCTCCCCCCCTAAATTCATATGTTGAAGCCTGAACCTCAGAATGTAACTTTAAAGAGGTAGATAAGACCTTTAAAGAGGTAATTAGGTTAAAGTGAGGCCATTAAGGCATGCCTTTATCCAACGTGATTGGTGAACTTATAAGAAGAGGAGATTAGAACCCACCAGGGATGTGCACCCACAGAGGAAAGACCACATATGGACAATGTGAGAAAGAAGGCAGTCATCCACAAGGCAGGAAGAGGGCCCTCACCAGGAACTGAATCTGCTGGCACCTATACCTTAGACGTCCAGCCTCCAGAACTATGAGAAAATAAATTTCTGTTGTTTAAGCCACAGTCTGTGGCAACCCTAGCAAATTAACATACTCATTTTGAGAGGCTCACCTTCCTCTCCAACAAAGCCAATTTCTTAGAGTCAGCACTTCAAGAATTCTGGTTTGTACATATTATCTCATTTTCTACCTTCCTCTCTATGTCATATTTACTCTCCTTTTCTCTACTCAATCAAGCCTAATTCTAAACTATAACCCTGGTGACAGGGTCATTTCTGAAATACATGCAAAAACTGACAACCTTTTTATTTTTAGCAACGACAGTATACAGAGTCAGAGCGTCTCTCCAAAATTAAAAACATTTTAAATTTTGAGAGCCACTAGTTTTTGTCATCATCATTTTCTTAAAAATGTAATTTGCACCAACAATTTTTTTAAAAAATCAGACAATGTGAGTATATGTAAAGTTAAAAGTGGAAGCTGACCATTCACCAAATCCTTCTCCAAAGAAAGATTCACTGTTGACAATTTGGCGTGTAAATGCCCTGCTTTATTTATTTATTTATTATTTATTTTTTTTGGCTGTGTTGGGTCTTCGTTGCTGTGCGCGGGCTTTCTCTAGTTGCAGCGAGCAGGGGCTGCTCTTCGTTGAGGTGCACAGGCTTCTCAATGCAGTGGCTTCTCTTCATTGAGGTGCACAGGCTTCTCTGCGGTGGCTTCTCTTGTTGTGGACCACGGGCTCTAGGCGCACAGGTTTCAGTAGCTGTGGCACGCGGGTTCAGTAGTTGCGACTTGCAGGCTCTAGAGCGCAGGCTCAGTAGTTGTGGTGCACAACTTAGTTATGCTTAGTTGGGCTTAGTTGCTCCACGGCATGTGGGATCTTCCCGGACCAGGGCTTGAACCCATGTCCCCTGCATTGGCAGGCAGATTCTTAACCACTGCACCACCAGGGAAGCCCTGCCCTGCTTTAAATGAAGGAATCTCCTCTAAAACACATTTGCAATACTTGTACAGGCTACCTCCTTATTCTGTGAGCACCACTCTAGCAAATGTCTCACTCCTTGGAAGAAAAGATACCGTCTTCGTTTCTGGGGCTGGAGACCCAAGTCATGGCCTCACAACCTGGATATCTGCCAGCAAGAGCAGAATATCAGCCTTTGCAAACAGCCTTCCTTACAGTCCTAATAAAAGAAGCCCAGAATTGCTTAAACATTAGATAAGTAACTGTTCAGATTTATTTGTTCCTGATACAATACGCCAACCCTTGCAGTTGAAAATTAAACGATAATATACTTCCCCCTCTGTTCTACACAGCAATAACCTGTTTCCCTGGTGGATAATCAGAGGCCAAAGGGTGGGTAATTTATCGCAAAAGAGAAATAGGAGGATTGCCAAAAGTAACAAAGGGGCAGTGATAACCTTGCTCCTACTATAGGGCACTGGTTTAATTAAGGCGAAGTTAATAAACTTTCCCAGCAATGTAAGGTCAAGTCCAGTCTTCTCCTTAAAGCCAAGGCAGCCAGCCAGATCACAAAAAATAGGAAGTAATAGATATCATGTTAATCACCTTTTTTTATGGTCAAGAGCTATATTCCTGGGAATCAAAAGACTAGTATATTATAATCTAGTTGTTTTCTCTAAAACTCTCTAATAATATTTCATACAATTGTGCAAATTAACGTGGGCCATATTCTCAGAAACTAAAAGAAAGACAGGTTTCAGGAAAAAGATGCAAAGTTAGTAAGAAAATTAACTTCTGTTTTTTTATTAAAGTTAATTTATAGGCTATTTTTCATGAGAATTGTATATGTATGTGTGGGTGTGTGTGGGTGTGTGGTTAAATGTTTGAAACCTCTGTGCTCATTCTCATAATCATGTGATAGCTGAGCCTGTTTAACAAATTGCTGGAGATGACCCTGAGGAAACAGAAAATAGTATTAATAAGTAGATAGGGAGGTAATGCAAATTTTGTAGCTGCTAAATTTTGGTTGCAGGTTCAAACTTATATACATGGAAAGGGTGACTGTGGCTGTACACACAAAATGAAACAAAAGAATTCAAAGTCTATGTTTAGATAACTAATGTGAAAATATGTGTAATGATATATATAATGAAGAGATGAATTACACTGTGTGGGGTAGGGAGGACACATCCTTAAGGACTATAGCAAAAACAGCTAATATTTATTAAGTGCTTATTATATACCAGGCATTATTAACTATTTAACCCCCACTACAGCCCTGTTAGGTAGATTCTATTATTGTCCCCATTTTACTGATGAGGAAATCAAGTTCCAGAAAGGCTAAGTGACTTGCCCCAAGTCACACCATTAACAAGTGTGGGTTCAGTTGGTGAGTTGGCCATCTGATCCCAAGTCTCATTTTATTTTCAGGTCTTGGAATCCCAAAACTGAAAAACACCTTAGAGGTATACTATTTCAGTCTTCCACCAAAAAATTGAACAGGAAGTCCCCCAGCCTCCCACGGGATAGCTCTTCAGAAAGAGGAAGCTCACTGAGGAAACCCTTGTAGGAGCAACTCTCTTAGAAATTTCTTCCTTCTAGTTTGAGTGGTACTTGTTTCCCCTGCAACTTTCACTTATGCATTCAGTGTCTGGTCTGCACCCTACCCCTAGCGGAGCTAATCCCCCCATTCACAAGACAACTTTTTTTTTTCATTTTATTTTATATTGGAATATAGTTGATTAACAGTGATGTGTAAGTTACAGGTGTACAGCAAAGTGACTCAGTTATACCCATACAAGTATATTAATTATTTTCCAAATTCTTTTCCCATTTAGGTTATTACAGAATACTGAGATGTATCCCCTATGCTATACAGTAGGACCTTGTTGGTTTTTTATTTTAAATACAGTAATGTATACACACACAAGACAATATTTGAACATTTGTGGAAGACTCTCACATTACCCCTTGAGACTTCTTTTTACTACATACTGAAAGTGATTTTCCCCTGAAAACAAACCAGATCACATCATTCTCTATTTGAAATGTCTGTTGACTCCTCCTTGCCTGTGAGATCACCAAATTCCAAATTCCTTTGCGTGGCATTCATATGCCATGGCTCAAACCAAACAGGAGTCTATCTCCTACTTACATTCAATCTAAGACGGATGTCCCTTATCCATGGGCACCTATGCTCCAAAAGGTAATTCAGGAACCCAGGTTTTGTCCATCTCCAACAAGTGGCTTCTAAGGTTGCCATGCATATCTACAGTGAGATGGAGATTAGCATGTAGGAGATGGAGACCTAGAATGGTGCGGATCACTTCCAACCACCTGGCAATTGTGAGGACTCTACCACATGGCTTCATTTAAGTGCAAAGGAAATGGCTGCACTCAGGAAGAGGAAGAAACAGCCTGGTGAGCAGCCAGCCCCTCTCTGGTGACCGTACCTTCTCTTTTCTGCCTCATGTGCCACCACTTTTCCTTAAGCAACTATATTCAAATCTAACCCAACTTCCTATTATTCTAAAGCATGTCAGGTCCTCACTTTGCTTTATGCATGCTGCTTTGCTACACCTAAGTTCCCTTCTTTGTTTTGTAAAGTCCTATTCATACTTCAAGTCCTAGTTCAAATATCACTCCCACTCTTCCCCATCTCTCATTCCCCCAACAACTAGTGTTATTTTCTGACCCCGCTGTGGTCTCACAAAACTTGAAACATTTATGCATTGTCAATTTTACACATCTATATGCATATACATAAAAACCCCACTGTATCATATTCGTGTTCGTGTTCTCTCCGTTATCTTTAAAACTCTCAATTTTCCTTTTTTCATCTCTGTAGGCCTTCAGTATCTCTTACCTGGACCATCGCAAAAGCCTCCATACTGATCTCCCCTTCTGACCATCTTACCACCCTCCACACAGCTCCTGGAGTAATTTATCAAAAATGCAAATCATGCCATGGAATCCACCTCCTACTGAAAACCTTCTAAGACCCATGGCCTAGAGCAGCTACTCTTAAAACTCAGGGATCCTTGAGTCCCTCCTCCAGAGAGTTTCATGCTGCAAGTCTAGAGCAGCATGCAGAAAGCTGCAGTTTTAATAAATGCCCAAATGATTTCGATGTAGGAGGTTGGTAGACCATATTTTGAGAAATAATGAGTTACAGGAAAAACCCCAAAGTCTTGACATGTCACATGTTCTACTAATACCAAGTTATGTGTATGTCCCTGGAGATATGTTACATTTTGGGTCCACTGTACTTCCGCACACACTCTGCCTTATACTTAGATTGCTCCTCTCTGTGTGGTCTCCCTAATGGATTTTTATTCATTCTTGAAAATGCCCCTTAGGCCTCATTCATCTTGCAGCCTTCCCAGTCCCTCCTTGCCCACACAGAATTAATCTCTTTCTCCATATAACTTCTGTGCCTTGTAAATAGTTATGTTTCTACATATATCACATTGGCAGAGATACCACCAGCCTGGACTGAGAGGGACAGAGAGAGTGAAAAATGAAAAAAAGGCCATTAGACCCCCAAACTTCTACGAGCAGGAAGCGAGCTGCAAAAAACTACTCAGGTGGACTTCCGTGGTGGCGCAGTGGTTGGGAATCCGCCTCCCAGTGCAGGGGACACGGGTTCAGGCCCTGATTCGGGAGGATCCCGCATGCCGCGGAGCAACTAGGCCCGTGTGTCACAACTACTGAGCCTGCACACCACAACTACTGAAGTCCATATGCCTAGAACCCGTGCTCCACAACAGGAGAAGCCACGGCAATGAGGCCGCGCATCACAACAGAGAGTGGCCCCCACTCACCGCAACTACAGAAGGCCCGTGTGCAGCAGCAGAGACCCAGTGCAGCCAAAAATAAATAATAAATAAATAAATTTATTAAAGAAAAAAACAAAACTACTCAGCTGCAGATACATACTACCTTTCACTAAACAAACAAAACCAATGGCTCACAGGTTGGAAATAAGAGCAGAGGGTGGAACCAAGAGCCATGAATAATTATTTCCATGCGTTGCTTCCTAATCAAGAACTTCAACCTGTGTCCAGCTGGATTTCAGAATTGCCATGGACCAAGCACTCCTGTGCACACTGCATGTTCCCCTTTCTTAACAGGGGGGTCTACAGTGGTTACACCAGGCTCATCTCGCCATTGCATGTTGGCTGCAGGAGGAGTAGATAACATGTCTCTTCAGTTTATACATCTTCAGATCAAGGGGAATGGTATTAAAGGGGACTACACCCAAGGAATCTCTCCACACTTGGACCTGATTTTGAAGCCAACATCGTGGATTTTAAGCTGATAATTTAAGTGAATGAGACTCTTCGGGGGTAAGGGGAAGAGTTCAGTATATTTTGCATGTGGAGACAGTAAAAGTAATTTGTGGCCAGAGGAAGAACTGTGATGGTTTTTAAATACGTCCATAAATTCTTTGATACTCCTCCCTTCCAAGATGGAGCTATTTTCTCTCCCTTTAAGAGTGACCTATACTCACTGACTTGCTTTTAACAAATAAGATGCAGTAAAAGTAACAATGTGTGATAGCCAAAATTAGGTTATAGATGGCCTCCTCCTTAATCTCCTTCTCCCTTGGATCATCTCTCTGGGAGAAGCCAGCTGTCACATTAGGAGAACACTCAAACAGCCCTACGGAGCAGCCCCTGTGGAAGGTAACTGAGGCCTCCTGCCAATAGCCTTAATAACCCACAGAAAAATTAGTCAGTGAGCCCTCTTAGAAAAGATCCTCCAGCCCCACCCAGGCCCTCAGATGTGTACACTCTTGGCTGACACCTTGACTACAACTCATAAGATTCTCTGAACCACAGCCATCCATTTGAAGTTAATATCTAAGTTTGTGCATTAATCTGTTACACAGCAGTAGATAACTAATACACTGGGTAATTACAAATCTTTCCTTTTATTCATTCAGGGCCAGGTGCTCTCGTAGGCACTTGGATATAGTAATGAACAACGTGAGCATAATTTTTCTCTCAAGATAGACTAGTGGGAAAGGCAGATATTAACAAACACATGCATTTATATGTACAGATTGTGGTAAGTACTGAGAGAAAAGAGTATGCAATGAGGAGAAAAATGAGAGAGATGCAATTTAGATTTGGAGGATCTCTATAAGGATGTGGCATTTAAGCACAGCTCTAAAAGAGGGGCAGGCTTTAGCCAGCTGAAATTGTGGGAAGAGTCTTTCAGGCAGAGCAAAGAGCTTGCACCAAGGCCTTGAGTTAGGGGAAGGCATGGATGGATCAAAGAACCAAGGGGATGAGGGAGGCAATGTGACTCGAGTGTCATGAGCAGGAGGGAGATGGGATTGAGTTGAGGTTGGAAAGGGAGGCCAGAAGCAGATCATGCAGAAACTTGTGGGCCATGATGAGGAGTTTTTAGCTGAGGAATGGCTCTGAAGGCTGAAGAATAACATGATCCAGTGTATTTTATTAAATGACTGCTCTGAAGTTCACATGGAGAATTGATTAGAAAGGGACACGAATAGAACGGGAAACCGTTAGGAGCCTCTGAATGTAGACCAGGAGGGGAAAGAAAGTGGATCAGCCTTGGTGGTGGAGATGGAGAGAAGTAAATGCATTCAAGCAATACCAAGGGGTCAGAATCACTAAGACTTTAATCCATCAAGTCTAACAGAACAAGCAAAACTTCTAATCAAGAAAATTTAGGGGACTTCCCTGGCAGACCAGTGCTTAAGATGCCACGCTTCCAGTGCAGGGGGCGCAGGTTCAATCCCTGGTCAAAAAGTCAAAGTCAAATCCCATATAAATTTTTCTGTGAGTTATTACCTAATATTTTACTGCTTAATAGTCATTCTGCTTTTTCTAAAATGACTCTCCAAAAGCATACGAACTCTAATGTTAGTCAGTGTCTAGAGAAAGGAAACAGAGGAATAATTTTCTGAACTTTTCTTTTGACTAACAATGTGAATTATCAAGACTTTTATAAAACGATCCAATTACATAGCTGCAGCACCAAAGAGGTGAACTTAGGTTAAATAGAATACTATCTGGGAGGGAGTCCGTTGTTTGTCTGTTTCCATTTTATTGCCACTTGTATAGTCACGTAAAATCTTAAGTTACAGTGCTTTACCTGGCTACCACAATTATACAGATAATATGCCCATAAGATTGCCAAGGTAAATAAGCTAAGGGTGATCCTTTGAAAAGCTAGACCTATTCTACCAGGTCAGTTCCAAAGATGTTGCAATCAAGGGGTGTGTTTTGAGTTGGATGTTTCCTGTTCTGGTTACCTAAACTGCACCACTCCTGTGTTAAATACCATGTGTCTAGGTCTACGCTAGGAAAGGCTAGAAAGGAAGAAAGGGCGAAACATACTTGACTGCACATTTAGAAAACTGAGGTCACGCTATGTAGAAGGGTTTTCTTGGACGGTCACTGCTTCAGAACTCCTTTCTTCAATTAGAGACATTTATCCTCTAGAGCAACATTCCTCAAAGAGTGGTTCAGGAGCCGTTTGCATGCCTCAGCATCACCCGAGATGCTCATGAAAATACAAGTGCTGATTCAGTAAGTCCTAGCTGGGCCCCTTGAACCTGTGTCTTAAAGAGCATTGACGGAAACCCAATTTATATACACTAGAATTTAAGTATCTGTACTATAGGATACACTATCATGGCTTGATAAAAACTCTAAGTATATGCAAAGTTATCTGGTTTGACAGCCAAAGGACATCAAACCGTTTCCAAAGAGAGATTTTCAGGCAGAAGTATAAATCTATTACTTTACTTCGAGGAGAGTGACAGTATTAAACTCATATAAATCTTTCAAAATCTTCCATTCTTCATAATTTGAAAACTTGCTGTTGGCTGTCAAAACTAAATTGGTCAAAGCAACGTCAATTTTCTTTCTCCAGAGGTTTTCACATACAAAATGGTCTTCAAACTGGAAGTGAGCACAAGGACAGTTAATGTTCTGTTTTTATCTCCAGATAATGTTCTGTTTTTTGATCTAGGTGTTAGTTACAAAGCCATGTTCTCTTTATAAAAATTCTTCAAGGGAATTCCCTGGTGGTTCAGTGGTTAAGACTCTGCGCTTCCACTGCAGGGGGCATGAGTTCAATCCCAGGTCAGGGGAACTAAGATCCCACATGCTGCATGGCAAGGCCAAAAAAAAAAAAAAAAAAAAACTTCAAGCTAAACACTTGTGATATGGAAACACTTCTCTATACAAAGTATTCTTCAAAATAAAATTTAATTGGTCTTTAAAAAAAATTCAACCTCATTAGGAACTATATGAAACTACTTTAACAAGATATTCTTGTCTTTCAAATTAATAACCTTAGTATTGATGGCTGTTGAACTGAAATGGTCATTCTCATATACATTGTTTTTTGGAAATATAAACAGATGTAAGCCTTTTGGAAAGCATTTTGACAATCAATATTTGTCCAAAGCTTTTTAAAACAGTCATATTCATTGACCTAGTAATTCTACTTCTTGAATCTATCCCAAGGAAGTAATCTTCAGTATGAGAAAAACTCTATTCCCAACATCCAAAATATAAACCCAACTAAATAATCACAATAGCGGAACTCTTACTGAAATCTTAATATATCTATATGGTGATAAGTATACACTGGTTATAAACGTAAAAAGAAAAGCAAGGAAATAATTGATACAAAATTCTTGTTTTAAATTTTATTGTATAGTTGATTTACAATACTGTGTTTAATTTCTGCTGTACAGCAAAGTGACTCAAATATACATATACATTCTTCTCATATTCTTTTCCATTATGGTTTATCACAGGATATTGAATATAGTTCCCTGTGCTATACAGTAGGACCCTGTTGTTCATCCTATATATAATAGTTTGCATCTGATACAAAACTCTTGATGCAACTGGGAAAAGGCACAAGGGTATCCTAAGTGCCTGCTAATATTCTATTTAAGTTTGTTGCATATACAGATAGTCTGATTATCATCATTATTTAAACTGTACATAAATTTTATATACTAATATATACAAATATATGTTATATTTTTATAAAATTCATAACAAATCATATTTACCAAAAGTTTATCAACATGAAACATGCTCATGTATAATGGTGAGGTTTTTTTTTAAAAAAAGACATAAAATTAATTATAAATTATGGTATATAGATTATGTAAAAGAAGGTTGGGATCATCAATACAAAGACACAGAAATCATCTCAAAACAAAAGAAAGGAAGAATGCACCTAAACTGATATCCTTTTCATGGGATATAATTATACACCTAGAACGTTCAAGACAATCAACTGACAGTGTTACAGAACCAAACTGGGGTCTACTTGCCCAACACCCAGCAAAGCCAACCTACTGATACCAGGTTGTAGTGAAGGAAAGTAGAGCCTTTATTGCAGGGATCTAAGCAAGGGAGTAGGAGACAGGCCTCAGGTTCACTCCAACCTGGTCTTTGAGTTAGGGGGTTTCTAAAGGGGATGAACAAACAGCCTGGGATTAAACATCAGCTTGTGACATTTCTGACATTTAACTGTAGTTTCAGGAGTCAGGATGTCTATGGTTTACAATGGTCCACAACTTGGGGATGCGCTAGCTCATCTTGCCCTAGAGAAACAACCTGAGTTTGTACATTAATGATGATATCTATAACAGCAATTTTAGTCACCTGACTCTGGTTGATTAGTGTTCCATTAGCCCAGGATTGATGTCAGAGGGGACAAGGCTGTCCTGGACACCAGCTCTAATAATAACAGCTAACAGTTTTTGAGGGCTATGTACCAAGCACTGTACTAAATGCTTTTTAATGTATTAACTCATTTAATCCTGAGGGAGGTTAGTATTATTATCCTGATTTCAAGGATTAAAAAAATCCTAAGGAATAGAGAGGTTAAGTAACTCTGTGAGGTCACACAGCTAGTAAGTGACAGAGCCTGGCAGAGTTTGTGCACATAGCCAATACATTATATTGCCCTAACAATAAGCAGTTAGGAAATGTTATAGGTCACAGGATCTCATTCACAAAACAATACAGGATCATTAAAAACACAAACAAAAATCAAAACAAACAAAACGCTAGCAATAAATGTAACCAAAAAGTCACATTTAAAAAAATTTAAAACAAGACCAGATTGGAAGACTCAATAAATTAAATGGATGTCAATTCTCCAAAATAACAAAAAAATGGGGGGGGGGGGCATGAAAAAAAAGTGAGTAAGCTCTATCTTCCAGATAGTCCAGTCCTCCAGCCAGTCACACAGGGATGTCCCTGGAGCTTGAACTGCAAGGTGCTCCATTCACACAAACGTAGCTCAAATCCAGCAATCTGGTTTGGCTACTTTGAGAAAAAGACAAAAGTACGTCTCAAACAGTGGCAGGCCATAGAATGAAGCGTTCTGCTCCACTGCTACCCCGGAACCAAGGCATCAGCATGACAGCCTGGTCAACATTCATTCACTAAGGTGTGGTCAGGGCAACATTTGGCCACTATTTTCCTGGTAACGATAGTAATGCAGGCTGTAATTCTCCAGCTACGCAGAAATAAAAGAGCCCTCCCTGAGTCTCAGAGTGCATAAAGGGGCTAGCAGATCAGACCACCACGATAACCTTCTGTCACACCAACAATGTTGAGCTGAAGTCAACCATAGACCTCCAATCCAGCTCTCCCTATTTACAAGGAAACTGAGGTCTAGAACGGGCTTCTCCTCCCAGGTCACAAAATTATTTTAAGCCAAAACCAGAGCACTAACTCCCCCCTCCCTCCAAGTTTTGAATATGCACATCCAAAGTACTGCAACCTATTTATACAAGGGTCCCCAACGCCTGGGCCATGGACCGGTACTGGTGCATGGCCTATTAGGAACCAGACCGCACAGCAGGAGGTGAGCGGCGGGTGAGCGAGTGAAGCTTCATCTGTATTTACAGCCGCTCCCCATCGCTCGCATTACTGCCTGAGCTCCACCTCCTGTCAGCATTATGGTGAGTTGTATAATTATTTCATTATATATTACAGTGTAATAATAATAGAAACAAAGTGCACAATAAATGTAATGTGCTCGAATCATCCCAAAACAATCCCCCACCTCCCCGGTCCATGGAAAAATTGTCTTCCGAGAAACCAGTCCCTGGTAACAAAAAGGTTGGGGACTGCTGTATTTATAGATAAAACCAGCATTTCCCAATCTTCAGACATTCACCTGAATGATTTTGCCACACTATATATTATCTCTACTATTATTCACTTTATATTCTCTTTGAATATACTCCTTTCTCATACATTAACTTAGCTTCATTCTAAGCAACAATATCCATTGAGTCATGAATGAGATGTGTATTTTTTCCTAACACATCAAAATAAATATGTATCTACTGAAATTACAATGTTTGTCTCTGAACTATTCCTCAGAAAAGTAAACCATCCTTTGCCATATTTGGAAAGATCTCCCACACGTGTTCCAAGGAATTCTAATCTTTATCATGTTAATAGGTATTAGTGAGGAAAGAGTGCAAGATCAATAAACCTAGGGGATGCTAACTAAAATGAAGTTAAAGAGCTTTGAATTTTTTTAATGGTTAGACACCTCAGGAACTAAAGAGGGAACATAGTGCAATATTTCCAAAATTTATCTGACCATGAAATCCTTTTTTCTAGGCAGAATCAGTATTGAAAACATGTTCTGAGCTGTATTAATTTTCAAAAGGCACCAGTTTTTCTTTTTGAGCCCATAAATTATAAAAATAGATATTGTATATAATAATTTACCTTGTATCCCTATTAGAACACTTAGAATATTTTTATGGTCGGAAAAAAGAATGGGTAGAAAATCGATATTTCCTCTTGTCATTTTCAAAACGTCATTCTCTTGGGTAAAGGAAACTCACCTTGTTTATAATGAAACCGTGCAATAATATTGGCACTCTAAAAACGTATAAATCACTTCTAATAAGTCATCCAAATCTCCTACATTATTGATTGTAGTTGATAACACACAGGCTTTTTATGAAGGCTTGTTTTTGTTGCCTTGGGGACTTCTAAGTGGAACTTCAAGAGTGACAGGTCCATAACATCACACTGGTCTGCAGATGTGACCATGGGAAAATGTGTAACAGATTTATCACCTAGGCATTTTTTTTCTCTCTCTCTCTCCTGGTCCTTCCCTTCCCTTCCTTCTTCCTTTCTCTCTTTCCCACACTCCCCCTTTTCAAATACTTTGATATAAAAAACTAAAAAGTATTTTTCATCCTTAGGCATTTTTAAGTATTTTTGTTATCATGGGGAAAACATCCCGTAGCTACTAAACTAGTGCTTTAAAGCCAAAGTGTACAAATATTTCTTTTCTTGCATTTTCAAATAAAATTAAGAACTAGGACTCAAGACAAAGAAAATGCTGCAATACCTTATCTTCAGTATTCCTGTTAATGAAATTAAGCAGTCCATTAGTAAGGAAGAATGCTAATGTGTTAAGAACAAGATATTCCTTCATCCAACCATGCACCAAGTCACAGATCATGTTGAGTATATTACTCTTAAATACTTACTTTTTTCCCAACAACAAAATCTCAATATATTCTTCCTCTACACCTTACAGAGGTTATCAAGTTATCAAGTAAATTTTTATTCTGTAGAATGCTTTTTATGTTCTCATTCAAAAATATTTATTAACTAGAAAGTTGTGTTCTTCTAAGGTTCCTCACCAAACACTGGAGGCCAGGAAAACATTCAGAAAAATGAGTCAGCTCTTGCAAGTGTCCACATTAAACACTAATGCACTGCAACAGAATCATCCTGAGTAAGCTGAATTCTCTCGAATATCTAAGGCAGCTACAAACAGACTAAAGATTGTGTTTTCTCCTCTCTCTGGTTCTAGAGTCAATTGTGCACTGCACTGTATTCATAATAGAGAAATAGTGTTTCACTCTTTCAGTAAGGGAGATAAACAAGAGTTCAACTTGTATAAATATAATTTAAAATGTGTCTCCTACCTTATATGAGTGAGAATTATTAAAATACGCAAGCATCAAGAACAAAAGATAAAATAGAGATAATATATAAATGTTTGATCCTTTAGGGAAATATTCCCCAAAGGGCTGTGTTATTATAGCAAACTTCTAAGCCACAGGTTTCAAATGATTCAATTGTCCAAATATTCATTTTCGTGTATGTTTAAACATCACAAAGTATCTACTAAATAAAGTTAGGTTTTAATTATTGCAATTCATCTATTTTTTAAAATCATTTACTCCCTACTTGGCTCCCAAAATTCTATTTAAAGTAATGGTAGATTTAGCTGGTTCATAGAGTTGAAAACTTAAATGTCACAGTTGGATCCAAATACAATCTGTTCCTGCCTCTTCAGTTTGTGTCCAGCTGCTCTCTGAATTGCAAATGTGGGTATTTTGCAGAAAGGCATGTATGATAATGTTAGATACATTCCAGACATTCTTGAAGTACTGTTTTTATAGGTGAATATGCCTTGCAGGACCCTCTGTCCTAGGTGAGGTTTTTTTCTAGTCACATATTTAATGATCATGATCTCTCTCCTGCTATGTCCCTTTCATATTCTGTTGGCAAAAAGTTCGCCCTCCAAAGCAAAAATCCCGGATGAAAGATCTTCAGAGCCCTTCCATAATCACCTAGGCAAGAAGGACCTCATCAACATATCTTCAAAGTTTACAAAAACACCTTGTATTAGGGTCTCTTGGAGTCAGTTCTACACACAGCATATGCTAGGTCAAGCATGGCAAATAAGTTTCCATCTCTTGTGCCATCACTAGTAGATTGTGGTGAGCCCTTAAAGGAAGGAATGGTGCTGCGAATTAGAAACGTCTATAATGAGAATAGAAAGACAAAAGGGGTAGGTGATGTACCTCCCATTCCCCCCATTTGCATCTGACTTTATGCTAATCTTTCTTGCCTATGCCCATTCCTACCCCATCTCCCATAAAAGAGATGCAGATTTTCTGACTGACTTTACATCCCAACAGAGCAGCAGGTGCAATAATGCCACTTCCCTTGTTGGTTTACCATAGGCTTATCTAAGATAAATATAAAGCGTTTAGCATAATCCCTGGCACATAGTTTATACTCCATCGACGTTTTTTCATGTTATTCACTCTACTCTCCACTTTATCCATTCACAGGTTCAGCTTAAGCAGGAAAACTGACTTTGGTTGGGTGCTTGTGAACAGAATAAGACAGAGTATAAGGAAGTATTTGATCATTTAAACTTCACAGAAGCTATTATAAATACCCTTGGTAGTTGCAGAAGTGGTAAACTACTCCACATAAAATAGAAAATTAAAATAAGTGCCTATAAGCTCCAATCAGAAATACTGTGAAGAATTTTCTACTTCCTGCTTTTTGGACCCGCTTCCTGGGCACCCAGGGATGGGTGGTGGGTAGCTGCACTAAGTATACCATCATTGCTCAGAGAAGTTTTACCTTTATCCTTTATTGAAATGTGGCGGCTTTGCCCTTTTGTGCTTTAAGGGATGGGGTGAAGTGTTAAGGAGTGGGCCCCTGGTCAGCACTGGGGAGGAAGAGATGCTGTAATTCAGTGGTCAGCAGCACACACTCTCCGCCACAGCACTTATGAGCTCTGGGACCTTGGGAAAATTACATAACTTCTCTCGGGGTCCTTATTTGTACCATAGGGAAAATACTTCACTAAAAGCACTTTGCACATTGCCTGGCACCATGGTTAGTGATTACTAAATGTTAGCTATTGAGGTTGTTGATTTACTGAGAAATGGAAAGAAAGGGGGAAAGAGAAGAAGGGAAGCTCTGCTTGGCATTGCTCTCTCAATCCTTTTAGACCAGTGGCCTGCTGGATTCCTGGGTTTGTGGATTCAGGGCTCGGGGACAGCTATCCTAAGAAGGGCGGGAGGCAGTTTTGCAGAGCAGAGAGAAGTTGTATAAGAAGGAAGCTCCCAAGAGAGAGCCTTAATGTGAGTTATAGGAAAGCTTTTATCATTATTATGGATGGAAGTGGGGGAAAAAGGCATTAGCATTTGCCCAAGCTTAAAATGCCACTACAATTAACACATTAGTTCAGGGATCATAGGATTGATACTGGCTTTGCAAGACAAATGATTTCCTCAAACTCCTAAAAACAAAAAGAGTGTCCCACTAATCACTACAGAGCAATGTAGGGATCACCTGGACAGAACTGAACACTTTCTAATAAATAGAGCTTTTATAAAGCAGCAGAGATCTCAGGCATCTTTCTGTAAAAGGGAATGCTTGGGCAGATGTGTAAAACAGTAGAACCAGTCCTCCAACCCTCCTGCACAAATCTCATCTCAGAAAAATACAGGAAAAAATGTCAACTGCAAAAGCACATTTTGTCAATATCCAAAGAGAGAAAACTAACCCTTTAAAAACAGCAAGGGAGGCACACAGCCTGGCCCGCGAGCTGAGGTGTCAGCACAGCCATTTCTCACGAGGCACTCTGATCTGAAGTACCAGGTATGAGGCCTCTGCATGAAGCACCCTGTGAACAAGTGAAACTAGACGAAGCACAAAGAAAAAGGAAAAAAAAGGCAAGCTACAAACCCTTTGAACAAAACGCCTCTGCATCTCTAGCTCTTGCAGAGGTTGGCGTCTTTAGTGGAGTATCCTACTGCAGGGGGACCTTCAAGATGCCGGAGGCGTAACACGTAGAGATCACCTTCCCCACAAATACATCAAAAATACATCTACATCTGGAAAAACTCCTACAGAACACCTACTGAACGCTGGCAGAAGACCTCAGACTTCCCAAAAGGCAAGAAAATCCCCACGTACCTGGCTGTGTGGCTGACAGGGTCTTGGTGCTCCGGCTTGGTGTCAGGCCTGAGCCTCTGAGGTGGGAGAGCCGAGTTCAGAACACTGGACCAGCAGATACCTCCTGGCACCATGTAATATCAATCAGCGAGAGCTCTCCCAGAGATCTCCGTCTCAATACTAAGACCCAGCTCCACCCAATGGCCAGCAAGCTCCAGTGCTGGACACACCATGCCAAACAACTAGCAAGACAGGAACACAACCCCACCCATTAGTAGAGAAGCTGCCTAAAATCATACTAAGTTCACAGACACACTAAAACACACTGCCGGACACAGCCCTTCCCAGTAGAAAAAGAACTTCCAGCCCCACTCCCAAGAACACAGGCACCAGGCCCCTCCACCAGAAAGCCTGCACTACTCACTGAACCAACCTCACACACTGGGGGCAGACACGAAAAATAATGGGAGCTACAAACCTGCAGCCTCAGAAAAGGAGACCCCAAACACAGTAAGTTAAACAAAATGAGAAGACACAGAAATATGCAGCAGATGGAGGAGCAAGGTAAAAACCTACCAGACCAAACAGATGAAGAAAAAAATAGGCAGTCTACCTGAAAAAGAATTCAGAGTAATGATAGTAGAGATGATCTAAAATCTTGGAAATAGAATGGAAAAAATACAAGACACGTTTAACAAAGATCTAGAAGAACTAAAGAGCAAACAATGATGAACACAATAAATGAAATTAAAAATACTCTAGAAGTAATGAATAGCAGAATACCTGAGGCAGAAGAACGGATAAATGACCTGCAAGATTAAATAGTGGAACTAACTACCACAGAGCAGAATAAAGAAAAAAGAATGAAAAGACTTGAGGACGGTCTCAGAGACCTCTGGGACAACATTAAACACGCCAACATTCACATTATAGGTGTCCCAGAAGAAGAAGAGAAAAAGAAAGGGTCTGAGAAAATATTTGAAGAGATTATAGTTGAAAACTTCCCTAACATGGGAAAGGAAATAGCCAATCAAGTTGAGGAAGCGAAGAGAGTCCCATACAGGATAAATCCAAGAAGAAACACACCAAGATACATATTAACAAACTATCAAAATTTAAATACAAAGAAAAAATATTAAAGGCAGCAAGGGAAAAGCAACAAATAACATACAAGGGAATCCCCATAAGATTAACAGCTGATCTTTCAGCAGAAACTCTGCAAGCCAAAAGGGAATGGAAGGACATATTTAGAGTGATGAAAGGGAAAAACCTACAACAAAGATTACTCTACCCAGCAAGGATCTCATTCTGATACGATGGAGAAACTAAAACCTTTACAGACAATCAGAAGTTAAGAGAATTCAGCACCACCAAACCAGCTTTAAAACAAATGCTAAAGGAACTTCTCTAGGCAGGAAACACAAGAGAAGGAAAAGACCTACAATAACAAACCCAAAACAATTAAGAAAATGGTAATAGGAACATACATATCAATAATTACTTTAAATGTAAATGGATTAAACGCTCCAACCAAAAGACATAGACTGGCTGAAGGGATACAAAAACAAGACACATACAAATGCAGTCTAAAAGAGACCCACTTCAGACCTAGGGACACATACAGACTGAAAGTGAGGGCATGAAAAAAGATTTTCCATGCAAATGGAAATCAAAAGAAAGCTGGAGTAGCAATTCTCATATCAGACAAAATAGTCTTTAAAATAAAGACTATAGGGCTTCCCTGGTGGCACAATGGTTGAGAGTCCACCTGCCAATGCAGGGGACACGGGTTCGTGCCCCGGTCCGGGAAGATCCCACATGCCATGGAGCGGCTGGGCCCATGAGCCATGGCCGCTGAGCCTGAGCGTCCGGAGCCTGTACTCCGCAACGGGAGAGGCCACAACAGTGAGAGGCCCGCATACCACCAAAAAAAAAAATAAAAAAATAAAATAAAATAAAGACTATAACAAGAAACAAAGAAGGACACTACATAATGATAAAGGGATCAATCCAAGAGGAAGATATAACAATTTATATCAAGGGTAAACATCTATGCACCCAACATAGGAGCACTTCAGTACATAAGGCAAATGCTAACAGCCATAAAGGGGGAAATCGACAGTAACATAATCATAGTAGGGGACTTTAGCACCCCACTGTCACCAATGGACAGATCATCCAAAATGAAAATAAATAAGGAAATACAAGCTTTTTTTTTTTTTTTCCTGCGGTACGCGAGCCTCTCACTGCTGTGGCCTCTCCCGTTGCGGATCGCAGGCTCCGGACGCGCAGGCTCAGCAGCCATGGCTCATGGGCCCAGCCGCTCCGCGGCATGTGGGATCTTCCCGGACTGGGGCACGAACCCATGTCCCCTGCATCGGCAGGTGGACTCTCAACCACTGCGCCACCAGGGAAGCCCAGGAAACACAAGCTTTAAATGACACATTAGACAAGATGGATTTAACTGATATTTACAGGACATTCCATTCAAAACCAACAGAATACACTTTCTTCTCAAGTGCTCATGGAACATTCTTCAGCGCAGATCATATCTTGGGCAGATCATATCTTGGGTCACAAATCAAGCCTTGGTAAATTTAAGAAGATTGAAATTGTATCAAGTATCTTTTCTGACCACAATGCTATGAGACTAGATATCAATTACAGGAAAAAGTCTGTAAAAAATACAAACACATGGAGGCTAAACAATACACTACTAAATAGCCAAGAGATCACTAAAGAAATCAAAGAGGAAATCAAAAAATACCTAGAAACAAATGACAATGAAAATACGGCAACCAAAACCTATGGGATGCAGCAAAAGCAGTTCTAAGAGGGAAGTTTACAGCAATACAATCCTACCTCAAGAAACAAGAAACATCTCAAATAAACAATCTAACCTTACACCTAAAGCAATTAGAGAAAGAAGAACAAAAAACCCTCAAAGTTAGCAGAAGGAAAGAAATCATAAAGATCACATCAGAAATAAATGAAAAAGAAATGAAGGAAACAATAGCAAAGATCAGTAAAAGTAAAATCTGGTTCTCTGAGAAGATAAACAAAATTGATAAACCATTAGCCAGACTCATCAAGAAGAAAAGGGAGAAGACTCAAATCGACAGAATTGGAAATGAAAAAGGAGAAGTGACAACTGACACTACAGTAATACAAAGGATAATGAGAGATTACTATAAGCAGCTATATGCCAATAAAATGGACAACCTGGAAGAAATGGACAAATTCTTAGAAAAACACGACCTTCTGAGACTGAATCAGGAAGAAATAGAAAATATAAACAGACCAATCACAAGCACTTAAATTGAAACTCTGATTAAAAATCTTCTAGCAAACAAAAGCCCAGGATCAGATGGATTCACAGATGATTTCTATCAACCATTTAGAGAAGAGCTAACGCCTATCCTTCTGAAACTCTTCCAAAAAAATTGCAGAGGAAGGAACACTCCCAAACTCATTCTACGAGGCCACTATCATCCTGATACCAAAACCAAAGATGTCAAAAAAAAGAAAACTACAGGCCCATATCACTGACGAACACAGATGTAAAAATACTCAACAAAATACTAGCAAACAAAATCCAACAGCACACTAAAAGGATCATACACCATGATCTAGTGGGGTTTATCCCAGGAATGCAAGGATTCTTCAATATATGCAAATCAATCAATGTGACAAACCATATTAACAAACTGAAGGAGAAAAAACATGATCATTTCAATAGATGCAGAAAAAGCTTTTGATAAAATTCAACACCCACTTATGATGAAAAGAAATTAGACACAGACGGAATTTACCTCAACATCATAAAGGCCATATATGACAAACCCACAGCCAACATCATTTTCAGTGGGGAAAAACTGAAACCATTTCCTCTAAGATCAGGAAAAAGACAAGGTTGCCCACTCCCACCACTATTATTCAAGATAGTTTTGGAAGTTTTAGCCACAGCAATCAGAGAAGAAAAAGAAATAAAAGGAATCCAAGTCAGAAAAGAAGTAAAACTATCACTGTTTGCAGATGACATGATACTATACATAGAGAATCCTAAAGATGCTACCAGAAAACTACTAGAGCTAATCAATGAATTTGGTAAAGTAGCTGGTACAAAATTAATGCACAGAAATCTTTTGCATTCCTATATACTAACGACGAAAAATCTGAAAGAGAAATTAAGGAAACACGCCCACTTACCACTGCAACAAAAAGAATAAAATACCTAGGAATAAACCTACCTAAAGAGACAAAACACCTGTATGCAGAAAACTATAAGACAATGATGAAAGAAATTAAAGACGATACAAACAGATGGAGAGATATACCATGTTCTTGGATTGGAAGAATCAACATCATGAAAATGACTATACTAACCAAAGCAAGCTACGGATTCAATGCAATCCTTATCAAACTACCAATGGCATTTTTTACAGATCTAGAACAAAAAAATTCACAATTTGTATGGAAACACAAAAGACCCCGAATAGCCCAAGCAATCTTGAGAAAGAAAAATGGATCTGGAGGAATCAGGCTCCTGGACTTCAGACTATACTACAAAGCTACAGTAATCAAGACAGTATGATAATGGCACAGAAACAGAGATCAATGGAACAGGATAGAAAGCCCAGAGATAAACCCTTGTACATATGGTCACCTTACCTTTGAGAAAGGAGGCAAGAATATACAATGGAGAAAAGACAGCCTATTCAATAAGTGGTGCTGGGAAAACTGGACAGCTACATGTAAAAGAATGAAATTAGAGCACTCCCTAACACCATACACAAAAATAAACTCAAAATGGATTAAAGACCTAAATGTAAGACCAGACACTGTAAAACTCTTAGTAGAAAACAGGCAGAACACTCTATGACATATATCACAGCAACATCCTATTTGACCCACCTCCTAGAGAAAGGGAAATAGAAACAAATATGAACAAATGGGACCTAATGAAACTTAAAAGCTTTTGCACAGCAAAGGTAACCATAAACAAGACAAAAAGACAACCCTCAGAATGGGAGAAAATATTTGCAAATGAAGCAACTGACAAAGGATTAATCTCCAAAATATACAAGCAGCTCATGCAGCTCAATATCAAAAATACAAACAACCCATTCCAAAAATGGGCAGAAGACCTAAATAGACATTTCTCCAAAGAAGATATACAGATTGCCAACAAACACATGAAAGGATGCTCAACATCACTAATCATTAGAGAAATGCAAATCAGAACTACAATGAGGTATCACCTCACACTGGTCAAAATGGCCCTCATCAAAAAATCTACAAACAATAAATGCTGGAAGGGTGTGGATAAAAGGGAACCCTCCTGCACTGTTGGTGGGAATGTAAATTGATACAGCCACTATGGAGAACGGTTTGGAGGTTCCTTAAAAAACTAAAAATAGAACTACCATATGACCTAGCAATCCCACTATGGGCATATACCCTGAGAAAACCATAATTCAAAAAGAGACATGTACCACAATGTTCATTGCAGCACTATTTACAATAGTCAGGACATGGAAGCAACCTAAGTGTCCATTGACAGATGAATGGATAAAGAAGATGTGGCACATATATACAAGGAATATTATTCAGCCATAAAAAGAAACGAAATTGAACTATTTGTAGATGAGTGGACATAGAGTCTGTCATACAGAGTGAAGTAAGTGAGGAAGAGAAAAACAAATACCATATGCTAACACATATTTATGGAATCTAAAAAAAAAAAAGGGTTCTGATGAACCTAGGGACAGGACAGGAATAAAGACGCAGACGTAGAGAATGGACTTGTGGACACGGGAAGGGGGAAGGGTAAGCTGGGATGAAGTGAGAGAGTAGCATTGACATATATACACTACCAACTGTAAAATAGATAGCTAGTGGGAAGCAGCTGCATGGCACAGGGAGAGCAGCTCGGTGCTTTGTGACCATCTAGAGGAGTGGGATAGGGAGGGTGGCAGGGAGACGCAAGAGGGAGGGGATATAGGGATATATGTATACATATAGCTGATTCACTTTGTTATACAGCAGAAACTAACACAACGTTGTAAAGCAATTATACTCCAATAAAGATGTTAAAAAAAATAGCAAGAGAAAATCTTTAATAAATAGAATGTACTGAATTTTTTTAAATGTATTTTTTAGTCTTTCCTAAGGCCAGTCCTTGGTGAGGGTTAAAATATTTGATTTGGGGTTTAAAGCTGACTGGTCTGTCATCTGGGCCAAAAAGAGAGACCTTTGGACTTGCTTTGATAATCACGGACTTACGAACACTTCATAAAATGGGCACTTCTAGCACCACACCTTCTAGTCCAAGTGACTGTGCAACATATAAGAACCTAAAGGAGTCTGTAAACAGGATCTCCAAAATTATGTGAGTCCAGGCAAAACCTCACCTAGAGGATGGCCTCTTCCTCAAGAGGAAGATATATTTTATTTCTATTCCTTTGTGGCATTTTTTTTTAATGTTCAATTTGGAAAACAAAATTTTCAATGGGATGCAAGCCAGGAAAAGGAAAACAAAACTAAATAATACTTTTTCTTTTGACAGTTTGTTTGGCTATAAGAAAAAGTTTACTGCATAGGTAGCAACACTCAGTAAGAAGTGACTGCTATGAAAGCTTAAATTCAATTTATGTAGTTTAGAGTGAATTAAACTTCAGACAATTTAGACTGTCAGCGGATCTTTTAAAATCCCTGCAGCATTAGTGTAATAGGATCAGAGATGAAGACAAATCATTAACACAACAGGACAGTTTTGAGAAGTGTATGCTGTTCTTTCAGCTACTAAAATTTCACAAAATTTTTACTGCTTAGCAACTGACACTTTTACACTAATTCGCGATTGAGAGAAAAAGAATTTGTATTCAATTCTCAGTGCTCACATTCAATATCTTCAAAATGTACTTGCTTTTTCAACTTAAGTGTCCATTGATAGATGAACAGATAAAAGATGTGCGATATATATATATGTATATATATACACACACACAAAATGGAATATTACTCAGCAATAACAAAAATGAAATATTGCCATTTGTGACAATCAAAATGGATCTAGAGGGTATTACGCTAAATGAAATAAATCAGAAAGAAAGAAAGAGAAAGGCGAAGTATGATCTCGTTTATATATGGAATCTAAAAAGCAAAACAAACAAACAAACAAAACAAACACAGACTCAGAGAGAGAGAGAACAAATGGATGGTTGCCAGAGGGGACGGGAGTGGTGGGGAGAAATAGGTGGAGAGGATTATGAAATACAAACCTCCAGTTAGAAAACAAATAAGCCGCAGGATGTGATATACAGCATAAGGAATATGGTCAATAATATTGTAATAACTCTGTATGGAGACAGATGGTTAATATGTCTGTCATCATTTCATAATGTATGCAAATGTCAAATCACTGTTGTATACCTGAAACTAACATAAAATTGTATGTCAACTATACTTCAATTTTCAAAAATGTACTTGCTTTTCTTCTGTTACATTAAATGAATGAATCTTACTGCAGAAATGTCTTAGGCAAATTTTATAGCTCTTTTAATATATAATCTATTATTTCATAGGAAGATACACAAAACAACTTGACATCAGAAAGTCATATTAAAAAAATTGCTGCTGGGCTTGCCTGGTGGTGCAGTGGTTAAAAATTTGCCTGCCAATGCAGAGGACATGGGTTCGAACCCTGGTCCAGGAAGATCCCACATGCTGCGGAGCTACTGAGCCTGTGCTCTACAGCGCACGAGCCACAACTACTGAGCCCGCGAGCCACAACTACTGAAGCCCATGCACCTAGAGCCCGTGCTCCACAAGACAAGTCACTGCAATGAGAAGCCCACGCACCACAACAAAGAGTAACCCCCGCTCACCATAACTAGAGAAAGCCCACATGCAGCAACGAAGACCCAATGCAGCCATAAATAAATAAATAAATTTATTTTTAAAATTGCTGTTTATACAATCAAATCTCATTTCTTGTTAGATCAAGCACTGTAGCTTTTTGTTTTCCTATAAAACGAACAGCCTTATTCATTGAATGTGGCTTTCATACCTTTAGGCCTTCTTAAACTACAGCAAAGTTTTAATTATACTTTTAGTTTCCTTTGTGACCAATACTTACTAACCTGAAATGCAAGGAGCAGGCCAGGCCTGAGACTAATTTTGGCTTGAACTTCAACAGACAGTGAAGTTGGTATTATCCTCAGAAAGCAATCCTGCTTCATTTCTCCTCCCACCTCGCCCTCCCCAGTTAAGAGCTTTGAACCTCTGTTTCAGGAGTTCACAGTCAAGTAGCAGATTCTCTCTGGTCATAGCTTCCTCTTTTCAAACTTTGATGATTTCCTTTACTTCAATGCACCTCACTCGGGTTATTCAGCTCCTAATTTCTTTAAGATCTGTTGTCTGAATTCTCAGAAACCTTCTCTGTTCTAGATATTGGCCTGTAGGATGCGCACCTGTCTTCTCTGAGGCATCAGACAGAGTGGATGTGAAGCTCTGAGCCAGAATATGCTTAAAGCTTCCTGTACTTGGAATGGAAGATAACCTGTTGTTACCTAGAGAGCCATTTTGGAGGGAAACAAACAATACCCTGGTTAGAAGATACAACCTCTTCAGAATGGCCATTCCTGCTCTCAAATCTAAATGAAGGCTGTCCTTTCTTTTCTTTCATAGCATTGATCCCAAGTTGTAAATATCGAAGTGTGTGTGGTTATTTGAATGTCTGTTTTCCTTTCTGGACAGTAAGCTTTCCCCCATTACACAGTAAGCTGTGTGAGGGCAGGAACTGTTTATTTTGTTCAAAGGATGCACTCAGAGGTTAACCCAGCCTTTTACACAAGTACTTGTTGAATGGATGAATGAATGGCAGATTGAAAGGAAGAAATGTCTGTGGCTGGTCAATTCAAGCACAATGAGTACACCAGATAAAGTACCTTGCTCAGGGAAGAATGAAAACATGTTTTTCCATGTTCTGGGTCAACTGGAGAGATCTGTGTCTGAGGATGCATGCAGGGATGTGTTCATTGGTGGGATGAGGGCAGCAACTTCTGTGTATGTCTCTTTAGGTTGGATGCGTATCTATATGCATATAGGTACTGGAAGTGAAGAGACTGCTGTGAGACCAGATGCAGAGTGAAATGTGTATGGATGACAAAGGTCAAGAGGGTAAGTTCTAAACACTCACTCTACTCTGGATGTGCCACGCATTGTGCTAGGGCACTAGCAGTAACACGAACCCGCGTCCCCTGCATCGGCAGGCAGACTCTCAACCACTGCGCCACCAGGGAAGCCCCCTATATTACTTTGAAAGAACTTATTTTTGCCTGGGCCTAGCCCCAAATATCAAAAGACTAGTTGTGTATATAATCACAAAAAGAGAATTAAGGTACTAATTCAGATAATTTAGGCAATCTCCTTCCCTTCCCTTGATGAAAAGGAAAGAATTACTTTCAAAGAGATGACTTTTTTATTTTTTTCCGGTACGCGGGCCTGTCACTGTCGTGGCCTCTCCCGTTGCGGAGCACAGGCTCCAGACGCGCAGGCTCAGTGGCCATGGCTCACGGGCCCAGCCGCTCCGCGGCATGTGGGATCTTCCCGAACCGGGGCACGAACCCGCGTCCCCTACATCGGCAGGCGGCCTCTCAACCACTGGGCCACCAGGGAAGCCCCCAAAGAGATGATTTTTATTGCCTACTTATATTGATTAACTTTATTAGATAATTTCTCAAGGGTATATACCTAATATTGGCTGTAATCACAGTCTAGCTATTGAGGTGATATTAGTGAATTTTACCCAGACACAGAATTCATCTGGTTTTCTTCTGAAATAAGTTTCCAGTTTTTAAATTTTGAGATGTTTATAAATAGAATTGAAGCACATTTATTTGGGAGAAATGAATGCAAACCCGCCTGGAAGCAGGGAGCCAATGTGGGGACCTTGCAGAGGGGAGGAGGACCAGGAGGGGAACATTTCCAGTAAAAAATGGAAAGAAAAAGAACAAGCATCTTTGTGAGGAAAGAAGCTGTTCTTCGACAGGCATAAGGACTCAGCTTGTCCTACCAGATACTATCTATAGCTATGGGGTCCCTTGACCTGGCATCAGCTTATCCAGGGTACCACTGGGACCCTGTCCTGCAAAAACTGCTAGTGCCGGGCTTCCCTGGTGGCGCAGTGGTTGAGAGTCCACCTGCCGATGCAGGGGACACGGGTTCATGCCCCAGTCTGGGAAGATCCCACATGCCGCGGAGTGGCTGGGCCTGTGAGCCATGGCCGCTGAGCCTGCGCGTCCGGAGCCTGTGCTCCGCAACGGGAGAGGCCACAACAGTGAGAGGCCCACGTACCGCAAAAAAAAAAAAAAAAAAGTAATATATACTCAACTTATTATTATGCCCTCTGAACATTTTATGCACAACAACTAATCATATAATCATTAGAAATAAACTTGGGCAACATAACTGTACGTAATAATAGTAACTATTGTTTTTAATATGTGCCAGATATTTTGTTTGTATGGATTACTATATTACTTAAACTGCAAAGGAACCAACTTAGTAAAAACTCCTTTTTGCTAAGGCTTAGGCAACTTAATTTAACTTAGGCAACTTAACCTACTATGACCTTGAAGCCAGACTTTCTTTATCCCAAGGCCAATGATACTGAGGGGGAGAAAAAGAACACAAAGAGTCATATGGCTGGAGTTCCAGTTTGGGCTAAGAAATATAGAGGTTAGGGTTAGAGGTTTGGGGATCAGACAGACCTAGATTAAAATCTTTGCCATTTATCACTACTGTGATCTGTAATTTACTCAACCTCTCTGTGCTGTGTGGGGTTATTATTCGCAAGCAACAGAAACTGAGTATGGTCAATTTAAGCAGGAAAATAATTTATTGGAAAACAATCAGTCACACGAGGAGTCAACAGGACGGCTGGCAGCAGCAAACTCAGTCAAGGTCACACCTAACCAAGATGGTAAGGATGCCTCAACCAGCAGCCACTTACACTGTGGGACCCTACACACTACCATCCCCAGATGCTGTGTAGTCTTTTAAGAAAGACTCCACATTCCTCCTCCACATTCCTTAACCAAATATCAGTTTGCTCATCTGTAAACTGGGCCTACTAAGTGTAGTTCTCTCCTCATGGGTTTCTTGTGAGCATTAAATGATATATGCATAAATCATTCAGCACAGTGCCTCACTGACTAAGCACTGGGTAAATTTCAGCTGGCCTCACTAATTTTTGTGCCTTTGAGTAAGTCACATAGCTTTTCTGTGCCCACAAGCTCATTACTGAAGACAGATGATTCCAATTATATTGTATTAGTCAGTATAAGCTAACTGCCCAAACAATCGGTCCCTCAAATCTCAGTGGATTATTTCTCTTGCACTTCATTGTCCAGTGAAGGTCGCTGGGATTGGAATGAGGTCCCTACTCCATGCAGGCATTCGGAGACCCGGTCAGCTTCTATCTAGTGGTTCTGCCATACACCAGGGCCTTGCAACTTGTTGGCAGAAAAGGGAAGACAGAGAGCACAGAGGATCAGGGTCTTTTAGGGACCAGGCTTGGAAGTGGCACATATCACATCCTCCCATTTTCCACTGGCCAGAATACAGTCACACGGGCTTCACCTGACCACAAGAAGTCTGGGAAACACCATCCAGCTATGTGTTAAAGCAGAAATGCAAACAGCATTTGGTGAAACATGAGTCTCCATCACACCTACCTAACATCCTCGGGGGTTGCTAATAAGAACACACGCGAGTGCAATTGGAAAAGCTCTGTGGAAAGCAGCCAACAAGCTACAGATGACGCTGGTGTTGATGATTAAACCAGGGAGTCCCTGTGTTATTTTCTGAAGTGCTAAAAAATACAGCAATTCCGGGGGTGTGAGAAGAAACTAAAATATAATCAGAATGTCCATCTTCCTGTAGAAGAGATGCCTGGACTCGTAAGGCTTGATCTCTCCACCTGTATCTTCAAAAATGAGGAACACTAGGTAAGTAATCTCCTTTCTTTGTCCATTAGTCCAGTTCACAATGGGAGTGCAGTGGAAATATTTGTTTGGCGAAAAAAAAAACAGGGGAAGAATAAAAGGGTAGAAAGCCATGCCGTTGACGCGTGTTAACTGTTGGAGAAGAAGGCAGCCTGAGGCTGTCACTTGGTGGCCACCAGCCTCCACAGCAGTAATTTATCACCACATGAAGACACTGGGGAGTTAATCACAGTACTGACATGTGTAACAACTCCAAGCACTAGACTCAGCACAAAATTTATGCTTATAAAATGAAAATAATTAGGTGCATATTTGAAATGCACCACTAAAAAGGGAGGGCAGTCCTTAGGACCACAACCACAACCGTGGACCTCTTTTCATGCCCAAGGTCAGGTTAATGCCTTGCTTCTAATTTACTGAACCAACTGGGTGAGGGTGTAGAAGGCAGATGTATCCAAAGGCACTGTGTTATCTGTACCAGATAGATGCTTTTTTCACTGTTTTGAATATCCGTAATGGCCTGTCCAGAATGACAGAGAGCAAACACAGTTTGCACAGGCTTTGCTACGTGAATGTTAACGCTTTAGAAACGCTCTAAGATGTGGCCAACTTCGGCTTAGTAGGGGGTCCAGGCCAGATCTGATTCATCCTGCTGCCTTCCTTCCAGGAATTAGCCCCTTTGTTGCCCATTCCTTTGACCCAAGGAAGATTCAACCAAAGGGAACATGGTTGGTACCCTGCAAGCAGACTGTGCTTTTAAACGAGCTCCCCCCTTATGGTATTTACTTAAAAGAGTAGTCAAGTAATTAGCTAGCAGAGTGCAATCAAACTGATCAGTCAGGCCATTCTTACAATAGTGCAAACCTTCAGAGAGGATTTAATGACAGTTCTAAAGAACTGAACTAGGGGCTTCCAGTGCAGAGAAATAGGGACTGAGGCAGCAATGCAAGGGAGGATAGCAAACAGTGCTTAGAAAAAAAATCTTTTCATTAAAATATACAAACAGTGACAAGAATTGTCCACATAATCATGGCGATTCTTCATTTCCTTGTGCAATGTAGATTCCTGGCAGAGTGTGAGGGAAACTGAACTACACTGTCTCAGCTTTTCAAGTTAAGAAAATAAAATAATTATTTGTTTCCCAAATCTTCAACTTCTACTTCTGAAGGCTAAACTTAAGTTTTAAGAATCAAGCACCAAAAGAAGTTACAGGTAAACGTACATTTTTTTAATCTTGTATTCTGGATTCTTATTTTCATTTTCCTAAGCTACTGTGGAAATAAAATGTAAAGGACTAGTAAGAAACACAGCTCTATTGATAACAAGCCCAGTTTATCAACGACACGCTAACACCTGTGTGCCTCAATTTTAACAACAGTGTGCCTCAATTTTTACATTTAATATACTTTTCATCGTGAAAAGTTGACAAGTACTAATCCTAATTGTTCTCCATTTTAGGAACTTCAAGTGGAAAGAGAACTGGAAAAAAATTTTTATTAGCAGAAAGTGATTGATTATAAGTGGAACTTCCCACTTCGTCTTCATATTGTGACTGACAACCACCTGACAGGGTAATAGTGATACAATGTGGTCAGAGAAGACTGGGGGTTAGAAGGTGCAGTTTCCTTTTTCTAGTGTTGATTTGATTTCAGTGCTGACACAATCCTAGAGCTTACTACTCATGGGAAGCACAGACAACAGGAGTGGTTATAGTGATGATTAAGACTCCGAGAAACTGACAAATAGCCATCAATTATTTTATACTGGGTAACAAATGTGTTTTTCTTTCTGAATCCCTGATATTCATGAGGAAACAATACAAACAACAGAATGATGTATCAATATATCCACATGGTGCCTTACACAAAATGTGTAAATACAATTCTAATATGTCCTGTAATTAGTTGAAATCTGGAATGCCCTCTTTTGTTTCTCCTATTATTTGTTACTGTATCATTTGAGAATAACTGGAGAACTAAATTCTTAGGTTTGTTCATTCATGAAATAATATTTAAGGCATAAGTGCCTGCTCATCATAAGAAGAATCAAGTTATTTACCTACCCTGTGAGGAGATGCAATATGTTAAAATGCATGTATACAACCCCTGGAAAGAGGTTTTCTTAGGAACTGAAATTGCGAAGGCTCACACAATCTCACTTCATGGTTTAAAAAAAAAAAATGGTGAAGCAGTTATAATTATGCCATAAAGTTTTACAATCACTTTTTTTAGTTTTCAGTTCTTACTTCAGGAGGTAGAATAGAAAGAAGTGAATAACGCGTCGTCAAAAAGACTGTTCCCATCACAGAAGAAATTATAGTGTAATTCAACGTAAAAAGGTAGAGCAATTGGGCTTTTCCAAGAGTTGACCAGGGTTAGAGTTGATTCCTTTACTCGAAAAACTTTCAAATCCCAGTCTCACTCTGCATCAGCCTTTCCAAGGATTCGTGGTGAAGGTATCTAAACACGAACGTAACAGGGCCAAGACACGAAGCTCAGTCTAACCATTGTCACCAGGCGGAGAAGTTCTCCGGAGGAGGAGAAAGCCCTCCGCGGTTAGACAGGCAGCCCTTCCCCCTCACTACCCCTCCCCTGGGGGACCGCGCGCCACCTCTCCGCAGCCGCAGGGCTCTGCCACCTGCGCCGGGAGCGGTTGCTGTCCCGGCTCCTAATTTTTGCCTGGGACTGCCCTACCGAGAGCAGCCCACGGCCTGGGCGCTGCCAACTGACTTCTTTCATGGTGAGAAGATGGATTCTTCGTTGTTTCCCCGCCCATGCCTGGCGCCCACCCGCCCATCCACCCACCACAACCGTCGCGCGCACCCTACTGCTGACCCGGGGTCACGCGCGCACACACCCTATTTCTCCTCCCCGGGCCACGCGCGCACGCGCGCACACACACACCTCGGGCGTTCCAAAGTAGAGTCCTAAGCCGCTGACCTCCCTTCCCAGCACCCAGATGTTGCGACCCGCGTGAAGTAGGTGCGAGAAACAGCCCACTTGGAGCGGGAGGCAGTGAGGAAGAAGAGATGCCGGTTTCAGAGCTGGCCCCGCTGGATGCCGACTTCAGAGTACCTAAGAGGGTGCACCGAAGAGCACCGGGGCTTCCCCAGGGTTCCCGCGGACCACTGCTTCTCCGCACCACCTGCCTGAGGCGAGAGGACCAAGTCTCCAACACCCCCTCCCCTACCTCGTTGGAGGGCGGGAAAGCTGCAGGGAGCCGCCCCCCGAGGCGCGGTGGGATCCGCGCAGCCCGGAGCCCCTCCCTCCAGCCCGCGGAGCTTCCTCGCCGCGCAGAGGAGCTAGCACGCGCCCCGCCCCCTCCCGGTCTGGCCAATGGGCGCCCGGGCCGCGCACAGTGTGGCCCCGCCTCCGCCAGGGAAACTTGAAGCAGGAGAAAAGTTTGTACAGAGGCTGGAAGGGCAAGAGCGGAGCTCCAAACAGGCAGCGCGAGAGGAAGATGAACGGCCCCAGGTCAGAGCCTCAGGCCGAGTGGACCTCAAGCCGCCCCCAGGGCGCCAAAAGCGGCCTCAGCTGCAGCCGCCAGCCCCGGTAGCCGCCCGCGCTGCCTTGGGCTGGGAAGGAAGGCGGCCCGAGCCGGGGATCGAGGCTCCGTGCCACCTGCGCGCGCGGCAGTACACCTGAGCGCCGTCCGTCCGCGGACGAGACCCGCGGGCTTCGCAAAGCTTGGATCGTCTTTGAAGAAACGAAGGAAAGGAGAAAGAAAAAAAAATCCAAGATCAGGCTTCACTGACCCATTTCGCTGTCCTTCTGGTTCTCCAAGTTTTTGAAAGCTGACCGCTCTGACCCCTGTACCGGAAAATTGGCAGCCACCGAGAGCAGGCTCTGAGAAGGCAAAGGCTTGGTAAGCTCCACACTGAGCGGGGCAAGGCTGAGGGCAGGGTGAAGGCGTGTCCAGGATATCCGAGGCTTGACCCTGGGGGCTTACGTGGCTGCCACCTCCGCGGCTACCACAGGTGAGATAGGGTTGGAGGCACTGGGCAGAGAGCGGTGGGGGGGCGCCCCTTGAGCCGAGCCAGGGAGGGAAGAGCGCGCTCTCCAAATTATCTTCCGTAACCTGGTTTCAGTGAGACTTTTATTGACTCAGAATCTGTCGGGAAAACGAGCAAAACACTTTTCCCTTGAGATAAGTCTTGTTCATCTTGGCAGTGGATGAGTTGGCTTGGAGGAGGAGAGAATGGCAGTACTAACGTATAAATATTAATGCCAGTAGAGTGGTGCTGCTGGCAGGACGTATCCGGAGCCTGGAGATTTCGGTAGCCGCAGTTGGTAAGTGGCTACAATCCACAAAGTAGGATCGAGTTGCTCCCCTGGTCTCATCAGCATATTGTCTCTTGGGCGCGGGTCTGACACCTTTTTGCAAGTGGTAATTTCTGCTCAACGCGTCTTTGTCTCTCTCCTACCAACAGCAGACCCAGCCTCGCGCTCCAAGGCAGTGTACCGCCGGCCACCACCATGGCCACCCCTGGAAGCAATGCATCCGCCCTGGCCTCCGACCGACTGAACAGCCCAGTGACCATCCCGGCGGTTATGTTCATATTCGGGGTGGTGGGCAACCTGGTGGCCATCGTGGTGCTGTGCAAGTCGCGCAAAGAGCAAAAGGAGACGACTTTCTACACATTGGTATGCGGGCTGGCGGTCACCGACCTGCTGGGCACGTTGCTGGTGAGCCCGGTGACCATCGCCACGTACATGAAGGGCCAGTGGCCCGGGGGCACCGCGCTGTGCGAGTACAGCACCTTCATCCTGCTCTTCTTCGGCCTGTCGGGGCTCAGCATCATCTGTGCCATGAGTATCGAGCGCTACCTGGCCATCAACCACGCCTACTTCTACAGCCACTACGTGGACAAGCGGCTGGCGGGCCTCACGCTCTTCGCGGTCTACGCGTCCAACGTGCTCTTCTGCGCGCTGCCCAACATGGGCCTCGGCAGCTCGCGGCTGCAGTACCCGGACACCTGGTGCTTCATCGACTGGACCACCAATGTGACGGCGCACGCCGCCTTCTCCTACATGTACGCGGGCTTCAGTTCCTTCCTCATTCTCGCCACCGTGCTCTGCAACGTGCTCGTGTGCGGCGCGCTGCTCCGCATGCACCGTCAGTTCATGCGCCGCACCTCGCTGGGCACCGACCAGCACCACGCGACCGCCGCCGTGGTCCAGGCCGCCTGCCGGGGCTCCTCGGCCGCCGCCTCCCCCGCCCTGCCGCGCCTCAGCGACTTTCGCCGCCGCCGGAGCTTCCGCCGCATCGCGGGCGCCGAGATCCAGATGGTCATCTTACTCATCGCCACCTCCCTAGTGGTGCTGATCTGCTCCATCCCGCTTGTGGTGAGTGGCTGGGGCCAGGGCTCCACTCGGCCCTTTTCCTGCATCCACCTCCCTCCTCCATCTCCCGCTCCCTCCTCTTCCTCTCATTCCTCGGCCACCAACGCGTCTCCTCCAGGTCGGGGCTGGATCTGCACGGTCTGCTTCTCAGAGCAGCCCCGACCTCTTTTTAGGCCCCGTCGCTAAAGAGATGCAGCAGGTGCCTTTCCCCTACATCGCCGTTTCCTTCCCCGAAACCCGGGTTCTCTCTCTCTCTCTCTCTCTCTCTCTCTCTCTCAATCTCTCTCTCTCTCTCTCTCTCTCTCTCTCTCTCTCTCTCTCTCTCACACTCACTCTCTCGGGACAGCCCCTACCCCTTGATGCCTGACACTGGTCTTCAGCCTTCCGGGAACACCCGCCGCACTCTGTCAGATGCGGAGGGGAAACCGTTGTAGTGTGACTTAGCCCCGTCCTCTGCACTGTCTAGGGCAGAATCCGAAACATCAGGTGGTGATCTCTTTGATGTACACTCCTTACAATAGTGGGGTTTTTATTTATGTCGGTTTTTTTGGTAGCTTATGTAGAATTTTAGAGCTAGAAGGGACATTGGATGCATTTTGGTCTAGTCTAACTCCTTCACTTTACACAGGGAGTGACTTGCTTAAAATAATCCAGCAGAGCTAGTCTATCAAGCTGAACTCCCTGCTCTTTACCATGGTGAGAAGCACATCGCAGTGCACATGTGGCCCTACACAGGCATGGTCCAGACTCGGGTTCCGTCATTCTCTCTAGGGGCCAGGAAAGCAAGGTTTCTCAGGGGGCATATTAAGGGCAGGCTGATGTACATGGGGTATTGAATTCGAATCATCAGCTGTGAGAGGTACAGTGCCTTTCTAGAGAAATGGGGTTTTAGAGATGGCCATCTTATTTATTGCCAAGCCAAAGCCTTGCAGCTTGAAATGAACCTCAGACCCTTCTGACTCCAAACCCTGCTTCTCTTATATTACGTCATGTCTCCCTCCTAGAACGCTTGTAATGTTGGCCTTCGCAGCAGTGTGTGTATTTGAGTTTTGGTACACTTTATTTTCAGGACACCACCTTCTTTAAAATTGCCTTTGGATTAACTTTCAAAGTGTTTTAAAATGTCATAAGCAGGAAGGTTGAAAGCCTACCTAGTTCTCCTCTGTTTGCACTAGAAACCCATGGGCAGATGCACATACTACTGTATCTAGAGTTTCTCTTGAAAGCAACTAGTTCTGAGTTTTTCCATCTCTCAAAACACCTCATTCCTGGAAATTCTAAACTATCAACTCAAAAAAGTTTGGGTTTTTTTTTATGCTGACTGGGAGCAAAAGAAAATAAATGTAACAGGTTATTATTCCTTCTTTTCCCTTATTAATGCTTTTCAGGGGATCTTTAATATAAAAATATTATATCTCGTAAAATTGACTGTAAATGGAAGGAACTTCGAAGTGGCTGAGAGCCAGCATACAGTAGCTTCTTGCCAATTTGTATAAACAGAAGTAAATATAATTGGCCAGAAGGGCCTTTAAACCATTGCAGGACCCAGTATAATTTACAGAATTGATCGAGCCACATAAATATATTTTACTGTCTGTAATGGCAACTCAGAATAAAGTGAGATTTTGGAAGGAACAGCTCTGCTCCTGCTGGGGCTTCCTTCTGTGGCCTCTGCGTTGTTTTACAGAACAGTAAATGCCAAAGTGAGTTGTTGTTTGCAGAACATGCACTTGAAGGAACTGACAAATTAGAGCCAGAAGCTTAGCAACATGCACATACTCTTAAAATGTGTTTTGGTTGGAGATAAGCATGTGAAGCTGTTGATTACCGCACAGGCACAGATGAATTGTTTTCTTCAAGCCTCTTATGAGCTGAAATAGCAGATCTGACCCAACAGTGCAGGGCCATTTATCACAAAGCCTTTGACATTATTTGAGAAGTAAGAGGCAAGAAATTATAGGAGCTGTATTTGTGGTTTGCAAATTAACCACATTTTAACTAACAGGGACTATACTCTATATGAAGTCAGTATCAAGTAGTAGATATTAAGTCATTTTACCCTGAAAATTGACAATGGCTCAACTGAGAAGTAAGTAATCACATGGACATACCTTTGTAAGTAATAAGGAATCGTACAAGTAATGGCAGCTTCAGTTTTTAGCCTTTAGTTTTGGCCACTAAAATCTAATTTCAGAATCAATTTAATTGTAAATTAATGATAAGAATGGTGTCATTGTACTACTCACCCAGCCACAGTTTAGCAATTACTGAAAGAATTAAAAGGGAAACATCCACAGCTGTAGCCTTCCTTGGGTTATTTTTACAACTTTCTTGTTTTTCATGTTTCTCTTATTCATATTGTAATTTAAGTTGAAAGTTTCTGAACTTTGACATTTAAAATAGTCAGAGCTATCTTCAGTTCCAAGGAAACTAATGAAGCATCTCTTTTAACTTTATCAAATAAAGTTGGTCGCTAATCCTATCTGAGGCAAATCAAACCCTTTGAAACATTTAAAATGCTTTGGAAATAATAGAGCAAATACAGTTTATGTGCAGTTTAGCAAAGCGTGACTCACAACATATAAGGAAAACAAGCAGTCACCGCAAAGGACCCACATTTTTTATCTTTTGGACACCAGGGAAGGAAAAACTACAGTGGCTCTTAGAGAGCAGTTGGTATTGAATTTAGGATCAAAAGTAAATTTTAATTTGTTATCCAAAATATATATGTTGCATAAATAGAACTTGGAATGGAAATTTGAGAAAGGTTGGAAAATTAGTTGTGGATATATAAGGAACTGTGCTGAAGTTGCAAAATTTTCTAAAGCGAGTCATAAACAATGAACAGAAAAGATGTAAATACAATGGACAGGGAACATTACATGACAAGGTTTTGTGGGAAGGCGGCGGTTGTCATTTTGTCTAGTCTATTTATAACCAGGCTCTGGTTTTTAAAATACAAGAGAAGCAAAGAAATGAAAGAATCTATGCTTAAGATAATAAAAGGGATTGAATTCTTTAGAAATATGTGAGACAGCCTCCTAAGGTCCTGGTGTTAAATGCTGCAGCTGGATCAACGTCGGGTGCCTAATTTTGCAGTTACTAATGTTACGATAATGATTATAATCCAATCTTTTGCCTCAGGGCTAAACAGTTACACTGTAGGATTTGAAAAGGCATTTTCCCCCCATGCACAGGCAAGCCATGGCAGTATTTATTGCTTACTCGTTTCTTTTATTTTCTTTCTTCTTACTTTGAAGTAGCAAGCATTCATCTCTGTTAAGGGCAGAATGGCCAATTTGATTCATCTTCTGCCTGGGACAGGTGAAACTTAGGTCTTCAGGAAAATAGCTTCCTGTGAGTGTTTATTTGTTTCCTTACTATAAACTAGTTGTCTGCATAAAGACTTCATCAGCATCTGATCAGCAAAGGTTTATTAGAGCAGAGGAAAGCTGTGTAGATTTTTGTTTACTGTAGGCAGACTGAAATTGGAATCTTAAAACAACTGATGGGGTTTCAGATGCGTAAAAATCGCATCTAGAGGTACACGAGGAATACCATAAATCCAGGCACGATTACAGCAGAATCTGAAGGATCTGATTATTGTTTTCAAATATATTTGGCTAAATTAAAAAATAGCAATGCCCCAAAGCAGATTTTTAGCCATAACATAAAATTGCAGACCCAGCAGTAGTAAGTACCTTGAAGACTGCAAAGCAGCACGTAAAAGTAAGGTGTTTTCCCTGCATCTCATCTGAGTCTTAAAAAAAGCTCTAGGATTCCTCAACTGCAGATGAAGACTATATCATGCTACTTCCTGGGTGGCTGTGGGTGAGTCCTAGTCTAATGTTCCTTTCGCCATGCTGTGCTGACCTGTCAAGGCTTGGTTATGGAACATCTGCTAATAAGATATTTTTCCCCCAGAGCTGAAGTGATTCTTGCAGGCTCCTATTAGAATGTTGAAAGTTGGAGTTTAAAAAAACAAACACTGCAGAAATAAATTTTCAATGTACAGACCTGACCTATAGAGACGAGGCAATTCGCCTGCAGTTAAAATGGCCAGTTAGTGAGGCAGAGGGAAGGAGAACAGAGCTCTCACTCCACCACACAGCCAAGCACTCTCTCCACTCTCCTTTACTTAGAGATATTTTTTGTCACTAAATTAAAAAAAAAAAAAAGGTAAGCATTTCTAGTAACAGCTGTGTCAATTTTGGACTCTTCACAGGGCAGTTAGATAACTGAGCACACACAGAGCACTCCTTTTATGTGCTCAGAACAGAACAAGGAGCACACGCACACAAATCCAGTTACAGGTTCTTGTCATTTGTTGGAAAACATTTCTACCTCGACAGTCAACTACCAAATCAGTCTAATCAAAATTTCAACATTCTTTTTCAATTAGACATTCCCCACCAACAAGTTAATTCTTAAACAGAAAGTGTGTGTTTTTGATACCGTGTCATTAACTATATACCCCAAAGCTACCTCTAAGCTGTGGTTTAAAAATTATTGGTGTATTCCACAGTGGCCAAGCCTCCACATACTTGTACTAAGCCCTTTCATAATTTGCTCATAAATTCTTTATGGAGCAGGGCCAGGAATTGAACAGAACGTGGGCATTTATCTTTACAACATGTAGCCTCCCTTATAGCTTTCCTGTCATCACATCTAATTTTGAATTTATCATCTTTTCTCCAAGTTATGTTCCAATGCTCCTGAATCCTAATGTCTAGTCATCTTTGAGAAGTTTAGAATATTGTCGTGTATGCCAATTTTAACAAGAAGCCACAGGCGCAAATCTGCAGCTACTGAAAAGTAGACTAACTTTTAAAATTGCAGGAGACTGTATGTGTTGTTTGTATTCAGTGAATTCTTTTAAGGTGTTCCCCCGCCCGCCTCCGACTCAGAGGTTCAGTTTTCTCAGCAGCACACTCTTCCAAAACTGAAAACTGCCTGAACATGTTTATTTGTGTAACAAGAGCCCATTGGACAAGAATTGCAGAAAAGTGCTTTCCCCTCCCTACATGACACTGAAGTCCTGCTGTGGATGGTCCCATCTTAATCTGGGGTTTCCCCCCTTTCAGCAGAGCAAATCAAGTAGCCTTTAAAGTGAGGCAGAGATGGCTGTGTTTTTTTCAAACCTTATGAAGTACGTGGGCATTTTGTTCTTTTTTGCCTTCTTTTTCTCTGCTTAAAGTCAGTCTCCATTGAGAACATGCTGCAAAGGAAAACTCTTTCATCTTGATTTTTTTCCAATGATTTGACCAACTTTTGAGAATGTTTTTACCCGAATTTGGAATGTTGCTTTTCAAACTCATGTTTATGCTACCCCGTGAGGTCTCCTTTCCTGAGAAGACATTAAATGACCAGGTTCAGTAGCTTGTATTACTTGTAAGCACCGCCCCCCCCACCATGGAACTCTGAAATAAGGCTCTTTCATTCCCTTAACAGTAGTCAGAATTAATTACTGCTGAATATGAAGTGAGCCACAAAGATGATTCTTTCCTTGCCTCTCGTCACCTTTGATTATGTAAGTCCATTATTAATTTTTTTTTACAGCACTCTGACTTTTCTGAAAGGTCATGGGAATTTAAAAATTGAATGGTAACTCCTAATATTACATTCCCTTAAATAGCTACAAATTTCATTCCTTCTATATCCATTTCAGCTGTTCAAAATTCTTCCTCCTTTCAGTAGTAAGGAAGCGGTGGGAGAAACAACTAGCAACAAAACATTTCTATGTTAAAAATTTGAAAAAAATAATTTGAGAAATGCAAAGTTTAGAATTAACCAAGATTCTGTTCTGAAAGAGGGTCTTGGAGGTGGCTGGGCAAAATACTTCTTTTTCTTTAAATTAATTTATTTGTTTTTGGCTGTGTTGGGTCTTCGTTTCTGTGCGAGGGCTTTCTCTAGTTGCAGCAAGCGGGGGCCACTCTTCATCGCGGTGCGCGGGCTTCTCACTATCGCGGCCTCTCTTGTTGCGGAGCACAGGCTCCAGACGCGCAGGCTCAGTAGTTGTGGCTCACGGGCCTAGTTGCTCTGCGGCATGTGTGATCTTCCCAGACCAGGGCTCGAACCCGTGTGTTCCCTTGCATTGGCAGGCAGATTCTCAACCACTGCGGGAAGGGAAGCCTGCAAAACGCTTCTTAAGCGGCCTGTGGGACCAAAAACTCCCAAGTGGAGCAACACTGCCACCTAGAGGTTGGAAGTCTCAAATTCGCACAAATCCTGCCTTAGGTTTTTCACTAGAGGCTACTATACACCAGGGAGGGCCTGATACTAACAGATTTAAATCTATCCTTTCTTTTACCCTTAGGAACCTACTGTGTGAGAGTAAAATATAGATCTCATGCTTTTTACCAATAATTCCCTTGTCAGGAAATAATTCTTAAACAGAAGGCCAGCCGGCCTTAAAGCAGAAAAAGCAACATGGAAGTCATCTGGCGACCTGAGCCCCAGACCAAAATCGCCCACCAACAGGGTGGGGGATCTAAATAAGATTCTCAAAACGTCCAGGTTTCTGTAACACTTCATCTGAGAAAAGGTCCGTAGACCTGAGGGAATCTCGATGCCCAGGTGCAGCTGAGAACCTCAATAAAGAGTATGGTGGGAGGAAACCAAGATGCTTTATTTCACTGGTTTTTGAAAGGATAGAAAATCAGTCATCCTTTGTCTTGATAGTATTTAACCAAACATGGTTTCTAATAGTATTTTAAGAGTAGTCATCATATACTGCTGTTCATTCTAGTTCAGTTTTTATTTAGCTGTCTTCCAGAGATCAAGGTAATAATTTCATCTTAGAGCCATGTGACCGCGTTATTCTATGAGATTTGCAGGACTGCTATTGCTTATTCAAAACATTTAGCACCAGATGTGTTTTAAATTCAGAACTTCTTGGCTTTTAGAAGAGTAATTTAGTAATATACTAAATGTATAAATGTATAAAATGTAATATCCCCATCAGAACTGGAACAGGACCTCTGGAGCAAAACATAGGAATATTCACATTAAGTAGAATAAATAAAATTATAAATCACTTCATGGTCTAGTCAGTTCAGGTTTTACAACCAAAAACAAAACAAAACAAATGAATAACAAAACAATAACAACTTCTTGATAAAGGATTATAAGCCTGTGGTTGATTGAGGTCTAAACTCCAGTGTAGGAAGAAACAGAAATGCAGTTACACCTCACTGATCTATAGCATCATCTAGAAATAAGTTTCATATAAGTTGAGTTTTGCAGATTAATGAAACTTATTTACACATTTTAGACATTTTTATCCAATTTGTTATAAATCTCTAAAATATCCCTATTCTTTCTTAGTGACTCATACACCATGAACGTTAATTATTATACTGTATGGCAAAGTGGCAATGTCATCAACTCTTATTAAAGTTAGAGATATTTGTCCCTAATTAAATGGCTCCAGCTATGTTTTTATGAGTTCTTTCTTCTTTTCATGGTTTTTAATGCATCCTCCTTGGCTGTGAGACTCACTTCTTACTTCTCCCTAACCTTAAATAATTACTGAAGGCAATAATAATTATCAAATAATTACTAAAGACAGATGGCAGTTATCTTAAAACCACTATTTTTATATGAATTACAATAAGATTTTTATATAAAGGATCCTGGTGGAATTAAAAATAAGACCCAGACATCATCATCATCATCATCATCCTTTAAGAGAAAAATTCTGGGGGTTTTTTGAATTTATATATATATACACACACACATATATTTATTTATTGAGATATAATTGATATATATTTGTTTCAGGTACACAGAATAAGGATTCAATATTTTTATATATTACAAAATAATCACCACAATAAGTCTAATTAACATCTATCCCCACACATAATTACAAGATGTTTTTCCTATGATGAGAACTTCTAAGATCTGCTCTTCAGGAGTAAATGTGAAAGTGTACATTTAACAAGTACTTTTTTGAAGCAGACTCACAGATATAGAGAACAAACTAGTGGTTACTAGTGGGGAGGGGGTAGGGGGAGGGGCAACAAAGGGGTAGGGGATTAAGAGGTACAAGCTATTAGGTATTAAATAAGGTACAAGAATATATTGTACAACACAGGGAATACAGCCAATATTGTATAATAACTATAAATGGAGTATAACCTTTAAAAATTGTGAATCACTGTATTGTACACCTGTAATTTACATAACATTGTACATAAGCTATACTTCAATTTTTTAAAAAGAGTAAAAACTAACAAGTGCTTTTACCTCTAAGGAATAAAATGATAGTCTTCCTTCAGTTTACACAAATTCATACTCTTTTCATTGAGTCATCTGAAGTTCCCAGAAGTTGGCATATCATTTCATTCTTCCATGACTTGGCATTTTAAATAGAGTAATTCTATATGCAATGTCTGGGCTTCCCTGGTGGTGCAGTGGCTGAGAATCCTCCTGCCAATGCAGGGGACATGGGTTCGAGCCCTGGTCCAGGAAGATCCCACATGCCACAGAGCAACTAAGCCCATGCGCCACAACTACTGAGCCTGTGCTCTAGAGCCTGCGAGCCACAACTACTGAGCCCATGTGCCACAACTACTGAAGTGGGCGCACCTAGAGCCCGTGCTCCGCAACAAGAGAAGCCACCACAACGAGAAGCCTGCGCACCGCAGCGGAAGAGTAGCTCCTGCTTGCTGCAACTAGAGAAAGCCCGTGCGCAGCAACGGAGACCCAATGCAGCCAAAAATAAATAAAATAAAATGCTATGTCCTTCCTTCTAAATTCAGCAAACTCCCACTCATCCATCAAAACTCAGTCCAAGCTCCTCTCCCACAGGAAGCATCTTCTGATGCCCTCCCCTCCAGGTCTGGGTTAGCTGTGCCCCCTGTAAATGCCTCTCATCATTTATCCCCAGCAATAGTTGATCTACCTTCCTGTTTTGCACGCTGGAGGTTACTCTCTGCCTTCAAGTGTTGTTTGGTCTTTAATGCAACTTTTTGTGCCCAGAACCTATCACAACGCCTAACACACGATAAAGGCTTACTATTAAATGATTAAATGCATGAAAGAATATGAGTAAATAAGTGATTACGGTAAGAGCAAAAACGTTTAACTGTCAAAAATAAGACTCCACAACAGCAAAAAGGTTGTTAGGGTCTCCTTGTGTTTACTTCATTCATGCCATCCCGGCCTGTGCTGGGCTGGCAGTGTGCCCCTTCCCTTGAATAGCTCAAACTGCACTAGAATGAGTTGTCATCCCTGTTGGGCTGTCCAGAGTGCTCTTGGCTGTTTACTGGCTCAAATGCTCCAGAGACACAAAGGAGGGATGGATTCCCTGAGTGGCAGTTGTTGAGCAAAACTATAGTTCCCAGGCAGCAGGGAGCCAGTGAAGGCTTAGCAGCCAAGTAGCATAATCAGATCTGCATTTTAAAAATAACCTCCTGGTGGTAGTTTGGAGGATGGATTGGAAAGAACAGAAATCGGAGGTGGGAAATCTAGTTTGGTGGTTGATACAGTTACCCAGGTGAGGAATGCAGTTAGAGGGAAAAAAGGGGAAAGGTTTTCTTTTTGTCTTCTTTTCATTTATTGTATTTATTTATTTATTGACATATAGTTAGCTTATAGAAAAGATTTTTGAAGGAAGAGTTGATAACACTAGATGATTATTATAACCGGGGAACAGATTCATATAGAGAAAATAAAAACTATTCTCTGGTCATTCTAGATGATACTAGATTCAGATATTGGTTTAAAAGTTTCCAGGCTATTCTTTCTAGATCCTAAAATAAATTTCTGGGCTTTTCTGTGATTAGATGATTGACTTCCAAAATAAGTTTCATTTAAATATATACAAAGCCAACTGGCATAAAGGAAATGAGTGCCTATTGGGGAAAAAAAGATACTTCATTAGAATTACAAAAACTTGAAAGCACTCACAGAAATGAAGTTAATAAAATTCTTCTCCAGGGAACTTCATGCATATGTTACCTGTACACACATTACATTCTTTTATACCCTCTTTGATCTTGGGAAGATATTCATAAGGTAGTTACAAATATATTAAAGTTACACTGACTTGAAACATAAATGTTAATCGGTGGTTCTTCTGAAGCTAATTGTGTATGCTGCTCTTTTCCTGGCACTTATTAACAGAAAAGAGGGCAGCTACCTAATGTTACTAAGTTAGACGTTGCATAAAAATGTTTCTCCCAGTTGCTTAATGATAACCACTAAAATGTGGGCATCTCATTTACACAGGTGCGGGTGTTCGTCAACCAGTTATATCAGCCAAATTTGGAGCGAGTGATCAGCAAAAACCCAGATTTGCAGGCCATCCGAATTGCTGCTGTGAACCCCATCCTGGATCCCTGGATATACATCCTCCTGCGGAAGACAGTGCTCAGTAAAGCGATAGAGAAGATCAAATGCCTCTTCTGCCGCATCGGGGGTTCGCGCAGAGAGCGTTCGCGGCAGCACTGCTCAGACAGTAGAAGGACATCCTCTGCCATGTCCAGCCACTCTCGCTCCTTTTTCTCCCGGGAGCTGAAGGAGGTCAGCAGCACGTCTCAGACCCTCCTTTACATGCCAGACCTCAGTGAAAATAGCCTTGGAGGCAGGAATTTGCTTCCGGGTGTGCCTGGCATGGGCCTGACCCAAACAGACAGCACATCACTTAGGACTCTGCGAATATCAGAAACCTCAGACTCCTCACAGGGGCAGGACTCAGAGAGTGTCTTACTGGTGGACGAGGTTGGTGGGAGTGGCAGGGCTGGACCTGCCCCAAAGGGGAGCTCCCTGCAAGTCACATTTCCCAGTGAAACACTGAACTTATCAGAAAAATGTATATAGTAGTGAAGGAAAGAAATACAGCACTATTTCTGGAAGCTTCTAAGATCCTGTGCAATAGACACATAAATGAACTGTTTAGCCGTGCTCAGAAGGGCCCTCTTCATTCTACAATGCACATTAGAGAATATTCTGGCTTTTGGGCACTTTTCAAACAATCAAGTTGATTCCTATGGGTCCCGAGGTCTGAAGCACATTGGTTGCCATCTCGCTATGATACAGGATTTCGGTTACAACTTGATGGCTGGGAAGATGTACCCTCAGTTTTTCTACTTGATAGGAGGATGGCATAAGTTTGCTATTTTCATAACATCAAGAGCTTTATATCTGGCACACAGCAGAAGGCCAGGTACAGAAGGGCTCTATTCCAATAAACTAGGAGGACTATCTTATGGATGATTTACGTGTCTCACTAAAGCATGAAATGTGAATTTTATTGTTGTAAATATGATTTAAGGTATTTAAAGTATCGTCTTCTCTGTGAGAAGGTTTATTGTTAATACAAGGTATAATAAAATTATGGTAACCCCTCTCCCCTAGTATAACCAGCTGAAGTTGCAGATGTTAGACATTTTTCATAACCAAGTTCAGGCTATGGTGTTGAAAATTCACAGTGAGAGTCGTATCTATAAAAAAGATAAATTTTTAAAAGAAAGAGTTTAGCACTATTAAAGGAATAAAGCAAAATACTATTGAAGACACGAAAATTACAGGCCAAAATATTAAAGTTCTTTCTAAGCTATGTGTAATACATAGTAAAAAACGTTTAGTGATGCTGCATGCATTTATCCAGAAAACTGTGATTTCAGGAGAAACTAATTATGCTGATAAATATTTTGTACTTCTGTCTTCTCTAGCTGGTACTTTTTAAAATGTAACATAAATTTTAAAAAGTGTTTAATAAGTAACCCATAATTGAAGTGTATAATATAAAAATAAAAAGTCTAAGCAGCTTGTTTTCCCCCCAGAATTGTGCATAGTTTTACTTTCCTAAGGAATGATCTAGAATATTCTTTAAAATTTAAGAGAAAGGCAGATTGCACTATGAAGGGCTTTACTTGGAGGCGTGGAAGGATTGGTTAAATTAGCCTTTCACAGATGTCACAACAGAAGGGGTACAGAAATTGGGCATGTAAGGGTCATCTTTCAAAAGTCTTAACGCCCAGTAATGCTGTACACATATTTGAAGGACTTTCTCAAAGAAATATTAAGCATGTTTTGTTGCTTAAAGTGTTTTTGTGAATTGCTTGGTTGTAATTAAATTGAGCCTGATAGTGATGTGGTTTTAAGCAGTTGTACCAACTGAAATTATTTTGGAGATTATAATAAATAAATACACTCAGTCTGAGTTCCATATCATCAGTTTTGGAAAACTTGTGTGATTTTTGTGTGTTTGTTTCAGGTCGTCTTTCATCTTTTTTAATTGAAATATTTAAAATTTTTTATTTTAAAATAATGTCGAAGGTAAAGTTACAAGAATAGCACAGAGCCTTGGATCCACTTAATGAAGACGGGCATTTAGAAACCAAGATCTGGGTCCGAAGTGTACTCAAAATTACCAGTCTGTATGGATAGTAGGGGAGACAGTATTATGCTTAACTTGCTACATGTGAAGTATCCAAATATTTAATATTAAAAAATTAGCATAAACTTGTGACCCTTCCTACTTGTTAATTCTCTAGATCAGTGCTTTTCAAACTTTAGCATGCATCACAGTCATCTGCAAGTCTTGTGAAAACATGAAGTTTCTGATTCAGTAGGTCTGGGGTATATCCTAGGTGATGCTGATGCTGCCAGTATTAGAACACACTTGAGTAGCAACAATCCCCAGGAGTGAGGTTATGATTTTTTTTTTGCGATTTTTTTAGAGAGATTTTTGGATGAGATCAGAAAAGCTAGACTGTCATCTTCACAGTCCTGATGGCTTAGTGATTTCCGGCTGAGGGAAAAGGAGATCTGGCTCTTTCTATTTTACCGTGCTAACCAATGAATAGGAAACAATGTTTTCAGAGAATATTTTACTTGTGAGAGAAGCTTTTGTTTTTCTTCCATGTATATGGACAATGAGACAACATCTAAATTTACGTATAAATGAATATTTATATTCATCACCCGTGTTCATGGAGGAAAAACAAAGCCTCATTCAGAAGTCAGCATTACTAATAGTCGAGGCATAATCTCACTCATCCTTTACTTCAGGTTCACCACCCGGAATGCTGATGCTGATTCTGGCTTATTCTTTTTTTTAATTGGAATAAAACACATATAATAAAATTTGCCTTGTAAAGTATTGTAGCATATTCATAGAGTGCAACCATTACTCCTAATTCCAGAACATATTCATCATCCCAAAAAGAAACCACATACCCATTTGCAGTCACTCCCAATTCACCTTTCCCCCTAGGCCCTGGCAACCACTGTATCTCTATGGATTTGCCTATTCTGGACATAAATGTAATCATACAATATGTGGCCTTTACTGTCTGCATAATATTTTCAAAGTTCATCCATGTTGCAGCATGAATCAGTACTTCATTCCTGATTTATGGCTGAATAATATTTCATTGTGTGAATATACCACATTTTGTTTATCCATGCATCAGCTGATGAGCATTTGGGTTGATCCCATTATTTGGCTGTTACTAATACCGCTGACAGCCACAGTTGTGTACAAGTATTTGTGGGAACATATCGTTTTCAATTCTCTATATACCTGGGAGTGAAACTGCTGGGTCATTTATTAAGTATATATTTAACTTTTTGAGGAACTGCCAAATGTTTTCCCAAGTGACTGCACCATTTTACATTCCCACCAGCAATGTACAAGCGTTTCAAGTTCTTCACATCCTCATCAATACATGTTATTGTCTTTTTAAATTATTACGGTCATCCTAATGGGTATGAAGTGGTGTCTCACTGTGGTTTTGATTTGCATTTCCCTAGTGACAAATGATGTTGAGAATCTTTTTTATAATTTTTTTAAATGGTAATTTTATATATATATATTTTTTAATTTATTTATTTTTGGCTGCGTTGGGTCTCCGTTGCTGCACGTGGGCTTCTCATTGTGGTGGTTTCTCTTGTTGCGGAGCACAGGCTCTAGGTGCACGGGTTACAGTAGTTGTGGCACGTGGGCTCAGTAGTTGTGGCTCACGGGCTCTAGAGCACAGGCTCACTAGTTGTGGTGCATGGGTTTAGTTGCTCTGTGGCATGTGGGATCTTCCCAGACCAGGGCTCAAACCTGTGTCCCCTGCATTGGCAGGCAGATTCTTAACCACTGTACCACCAGGGAAGTCCCAATGTTGAGAATCTTTTCGTATGCATACTGGCCATTTGTATATCTTCTCTGGAGAAACGCCCATTCAAATCATTTGTGCATTTTTAAATTGGATACTATGTCTGTATTAGTTTGCTAGGGCTGCCATAACAAAGTACCATAGACTGGTTGTCTTCAACAACAGAAATTTATTTCTCACAGTTCTGGAGGTTGAAGGTCCAAGATAAAGGCACTGGCAGATTTGGTTTCTCCCAAGGCCTCTCTCCTTGGCTTGTAATGGTTGCCTTATTGCTGTCTTGCCACATGGCCTTCTCTGTACACATGCATCCCTGGTTATCTCTTTAAGAGGACACCAGTCAGGGGCTTCCCTGGTGGCGCAGTGGCTAAGAATCCACCTGCCAATGCAGGGGACACAGGTTTGTGCCCTGGGCCAGGAAGATCCCACATGCCGTGGAGCAACTAAGCCTGTGTGCCACAACTACTGACCCTGCGCTCTAGAGCCCACGAGCCACAACTACTGAAGCCCGCATGTATAGAGCCTGTGCTCCTCAACAAGAGAAGCCACCGCAATGAGAAGCCCACACACCTCAACGAAGAGCAGCCCCCGCTTGCCGCAACTAGAGAAAGTCCGCGCACAGCAATGAAAACCCAATGCAGCCATAAATAAATAAATAATTTATTTAAAAAAAAAAAAAGGACACCGGTCACATTGGATTAAGGCCCACCCTATGACTTCATTTAACTTAATTACCTCCTTAAAGGCCCTATCTCCAAATACAGTCACACTGGGGGTTTTAGGGCTTCACCATGTGAATTTCTGGGGGATACAAGTCAGTCCATACGCTGTCTTTTTATTGTTGAGTCTGGCTTATTCTAAAACGAACCAAAGGAAGAAATACTTCAGCATTGTTCGTCATCCATTCCACATTTACTTATAAGACTTACCAACTATGTTATGCAAAGACAGTTTTTTTGTTGTGGGAAACTTGTTTCTAATCATTTAGAGTGTCAAACTTTCTATGCAGGACAGTTTTGAATATCTAACTGGCTAGTATTAAATCCTACCTGGTCCCAGTAGGATATAGCAGACAGGAAGATAATTTTAACACCATCTCATAATCTTTAAGACAATCTCATAATCTAACCAACCAGGTCAAGTGTATTAGAAAAGATTGTGATATTGGTACAGCTATTAAAGTGGTACTTTGACTAGAAGACCATGGAATGCAAGAGTCTTTTCCCAAAGTACAGCCACCCCTCTGCACAAGTTTCTTACTGGAGCCACAAACACAAAGGGCCATGGAAAAATCAAGGCACAGTAGTATTCACTGTTAGCTATGCCTTTGGCCTTAGACTTTAATGCAGAAATATCTGCATTACATGAAACAGTCATTTTTCCTAAACTACTTGTCATAGTTTCAGAACAAAACAAGCCATGAAGTTTGCTCTCTTTTCACTGCTCCCCCACCTCATGCCCTTCCTACCACCACAGAGCCTGAGTCTAAGATGCTGCAAGTGTGATCTTATGATTGCTCTCAAGGTACGCCAGAAGTGGAACCAGAGAAAAATAGACTCAGCTCGAGAGAACATTCGACCCTATTGTTTAGCCTGAGCTGCCCTAGGCCACACATGGGGCTGTAGCCCTAGGCTGGAAGTGCTTTGGAAGAAAAGAAGAGAGAAAGATAGTTGGGCTTCTTGTCCTTGTATCAATATCAGCATCTCTACCATTCACTCACAACCTTATATTTATTTACCCTCCCAGGTCATCCACCCCATTCCACACCACAGAAGAGGAGGACAGAGGAGCACACCAGACATACCTGTGTCCTAACAACTTTCAACCACAGCAAGTCCATACACTAAAATCTGAACAACTGGGTAAATATTTCTCTTTCTTGAGTTCAATACAAGGAAGAAACAAAGAGAATTCCAAGAACAGTGATGAAAGAGAACTCAAGGCAACAGCTCTGCAGTAGAACACAGTGAAAGTAGCCTAAGGCAGGAGAAGGGGTTCTGGATGTGTCTCTAGGTTAAAAAAAAAAAAAGAAAGGAAAGAAAATCAATGGATTATTTTATATTTGGAATATTGTGGGGAGTATTATATTTCTATTAGAGGGGATATTTGTAATATATACATGGAAAACTAAAGAACAACAACAAAAAAGGCATATTGACTCCATGAAAAAGAGAAGTAAAAGAAAGGTAAAATAATAGACTAGGTGAGATGAACTATGTGTGATAATTACATAGTCATATTAAACAATGAATATAGATGGAGGCCAAAATTATAAATCAACTGTATTGGAAATGGATGCAGAAGTAATAATATATTGAGGAAATGTAAGGGAGCCAAATCATATTCCAAATAGTTCATGTCGTAAATTTCTAAAAAAAAAAAAAAAGAATAAGCAGTGAAATCATAATTATATATACACACACATACATATATATGCAGTAAAATCACATATGTGTGTGTGTGTATTCACACCCTTATACACCAATCATATTTGTAAAAATTTTATAATATGAAAATACCAAGTATGCTTTAGAAACTCTAATACATTGTTGGTGGGGTATAAAATTAGAACCATTTTGAAAAAATGAACTTGGCGTGATCTACTGAAATTGAGGATGTACACAACATCAATACGAATAATAACTGCAAGGATCGAAACATATATGTCTCAATGCATGACTTCATAATGATACAAAACCGAAACAGAACACCTCACCCGTCACCTTTGGACGGTGCTAGAGAACCAACGTATTATTTTGAAAAGTGCTAAATAAAGGGGAAGAACAAAGCCTCCACTACAGAAACTGCCTGTACTACATAAATTGTTTCCAAGGTAACAAAATAGTTGATGAAGGGAAGTTTTTCTTCAAAGATGTTTTCTAGCACCAAACTTCTAACAATTATCACCATTTGTAGCCTCTAATGAAACAATGAATCTAGGCAAAAATAGTCAACAGTTGCTGACATTACAAAGAGAAAGAGATAGCCAGAAATATTTAACTTCTGGTCTAAATATCCAAAACCACCCATGATGTATTCTTACCAGAAAATTGAAGAATTCTAATCATTTTATAGGAAATGAGGTACAGAGTAACATAATGATATTAGGTGGGATGCAAGAGACAAAATACAAAAAGCAGAAAATTCTAAAGGACAAACAACTCAGTTTAAAAAAAATATAAACTGCAAGGAAAAAATAAAAGGGAACCTATAGATTATAAAAGACTAAGGGACATATCAACAATGCAACAAATGGACTTTTTTGGGATCCTAATTTAATCAAATCATACTATCACTCAATGTGACACAATCAACAAGGTCTATGTTGTAGCTATTTTTGAAACTTAATTTGTAATTTTAAACTTTCCCAAAAAGGAAATGCTAGATCCAGGTGACAACGCTTGTTAGTTCTATTAAACGCTATTGAACAAAATACCAGATCTGTAGAAACTCTTTGAGAAAAGAGTAGGTGGAAATACTTTTCAACCTCTATTTTTAATGAGGTCAGCATTACTCTGATTCAAGAGCTAAGAGTATTACAAGAAAGCTACAGACCAATATTTTTCATGAACATAGACATAAAAATCCTTAATATTACCACATTGAATCAAAAAGGATCTAAAAACGATAATCCATCATAACTAAATAGGGCTTATTTTATCCCAGAAATGCAGTTGATTTGACGTTCGAAAAATACATGTAATTCATCATATTAACAGTATAAAAGAGAAAAATCATATGATTTCTGATGGATGCAGGAAATACATTTATCAAAATTCAATCCCCACTTGTTATAGAAGGTGTTTAGGGCTTCCCTGGTGGCGCAGTGGTTGAGAGTCCGCCTGCCGATGCAGGGGACACGGGTTCGTGCCCCGGTCCAGGAAGATCCCACATGCCGCAGAGCGCCTAGGCCCGTGAGCCATGGCCGCCGGGTCTGTGCGTCCGGAGCCTGCGCTCCGCAAAGGGAGAGGCCACAACAGTGAGAGGCCCGCGTACCGGGGGGGAAAAAAAAAAAGGTGTTTAGTAGACTAGAGAAGGAACTTCCTCAATTTAATAAAGGACATATATAAAAACTACAGCTACCATCGTACTTAATGGTGAAAGACCAAAAGATTATAAACATGGCAAGAATGTCCATTCTCACAGCTTCTGTTTAACATTGTGCTGGAGGTTCTAGCTGGTGTAATAAGGCAAGAGATGGAAATAAAAGGCATTCGGTTTGGAAAAGAAGAAGGAAAACTATCTTCATTCACAACATGATAATATATGTAGAACAGCCTAAACAATCTACAAAAAAGTTAATGCAACTAATAAATGAATTATCAAGGTTGTAGGCTACAATGTCATTATTCAAAAATCGATTATATTTCTATGTAATAGTATCAAACTGGAAAATGAAAATTTAAAGACACCTCTTAAAGCATCAAAAAAATATGAAGTACTTAGGGATAAACTTAACAAAAATATAGGCAAGACTTATTCACAGAAAACTAAAAAACATTACTAAGAAATTAAAGATCTAAAACAATGACAATTATGCTGTGATCATGGATTCAAAGATGTGACATTGTTAAGATGGGAATTCTTCCCAAACTGATTTACAGATTCAATACAATTCCAATCAAAATTCCATTAGACCTGCATGTAGATAGAGACAAATGATTCTAAAATGTATATAAAAGAAACTAGAATAGTTAAACGATTCTTTGAGAAAAAAATAATGGTTAGAAAAATCACACTGATTTTTAAGACTGTAGGACAGTGTGATATTGGTATAAGAATCGACATATGGATCAGCCTAACAATACAGAACTCAGACAGACCCTCAAATACATGGTGAAGGCATTTCAATGGGAAAGAGCAGTTTTTAAAAAAATATATAGTACTTGAATAACTGAAAATCAAAAAATGAACCTAGCCCTTCACCTCATATATTACATAAAAATTACCGTGAAATGAATCAGACCTAGACATAAAAGCTAAAACTGTAAAACTTCTAGTAGAAAACATAAAATCTTTCTGATCTTGGAGTAAGCACAGATTTCTCAGCACACAAAAAAATACAACCATAAAAGAAATATACTGGACTTCATCAAAATTAGAAACTTCTGCTCTTCAAAAGGTATCATTAAGAAAACAAAAAAGCAAGCCACAGATGGGGACAAAATATTCACAATACATATATCTCAGGATTTTTATCCAGAATATAGAAAAAACTTTTACAACTCAATAATAAGATAACCCAAACTAAAATATGGGCAAAATGTTTAAAAAGGTACTTCCCAAAAGAAGATATACAAACGTCAAATAAGCATATAAAAGATGCTCAACATCATCGGGGAAATGCATATTAAAACCACAATAAGATATCATTACATATCCACGGAAGTCACTAAAATGAAAACCGACAGCAGTACCAAGCATTGACAATGATACAGCACAACTGAAACTTTTTTAATCCATTGCTGGTCAGAATGCATAATGGTACAGATATTTCGGAAGATTCAGTTTCCTCTAAAGCTCCACATATACTTATCATAAAACTCAGTAACTCCACCCCTAGGTACTTAAACATATATCCACACACAAACTTGTGACATATGTATATAGCAGCTTTATTCATAATAGACCAAAACTTAGATGTTCATCAACAACTTAGATGTCCATCAACAGATATGAAGAAGTGCAAATCATGATATCCATACAACAGAGTAAGAGCATTAGAAGGAACACATTACTGATATACACAATAGCGTGGATGGATCTCAACATGGATGGATTTCAAAAGTATTATGCTAAGCGAAAAAGGTCAGAAAGAGTATATATTGTATGATATATTTATTTGAAATTCTAGAAAAGTCAAATCAACTTATAGTCACAGAAAGAAAATTAGTAGTTGACTAGTGCTGGCTGCTGGGGTGGAGGGGAACTGGCTATAAATGGGCATTAGAGAACTTTCTGGGTAATGGAAATACTCTACACCTTGATGGTAATGGTGTCAAAGCTCTTACAATGAATGCATGTTATTACACGTAAATTACACTCTTAAAGTTGACAGGGTGGGCAGAGATATTGTTTCATATTCTTCCCTTCAAATTAAGTCTAGAGTCGATATTGTGGTCTAGCACAATGCTAAGTCAGCAGACCTTTTAGATACCCTGAACAAATGTTTACGTGTTGCTTTGTAATTAACATTACCCATTTTCAATAGAACTTCCATGATTTAAAAAAAATCTAAAATTAGAAAAAAACTTGGTTTTTGTCTCATGCTTACATTGAAATATAATCTGCATTAATCTTTGTTAGGGTTTGAGGGAGTCATAAAATAACACCCTTTTCTCCTCCTGACTTTTTGAGCCGCTTGAGAGACAAAAAGTCATGCAGAGATTTAATATGTCAGATTTACTGCTGAAAAAGTCTAGGTCAGAGGATGTGATTTAGGTTTGTGACAACAATGGCCACCCAATATCAAACCCAGAATTAGACAGACCTGCTCATCAAAGTATGGCAGTCCTGCACAACCACAGGTCTCCCCTCACAGGGACAGAGAGTCTTCACTGCAAAACCTACAACATTTCTGGCAAGAGACCACAACACAGGCTCTCTGCAGGCATGATACATCCAAAAAAAAAAAAAAAAAAAGGCAGAAAGGGGCTGTAGGTCCAGTTCTTTATCTTAAACTCCCTTTACTGGTGAGGTGGGAGAGGGGAGGGAAGGAAGAGATTGCAATTTCTTGATTAATGGATGTCCAAAGCAGCACCATCCCCACCCTCTGCCTTCCCAACAAAGTGTAGACCAGCATTTCTCACCCTTTCTTCCACCCTGCACACACAGCAAGTGAGGTTCACACACAACACACATTAAGGCACAATTCATGGTACACTGGCTATAGGGCCATCCCTTCTCTTCCATTCAAGTGGACATACTTAATTGCATGTGGCAGAAGTGGCACATTTCATTTTACTTTGGTAATGAGTAAATCATTTATAAACATGTGTATTTTATTATTGGTTAAAAAAAGAAAAACCTTACTTTCTCAATCCTAAAATGTCATCAATTACAAAATACACCATCAGTTTCATAATAACCTCTGAGGAAAAACACACTTAATATACCTAATGATCTGAAGATAATTATAGAACTATGGTTTTTGTGTCAACTCACAGCTCATTTAGATACATGTATGTCATGAAATCAAAGTCCAGAGTCAATTTAGAAGGGCTTCTGACTCATGAAACCTGAAATTAAAGAAATGACTGACAATTTCCTACTGCTGGGAAAGGAAGGGAAACAAGCTTTTGACATCATTACATAAAGTATATAATGTAATGTTAGTTATAATCCTGGAAACTCTAGTTTTCTGAAACAAACCTTTTTTTAATTTAAAGTCTTCATTATAGTTTTGACATACAACATCAATTTAAAAGCTGATTTCGTACGTGAGTACCATAAAATTTTGTACATAGGCTCCAATTAAAGTAGATCCAACTAATTACTAGAGAAATGCAAATCAAAACTACAATGAGGTATCACCTCACACCAGTTAGAATGGGCTTCATCCGAAAATCTACAAACAATAAATGCTGGAGAGGGTGTGGAGAAAAGGGAACCCTCTTGCACTGTTGGTGGGAATGTAATTGATACAGCCACTATGGAGAACAGTATGGAGGTTCCTTAAAAAACTAAAAATTGAATTCCCATATGATCCAGCAATCCCACTACTGGGCATATACCCAGAGAAAACCATAATTCAAAAAGACACATGCACCCCAATCTTCATTGCAGCACTATTTACAATAGCCAGGTCATGGAAGCAACCTAAATGCCCATCGACAGACGAATGGATAAAGAAGATGTGGTACATATATACAATGGAATATTACGCAGCCATAAAAAGGAATGAAATTGGGTCATTTGTAGAGACATGGATGGATCTAGAGACTGTCATACAGAGTGAAGTAAGTCAGAAAGAGAAAAACAAATATCGTATATTAGTGCATATATGTGGAACCTAGAAAAATGGTACAGATGAAACGGTTTGCAGGGCAGAAATTGAGACACAGACGTAGAGAACAAACGTATAGACACCAAGGGGGGAAAACGGCAGGTGGTGGTGGTGGTGGTGTGATGAACTGGGCAATTGGGATTGACATGTATACACTGATGTGTATAAAATGGATGACTAATAAGGACCTGCTGTATAAAAAAATAAATAAAATAAAATTCAAAAATTCAAAAAAAAAAAAAAAAGTAGATCCAGGTTCTGTGATTTATACCTTGCATGACTTTTCAATGTTTAGCACATTTAAGATAAATACTCTATAATCTAAGAACCTGTTGTCGGGACTCCCCTGGCAGTCCAGTGGTTAAGACTCTGTGCTCCCACTGCAGGGGGTGCAGGTTCGACTCCTCGTCGGGGAACTAAAATCCCGCGTGCCACTGGTGTGGCCAAACAACAACAACAACAAAAAGAACCCGTTGTCTAGAGAATAATATATGATTCTCAAATCATCAGGCATGGTCTGGATGTGTAGTGTTCTGACTAATGAGTGTCTATGCCATACAATTTTCAAACAAGAATACTACAAACTATGTTCAATATAATGTTAGTGTTTAGTGCTGTTTCAGAAAGTATATTAAATATATTTGATTATATCTTTATCATGAACATCAATTGTTTTTCTCTCAGATTCAAAAGAATTTGCTATTATAGTTACCAAGCTTGGTAAAGATCTATCGGTATTCACATCCTTATAAAATAATGTATGCATTCTTCTCTTCACACACAGAAGAGTGTTAGCTAAGTATCTTTTGGGGCCTGAAGAAATGAGCTGCCTTCCTTCTGTATAATTCACTATTTCTTTCTCTCCTCCGTCTTGCATCTAAACCATCTTATGTCTTATCTCTGTGTAAGGAAGAGACAAACCTGGCCTACTGATGTCAATACAGAGGAAACGCTAGGTTCATAAACAGAATTTAGTGGCTACATGCACTCCATCCTGGGTCTTGCTTCTTTTGGGTTGAGATATAGACCTTACACCAAGAAGAGTCCTCAACTGAAAGCCATCTGTTCTACAGTATCAGAAGTAGTGACTTCTCACTTTCACGAAAGGAAAAGATTACAAAGAAGTTCTCCTCCTTTCTTAAAATCAGAAGAAAGTGAGGTTAAATAAAACCAATTCAAGTTCTTCATAGAAATAGCTAGCATTTACTGAGTATTTCATACACAAGACACCATACAAGGTGCCTTACATATTTTATTTTTACATAAGAAATGAATTAAATAAATCAATCTAATTTTTCAAAAGCTAACAACACAAAATAATAGGCAAACCTTTAAATGCAGAAAAAACCTATTTATTCACAAATTATACAGTACACATCCATTACTCAAAACAACGTACAAAATAGTAAGTGCTCACTTCTCTAGATACCCAACTATCTGCCCTTTGAGAATATACCTTATTAAACAAAATAAAATATAATTAATATTTGTTTTTTGGGTCTTTCTAAAACTAACTTCTTTAACCAGAGCTAACTTTCTCATACAACTTTAGGGAAAAAATATAATACTTTCCAAGGTAAGTGCTGGCTTCTCCAACTCTGAAAAAAAGAGGTAAGCATTCGACTAAAAGAAATGTTTTTAAATTATCTCAGAAAAATGTACAGTATTACATGTACATGCCCTCAGAGGGTAAGGTGAGATTCTTTAAAATAACTTACTTCCTCTCTAACAAGGATAAAATTAATTTTAAACCAATAATAGCTTCCTGAGTTTCAGAAGTAACAGTACACAGCAGTTCTACTGTACTAACATATATGTGGCATAAAAATAACAATTAATATTAGCAATGACAGTATTGACTTGTGGATGTGACTGTGGCCTTTCAATGAAATATATTCTGCAATATATCCTTTCTACTCATGGGACTGAACCATAAATCACATTTCAGTTTCTATGTTGTGCCCAAGGTATTCATTCATTGGCACTTTAATAAATCTCTACTTTTTTTTTGGTCCAATTTTTAGAAAGGTATAATTTAGCTATTTAAAACTGTGATTGTTTCTCATTTCACTGAGTAGTTCCAGAAAAGTTAACTAGAAAAGGAATTCCAAACCATCAGCTGGAAAGTTATATCAAGAGATAAGTTATTTTCAAGGGTTTTAATCTTGTAAAAATAAGGAAAAGAAAATAACTGCTTTTGACTGGGACAACAGCAGTGCAATTTGTTATGATGTATCTATAAGAGCCATTCGTTTTAAAAAATGCACATCTTAAAAATGACTCACTTGGTACTAAGGACTACTCTATCTACTTTAATAATTTAAAAAATAAAACCATGATTCTGACATTTATCAGTATTTCACACATCTAACAAATACTGAAACTAGCAACTACCATTGTTATAAATAATTATAAAGTCAAAACAAAAGCACAAATCAGAATTAAGAGAAACTTCAGAAAATATTCAGAATGTACACATTTGCATGCATTTTCAGTCAAACTTTCAAGGATCCCACACATAACCAAATGACAACTTTGAATCAAAATGAATGTCAAAAACATTCAAGCTTTGTGACAGACTTACTCTAATGAAAGAAGAGAAAAAGAAGAGTGAACAGTAACAGCAGGGTATTTCTAGCAGGGCAAGAAGCCTACTTCCTTTATCATAAAAGCCAACAAGTCAATATTTTAATAACACTGGCCATCAAGTTATTCACTATTTGAGAATTTACTTTTCAAGTTGTATCTTCAAAATGCATTCACTTATATATTTGGATTAAATTAAGCTTATTAATCAAAAAACCACTGTACTCAGAATTTTAATCTTAAGAAGCTGAAATCATAGCTTATCAAAGCAGAGTCCAAACACTACACAATAATTCTTCCATTTAGTTTTCATATGCCTCATCTGAAAAACTTATTTTACAAACAGGAGTTTTGCCCTGTTTCTCTAAATGCCCCAACAGATAAAATTTAGGTGGTAAAGATAGATTCAAATGATTCCTGCTAAGTTTTATCGGGCTTTGATAAAAACAGAGCCATCTGGTGGAGCAGCACCGTCTTCCTTCTCAGTCACAGTCTCTACAGTCCCAGAAGCCGACACAATAACCATTGTTTTATCTGCTGCAACTGTCTTCTGTTTTTCAGCAATAGCTGCACAAACAGCTACAATCTCCTCACTTTCAAAGTCATACTCAGGAATTGACTTTGGTGAGAAATGTGTTACCTCTGCTGGTGCTTCACTTTTTTTAATCCTCTGTGCTACCTTCTGCTGCTCCTGGAGCGTTCTTGCCCAAGAAAGGTCTTCTTTCCATATTTCAGGGTTCATTGGATAGATGTGAAGGGCTACTTGAAAACTTCGAATTGCCTAGGGAGGAGAAAAGGTCAAACTTTTTTTGTTTGCTTAGTTTTAAAAAAGGAGTGTATTTAATATAATCCACAATATCCATATCTCTCTCTCTCTTTTTCCTCAATGTATTAGAATGTAAAGATGGAAGTTAGAGCTGTTCTCTACCCACTAGATGATGGTTACAGTAAAAAAAAAAAAAAAAAAAAAGAGTCAAAGAGTGTAAAAGAAAGTGGCTGACAAATTGTTGATGAGGACTAAAAGTCTATTAAAACAGAGGTACTGATATTATGGCTCAAAACAAGGTAAATGCATTGTTCAGCTTCTGCAGGTCAGCAAATATATAAATCTGGCGATTTCCTGGGCTAACCCATGATCAGAAAGGTACCAGGAATGCATATCTTTGAAGCCAAGAGTTTAATCATAATAATGATAACACATCTTGAGTGTCACAGGAGACAAAGAAGGACGTTATATAATGATAAAAGTGTCAATTCACCAGAAAAATATAATGATTATAAATATATATGCACCCAACATCAGAACATTTAAGTATATAAACACTGACAGAACTGAAGGGAGAAATAGACAGCAATAAAGTATTAGTAGTGGATTCAACACCCCACTTTCAATAATGGATAGAACATTCAGACAGAAGATCAATAAGGAAACAGAAGATTTGAACAACACTATAGACCAAAGGGACCTAACAGATATATATAGAATGATTCATACAACAGCAGCAAAATGCACATTATTCTCAAGAACACACAGAACATTTCCAGGATAGATCACATCTTAGGTCACAAAACAAGTCTTAAATTTAAGAAGACATACCAAGTATCTTTTCTGACTACAATGGAATAAAACTAGAAATCAACAGCAGAAGGAAACTGGAAAAACTTACAGATACATGGAAATAAAACAGCACACTCTTGAACAACCAGTGAGTCAAAGAAGAAATCAAAAGAGAAATTAAAACATATCTTGAGACAAAAATTAAAATGTAACATCCTGATACTATAGGATACAGCAAAAGCAAAACTAAGTGGACGTTTATAATGATAAATGCCTATGTTAAAAAAAGAAAAGATCTCAAGGAAAAAACCTAACTTTATACCTCGAAGAATTAGAAAATGAAAAACAAACTAAGCCTATGAACACTTTCCAACATACACACCCAGCTCCGCATAAAAATCTAAATACTCATAGATGTATATACAACTATTGACTTTTAATTTACTGCCTGTTCTATTTACCTATGTATTTTCTTATGTTTTTGTCCATATGTATATGTAGAAAGAACTGTGAGATGTTAGAAATTTTAGCTTGTTTTCAATATATTTTTTACAGTATTCCCTTCATTATGACAATGAGTAAAGTTATTTTTTTAACCATTCTAGTATTTCAAAAGAACAGCTTAAGTTTACATAAAAATTACAAATTTACATTTTTTTCAAGTAGAACCCTAAAACTGTATTAAATGGGGGAAAAACACTTTTAATTCCAAGAATTTCACAATATAAATAGAAAGAAATGTATCAAGCAGAAAAAATAACAATTTTAAAAAATTGAATAATTTTACTTTTATTGGTTTATTCAAAGTATCTCTGTTGTCTCACCTGCAGTTTATTTTCTTTCTTTATAGGACAATCTTTGCTAAACATTATGTCCTAGAGGTTTTTCCCATTACCATAGGTACTTATAAGCAAAACAGATAATGATCTGTAAGTTTTTAATAAAGGAGAAATGGGTAAAAAGTATCATAGAATAGACTTTTGTTTTGCTGTTAACCTGTTAGAAAACTAAATTCCTTGAGTTTCTTTTTCCAATTCTGATATGATTTAAGTCTTCAGATAAAAAAGAGGAAAGATGACTATGTTAAATGGCAAGGAAAGAAAACAACCTTTGGTTTAACTTGTTTCCATCACTGTGAATTTTATTTCAGATTATCAGTTTTAAGTTATTTTACTTTAAGCAATCCTTTTCTCATCAAAATTCCTTATGACTTTTGAGAATTTGACAAATATCTTCTTAATTAGAAATAATGATATATTTACAAGAGTACCAGAAAAATCTAAGTTATCTACAACTGACTAAAGCCATTATTAGTAATGTTAAATTCAGGATTTACCAATAATTTTAGCCTTTAAAGAAACTTCTTTGGTATTTTTTTGCTTGTTTTGTTTTTAACTGTAAAAAGCTAATAAAAGCATGAAAAATCTTAATTTTTGATGACAAAGAGCAAATGTGGCACCACTATATTAGATTTACAGAAGTCTTTTAGGAAATTAGCTGTCAGGTATATATAGTTCAGTCAAAAGAAAAACAAAAACAGGACAATGCTCACAGCCAACTCTGACCTACCAAGCCTACCTACAAGGTATAGTCCAGACAAGGTGAGAAATGCACCAAGTACCAGTTTAGAGTAAACTTTACACAATGAGTATTTCATTTTCATAAGCTTCTACCCTTCCCCATTTCTCCCCTCACTAAGCTTAGCAATTTTTCAGTCTGAATATTTATCACCATTACTCTCCCGTATTTCACTTTCTTCCTTCCTCAACATAATCTTTTACTGGTTTTTGTCTCCATGGTGATACTAATACCACTTTATAATGTCGTAAATTTAATGATGCAAGGAACTAACCTAAAAGTTGTTTTATATTTAAATAAGGTTTACCAAATGCCTACATTTCATGTTAATATTTTTTTTAATTCCCATGATGTCAAATACCTGAAAAATATTCTGATCCTGATATAATTGATATCTGTAATGGAAAAAGATGTTTGGTAATAACTCATCTGTGTTTATGGGTTAATACCTTTAAAAGGTTATTTGCTATTTACTTTTTGTGTACACATGATAAATGACTATTTACTTTTTGGTTCAGCTGATGAAAAGCATGTCAAAATAAAATGTCATCACTGTAATAATCTGACTTACTTACCAAGACTATCTCTCCTAATCCAAGCTGAGCACGTCCCAAAGTTTGCCAAGATTCCCATGAATGTGGATTTCTCTGGACAGCCATTTCCGCAGCATGAACTGCTGGGAACGTTTCATGAAGAGACATTAGGACCTATAGCCAAAAAAGAAGAAACAAAACCCATCAGTAATATTCATAAATTAGCAAACTAAATACTAGCCAAAAAGAAAAAATGGATAATTGTATGTAAACAACTCTTTTCATTTTTAAAAATATATTTTTAGTCTGGAAAATGTAACATTTTAGTGGGTTTGACCCCCTTCTCTGCTCTTCAGGGTTAGAAATTATATTCTTCCTACTCCTGAAATAACTATGAAAAATATAAAGCATTCCCTTTTCAACTGATGAAACCTACTGTCCATCTGGTCAAAACCAGGTGGTCATATTCTGGCCATGGTGGCTCACAGCTATTTGAACCCCAATTCCCCTTCTATTTATTCTACTTACAGTGTGTTTTTTTTAGGGAACTCCAGGTCCTGCTGTCAAACAAGGTAAATTTAAATTTGTTCAACTACCCATCCTATCCCTAGTGAACATCTTTCTGCTATAAAAATCATTTAAACACTCCACCAGCCTCCCCACAACTGGGTTCTTCAAATCACACACATCAGAAAAATCAGGGAGTTCCAGAACCCTCTACCTCAATTTATGGGAAAGGGCTGGCTTTTATCTATAATATTTTGCCCATCTGCATTTCACAAGATTTGTGACACCATCATTATCAGGTTCCAAATAAAACAACTCATTTCATATAGCTTGCCACAAATCCTATCTTTAATACATACATATTTAAGATTAAAAATTAAAGACTTATCCAAATGAAGGTCCTCACAGCACTCCATTCAGTGGAAATAATTTATTTGGGTTTTTCCTGGATAAACTACCATCAAAGCTGAAAAAGGATGTGCCCTATGTTTGGGATCATCATCTGCAAGATATGCTAGGTGTGTGGATCAAGGCTGAACTGCAACCACTCCCTGCCAGAAGTATGGTTAATTCTCTGTTTGAGATTTTAAACATCTTTTGGATAATCTAATACGAGTGCTCAGACGTTTTCTTTATGAAATTTCTCACAAAATATTAAAACTGTATTTTTAAGTACAAATGTTATTTTTATAATATTAATAAATTGAGTCTATTCTGACCTTTTGCTATGGACTAGGCCATTATTAGAGAAATAGCATCATCTAGAATCCAATCCATCCTCATTCTGAAGAGACTGAGTTATTGCTAAGTCCACTACAATTAATTTCCAAGGAAAGCTAACACATTTCATTCATTTAAGAGATCACCAGTGACTTTTTAAAAGACATCCATCTGCTCATATCTTAAGCAGTTAGGTTGAAATGAAAGTTAGCTTCATTGTGAAGTGTTTTAAACAAACTTCTAATTTGATGCATGAGGAAGAGCCATAAATAATATGGTGACATATGTTTTTCCCAAATAAACTATATTTAAAAAAAAAGAAAATGGGGCTTCCCTGGTGGCGCAGTAATTAAGAATCCGGCTGCGCAGGGGACATGGGTTTGAGCCCTGGTCCGGGAAGATCCCACATGCCGCTGAGCAACTAAGCCCAACTTAGTTTTTTGCCGCAACTACTGAGCCTGCGCTCTAGAACCCAAGAGCCACAACTACTGAAGCCCACACACCTAGAGCCTGTGCTCCGCTACAAGAAAAGTCACTGCAATGAGAAGCCTGTGCACTGCAACGAAGAGTGGCCCCGCTCGCCGCAACTAGAGAAAGCCCGTGCAAAGCAATGAAGACCCAATGCAGCCAAAAGTAAATAAATTAAATAAATAAATTTACAAAAAAAAAGAAAGAAAATGGGAGAAAATGCTCTTTTGGTTCATCACCGCTCACCAGACATAGTGAGTGCAATTTCACAATGAAAGGGAAATTCTTCATAATTATTACCTGTGATTTCATCTCATACAGGGTAGCATCATTTGGGGTTAACTGTAGTGCTTCATCCCACTTCTGAATCGCCTCTCGGTATCTATGGTTGTTAAAGTTACATTAATATTTTCAGTATGTCTTTGAGAGTACATGACCAAATTTAAAAATCAGAAAATAAGGAATAATTGTTTACCAAGAAATATCTCTATTCAAGAACTGATAATGGTGATGTTACAAAAGCAGGAAAATTTAAGACATGAAGGGAAAGGACAGCAAAAGAGAAAAAAGCAAAACCTAAATAAAAAAGATTTCTGAAATTTTTCAAGATTTTATTTTCTGGCCTAAGAAATCACCACCAGAATTTCTTTTTTTCACCAACCTCAATGTCTGCATGTGCTGTCATTCATTTCAGATGTATTACAAAGGATTTCTCTCAAGAACTTATAATTTAATTACAACCCTTGGCTCTACTGCAGCAATCTAGCTGACAGAGATGACAATTTAAGATGTTGCAGGTCATTCTGTAAAGATTCTTCAGTTTTAAGATTTTTTGTCTATAAGCTCCAAGAACACAGGGACCATGTCTTAGTTATCACTATCAATAAATGGTAAGCTTATAAGATATGGGTCACATGAACGAAAAACTGTATGAAGACAGTGATTTCCACTATCATCTTTTCACTGATGTTCTCCCAGTCACAACTCTCTTCTGAGCTAACATCTCTACCTAGATTCCCTATAGACACCTCAAACTGAATACGCCCCAAACTGATCTTAGCATATTCCATGCCAAATCTGCAGAAGCACAGTAGCACTTTTTTTTTTTAATAAAATTAAGGAATGACTAAGTCCTGCATATTATCCAAAGCAGTCACCTTCACAGCATCCTTCCCAAGCAGTTAACTCATGTATACCTGATTATTTCTAGGAGGACAAAGTTCAAATTACTAGAATATTCTTCATTATAATGAGCTGAAACTTTCTATCCTGTACCTTCCCCTCAATGCTACTCATTCTCTTTTCTAGAGCTAAACAGAAAATATATAATCCACCAGTTTTCATTCCTGGCTACATAGAGATGATCTAGGGAGGTTTGTGTGGGGAAAAAAATACACGTGCGTGCACACACACACACACACGCATACACACACACATATATGCTGGTCCCTGTCTCAGATCAATGAAAACAAATTCTTGGAGTAGGGCCCAGGCATCTGTATTTTTTTAAAGTTCCTCAAGTTATGCTAATAAAAACCAGAGTTCAGAACCACTGATAAGATCTCTATTGGGATATTAAGCCCTATCATGTACTGTCTTCTCTTAAATCTCTTCTTGCTACCCTTCCTTTCCTCTATGTATTCTAGTGTATAATTTCCTACCTTCTATGTGAAGATCCAAACCAAACATAACAACCAAAATGTGGGCTCACCTGCACTGATTATTATTTAAGCAGGGAGCAGAAAACTAAAGAAATAAAGGCAGAATCTGGTAGAAAATACAAAGCTGAAAACCATAAAAAAGTACATTCTCTATCTCTGCTTCCACCTTGCTACAGCACTCCTTTACTAGTAAATAATACAAATGGCAATACCATTTCCAGGGTCCTGTGCCACCATGGCACACGGCAAAAGGGCGGCAGCTATCTTAGAATAATTTTGCCACACTGCCAACTCCATGGCTAGCAGCAGGGGTGAAGGTGGACAGCACACAAGTGCACTACAGAAAGCCTGCCTTAACTGCCACATGGGTTGTAGCAATGGCTACTGTTATTCTGTAGCAGCAGGCTAAGGTATCAGTATAACAATAAGCTGAAGATTCACCCCACAATGGCTGGCAGTCTTTGTTTCTAGACAAACCACATCTGAATACACAGAAATGATTATCAGAACCACTGTTAATATCTTCTTCCCTAACAGGGGTCCCCGCTGAGCCCCGAGGAGGTATTTGCTTGAAGACTGTTTAACTCTGGGTGAAAGACTACTCGAATTTTAGGAACTACCAATGATCTGAAGACAGAGAGACCATTATTCACCTCATTTTTAAGATGTGCTACCATGATGCTGTATGTTTTCCTGTCTCTGCCTGCAACAGACCTATTCTTAGGACACAAATCAAATCTTTAAGAGCTTCACCAAGTGAAAATTACTTCTCTATCAAGGATTTTGCCAAACTCAAGCACCTGTGTAGAGCCAGGGTCCCCCAAGTGGGAAGTAATAGTGGAGACATGCCGTCTCACTGGCCGCTGTCCTTCAATGCTCCTCCTTCCGTCTCACTCAGAGATCCCTTTGCAGTGCTCCATGCATTGCTCTGCTTTCCACGGGCCCTGGCACTTCTGTGCAGAGTCAGGCTATACCCACTAGCCTGGCCTGCACAGGCCTGAGTGGCTGGCACACAATTCTCCACACAAACTGTGCTTAGCACGTGGTATACACACGCTGGCTAAACCACTGAGTCCCACTGTTACTTTCTAGTTACCCTGAATGGGAACCTGAGGCTCACAATTATTTTTAAATAATTGTCATGTCAGTGTTAGCTTAGACCCACCAAATGCACTTCAAAGTAAGACATTTAAGTATCTTTTCAGGTACCATTAAAATTCTTTATTTATGAATTCCAATTATTCTATTAAAATACCATCAACTCTACAGAATTAATTAACTAGCTCCTTCTGTAGCATCACCACCTATCAGGTCACACTGCTTGGATTCATATACTAATGCCTAAAGGAGCCCATTCTTAGTCTTTCCTTTCCCAGCCGCTTTAGATAAAGCAGCTTCCTTTAAGCCAAAAGTCCCTCTAAAAAAGGATGGAGAGAAAAGATACAAGGACTTCACCTGGTATTGCACTTAGCAAAAAGAAAACACACAGAGAAGGAAAGAGAAAGTCTGAACTTTACTGGCAGACTCTTAAACAGGGATAAAAACCACAGCTTGCAGAGAGGAGGAAAAGGGAAGGAGGAGGAAGACAGGGCCTGCAGATTCCAATGGACCTCTTCCTTCCTTGATCTGCACATGTACATCTTTTAAGGCAGCTAAGACAGCAAATCTGTGCTGGCAACTATAAATTGCACTGGTGGCTTATATTGGTATTCAGTATTTTTTTGAACAAAAAATATTCTTAAATCAGGTCTTCCTTATATTCTTTACCTGAGTAAATGATACCTGTTTTGATATAAAAAATTTTTCCCTGGGTATACAAATAGAGAAGAACCAGAAAACAGAGGAAAGTGGGCGTGGGTATGTGCGCACGTGTGTGCACGCGCACACACACACACACACATACAGAAATTAAAGACACAATTTCACCACCCGAAGATCATAACCATAGTTAATATACTTAACATTTTATTGTATACCCTTCCAGTATATTTTAATATAACGTATATAACACACACACAAAACGTCTTCTCAAGTCCTGAAATCATCAAATTCTTCTCTCTACAGCATAATACTTAAAGACTGATTACTACTGTTCCAAATGGATCCTCCCTTGTTAGATATTAAAAGTAACACTTTGGTACAAACTTCCAGTTAGAAGATGAATAAGTTCTAGAGACATAATGCACAGCATGGTGTGGTGACTCTAGTTAACAGTACTGTATCACATACTTGAAAGTTGCTAAGAGAGTAGATCTTAAGTGTTCTCACCAAATACAAACAAAGTAATTTTATGAGGTGGTGGATGTGTTAACTAACCTTATTGTGGGAATCACTTTGAAATATATACATGTTCAAATCATCACCTTGTAAACCTTAAACTTACACAGTGTTATATATCAATTATATCTCAATAAATGTGGAAAAAAGTTACACTTTGGCCATTACAATTCTCTTTTGGAAGAAAGTGTGCCACGAATAATAATTATTAAAGAAGAAAAAATGTACTTTGGAGGTCTAACAGAATACACGTATTATATTTGATGTAAAACTGACTGGAAATGAGATCACCTTAGAAGGAAGGTTGTATAACTCAAGATATCACTCACATTGATTTCTTTTAATTAAGAAAAAAAGCCACTGAGGGAAAAATAAGTATTATATTTACTCATCTATACAACTCCCCTTCAGATTTTCTATTAATATGCCAGACGTACAAGGGACAGTTCCAGGTTAGTTTAGTTATCAGAATTAGCAATCTCTAAACTAATCAAGAATTCAAATGACACTAGTACTTTTTAAGTATAAGAAGATTATATCTAAAATACAAATCATATTCAGGTTGTTTAATCCTCTGAAACTAGTCTAGGTGTTTAACAATTAGAATTATAATTTTAAAATTTTGGCCTTATAGAAAAAAGGGGAAATCCTTATAGTGAAAAACAAATACAGCAGCAGCCTCTCATATGTTCTCTCCTCAATCTAGTATGCAGGTGCATGCACGCACACACAAACATACACTTAAAAGCTCTGCTTCAAATGAACAACTACTTTTTTTTTTTTTTTTGCAGTACGCGGGCCTCTCACTGTTGTGGCCTCTCCCGTTGCGGAGCACAGGCTCCAGACGTGAACAACTACTTTTAAACTACTGTAAACAATAAGAGGACATGTACAGGAACACTACTTTCAAAACCTTTGTAAGGGACAAAAAACTTTTTTCCTTCAACAACTTAAACATAAAAATAAACCTCTAAACAAATGCTGATGAAGGAAAGTTCTTAACGGGGGAAGAAAACAGCTAATAAATGCAGGAGAAATATTAGAATTTTAAAAATCATCACTTATGAAATAATGGATCTAGATGGATCTAAATGATGACCATCAGTGGATGCTAAAACCATTAGGGAAAAGATTGATGCAGAACTGTACGATGGAAGATAAGGCTGATATTCCCCTGAATGCTGTAACTGACTTTAGCATCACTAAAGGGACACCCAGATATTATATATATCATGATGTGATGCAACAGAAAGTAAACAACACCATGAATATTCTAGCAAAAAAAAAATTGAACTTCAATTGAAGCTGCCTGACTTAACTTCCAGTTTACATAAAATACAAGAGATGGAGAGAAAAAAAATTAAATGATCCAGAGGGAAAAAATCAGGCAAATCCAGAGTGTGAGCCAGTCTACTAAGCAATTTGCCTAGTTAATTCAAAAAGTCAATGCCATGGGAAAAACTTTTAAAGGTGAGAGAATTGTTCTAATGTTCTAAATAAGGGCCCACAAACTTTTTTCTGTAAAGGGCCAAATCGTAAATACTTTAGGCTTTGGAGACAAGACAGTCTCTGTTCCAACTACCTGACTCTGCCGCTCTAGTGTGAAAGCAACCACAGACAACACAAATGAGTGGTGCTGTGTGCCAACAAAACTTTATTTAGAAAAACAGATGGCATACAAAGTTTGATCCACTAACTGTATGTAGTCTTAGACCCAGCTCTAAATTGAAAGAGACTAAAAACACCTAACAACCAGTAACGACGTATGAGTCTTGATTGGATCTTCAGCCAAAAAATCAGAAAGAGACTAAAAACACCTAACAACCAGTAACGACGTATGAGTCTTGATTGGATCTTCAGCCAAAAAATCAGCTATAAAAAACATTTTATGGACAACTGCAAAACTAAATACGTATGAGATACTAACAAATATTAGGAAATTATTGTTGTCTTACATGCTAGTTATATTATGGTTATTTTGGAAATGTCCTTATTGATAGAAAATTCATATAGAAGTTTTCAGGGATAAGCTTTCATGATGTCTGCAACTTATTATCAAATGGTTCATAAAACATATACAGAGAAAGCAAATATGGCAAGATAACAATGCTGAATCTAGGTGGTGGGTAAACAGATGCTCACTGTAATTTTCAACTCTTTTGTATGTTTCAAAATTTTCACAATAAAAAGTTAGAAAACAGTTTTTAATGGAAAGTTATAAGCATGTCCCCTATCTTTCTATATACACACATGCACACAATCACTAAAAGCCAAGTTTGCTGCTCAATAACAATATACTCAAAAACAAAAAGGGAAAAAAAGTAAACTATGTTTTTTTAAATGCACATCCAGTTTGATCTAGCAATTCCATTTCTATAAATCTTTCTTGGACTAAACTGTATGTGTGCACACTTATATCTTTGAAAGGATACCCACTATATCATTTGTAAAAATTAAAGATGAAAACGTTCTTTTTCAAAAGAGGTAAGGTTAAATACATTTTAGAACATCATATAATGAAATACAAGTATCCCTTCATATCCAAATCTTTCTGGTTCCTGATTTCAGATAGTTAAGAGTCTGGATAGTAAGAGACCTACGACACAGCCATTAAAAAAAAAAAAAAAAGGACTTTCCCTATGGCACAGTGGTTGAGAATCTGCCTGCCAATGCAGGGGACACAGGTTTGATCCCTGGTCCGGGAAGATCCCACATGCCGCGGAGCAACTAAGCCCGTGCACCACAACTACTGAGCCTGCACTCTACAGCCCGTGTGCCACAACTACTGAAGCCCACGCACCCTAGAGCCCACGTGCCCCAACTACTGAGCCCACGCACTGCAACTACTGAAGCCCACGCACTCCAGGGCCCATGTGCCACAACTACTGAACCTGCGTGCTGCAACTACTGAAGCCTGCGTGCCTAGAGCCCGTGCTCTGCAACAAGAGAAGCCACCGCAATGAGAAGCCCGCGCACGGCAACAAAGAGTAGCCCCCGCTCGCCACAACTAGAGAAAGCCCATGTGCAGCAACGAAGACCCAACACAGCCACAAAAAAAAAAAAAAAAAAAAAATCTCTAAGATGTATTAAGTTAAAAAGACAAGGGAGAGAATGGTATATATATATTATATTTAGAATGCTACCATTAATGATGTTTTAAAAGATCTATAGACCTACATGCTTATAAATATAAAGATTATCTTGGCAGGATATCAAGAAACTGGTAACTGTGGCTGCCTCTGGGAAAGTGAAATAATAGGCTAGGGGACAGGAGTAAGGGTAAGACTCTTCACTGTGTATCCTTTGTTATTACTGCGTTTGCTTTTTAAAAATCATGAGTATATTTCATTGCCTTTTTCTTTTCAGTAAAAATTTTAAGAATAAATTAAACAAACCATGGATCTGGGAAAGATCACTTAAGAAGAGAGTAGATAAGAAAGAGAAAAGATACCAGGGCTGGAGTCTTCAAAATGTGGAGATCAAGCAAAGAAGGAAGGACCAGCAAAGATGACTGAGAAGCAGAGAAAGAATGGAAGGAGAAAATTCAGGAGTGTGTGTGATTTTATAGAAACCAAGAGAGAAGTCTGTCATGGAGAGAGTGACGAGTTGTACTGAATACTTCAGAAAGCTCTAATGTCATGCAGGTCATTGGTGACACTGACCAAAACAGTATTGTTGGAATGGAAGCCAGACTGAATAGTGAAGTGGAAGTAAAAAAGTAGGGACAATGAATGACTCACTTGGGAGGTTTTTCTGTGAATACCAAATAGAGAAATGAGAAGATTACGCATATAAGAATATAAGATCAAGAGGTGATTTACAGGGACTTCCCTGGTGGAACAGTGGTTAAGAATCCACCTGCCAATGCAGGGGACCTGGGTTCGAGCCCTGGTCCGGGAAGATCCCACATGCCATGGAGCAACTAAGCCCGTGCACCACAACTACTGAGCCTGTGCTCTAAAGCCCGCGAGCCACAACTACTGAGCCCACATGCCACAACTACTGAAACCTGTGCACCTAGAGCCGGTGCTCTGCAACAAGAGAAGCCACCGCAATGAGAAGCCTGAGCCACAACGAAGAGCAGCCCCCGCTCGCCACAACTAGAGAAAGCCCGCACGCAGAGACGAAGACCCAACACAGCCAAAAATAAATAAATAAATTTATTAAAAAAACATAAAGAGGTGATTGACATATCTCAAACACAATGTGTTTAAACTGAACTCACCATCATCTCCTACTCCAAATTTACTCTACCCGTATATCCCTGACTTAAAGAACTGCACCACCGAGGCATTAAGAAAATCCTGAAGCCATTCATTCTTGACTATAGTTTTCCCTGCTCTAGGTCACATTAGTCTTCAATTCTCTAATTCAATTCCTTTAATCCACTGTCACTGCTACTAGTATAGGTCCTCAGCCTTCCAGGATGGTCAAAAATTCAATAAACCAGTCTTTCTGAGATCAGTCTTGCCTGACTCCAATCCATTTTCTACTCTATCTCAGAAAAAAATTTCCAAAACATAGTTTTGATGAGTTCACCTACTGATAAAAATATTTCAATAGCTCCGGGTTACCTTCAACACACTCAAGTTCAGGCCTCTTAAATTTCACTAGACATCCAACAGACACGTCTCGGCTCCAAATCCCCTTTCTCCTCTAGACGCTCCTTTCACTGACGCTGTGCATTATGCTCCTTCCAGTTCTACTGTTCTTTTTGGTTTTTTTTTGTTTTGCGGTACGCGGGCCTCTCACTGCTGTGGCCTCTCCCGTTGCGGAGCACAGGCTCCGGACGTGCAGGCTCAGCGGCCATGGCTCACGGGGCCAGCCGCTCCGCGGCATGTGGGATCTTCCCGGACCGGGGCACGCACCCGTGTCCCCTGCATCGGCAGGCGGACTCTCAACCACTGCGCCACCAGGGAAGCCCCTGAACTATTTTTGATACTCCAAAGGGAGAGATTTTCTCTGGCCTCTTCTTGGCTTTGCACATGCAGATTCCTACGACTGGAACATTGTTCTGCCCCTTCTTCAGCTAATTTCCATTTACCTTTTATGACTGTTCTGATGCTATCTCCTCCAAAAAATCTTGTAAAACACGCTTTAATTCTTCCATTCCCCCATTCAGTTAAACGCCCTCCTTTTATATCATCCAAGGAACTCTCTAAAACTGTACTCTTTACTCCATATCAAAACAGCTTCCCTCTTTGTGTTGTCCCCCAAAAGATGCTTATCTAATATTTTCTTTGTGGCATCAATGCCTAACAAAAGCACTAAATAAATGTTCAGTGAGTAAAAATAGATACAAGACATTAATATACTAAGTTAATTTGAGTGAGGGGAGAAGAATATGAAACAACAAATGACAAATGATGTTGAACATAATTTTCTTTGCCGAATCACACTGCTAGATTTTATGCAGCTTTAAAGTAAATTTTAATTACTTGTCCTGATTATTTAAATTCTTGACAAAAGAAAAGTTGCATACATGAAAACACTGTTAAACTCAAAATCTTTATTCTAGATATAACTGATTCCCATTCCCAGTAGTTTTGTTCTATAAAGTCACCATAAAGACTGAATTAATGAATACTGAATCATTGGTTCTAAGGTTAAGTTCCAGCAAGCCCCTGGTCGCATTTTTATCAACTGATTAACATATAATCCCGTTTTATGTACATTTCTGTTTAAAGACATCTTTAATGTACATTGCTGATTCACTAACACTAAACTTGTGGCCAGCGGCGCTGTAACTCAGACCTGGATGAAGCTTACCTAACATGCGTATTTCCTCCATATGGCACATCACAGCCTTCTTGGGCTTAACAACACTAGGCAGCACTTCTGCGCTACTTTTTTTGCTGTTTAAAAAGCCCCCCCCCACTTGGGGGCCTTTTTAAACAGCAAAATCATCAAGAAAAGGCAAAAAAAAAAAAAAGGGGAAAACATAATACTAACTAGACCACAGACAGTACGCTTGCTTTCACTATGAGAGGTAAAACACAAAGGCAGAGGGAGCATTGCCTTGTTTGACTCAGCTGGGAACTCAGATGGGAAAGCACCATGAGTACTGATTTTAGTGTTGCAAATACATTGTACTGAGTAAGTGAACTCACAAATCCAAAATCCATGAATGAGGACTGACTGTATTTAAGAACAAATGTTAGAGCATTTTTGTCAATGTCAAATAAATTGTAATTAAACATATTGATCACCACTTTCCACTAATATCATGATAGACTTCTATCACACAATTTTATGTGCTCATGTGGGAATACCAAAACAAATTTAAAAGCTATTCCTATACAGCTACATTTCAGTAAATCAGCAGCTAATATATGATTCATCATTTTATTTCCTTACTAAAAACTATATCGTCAGGAACATTAAAGGGGACTTCCCTAGTGGTCCAGTGGTAAAGAATCCGCCTTACAATGCAGGGGACGCAGGTTCGATCCCTGGTCAGGGAACTAGGATTCCACATGCTGCAGGGCAACTAAGCCCACGTGCCACAACTACTGAGCTTGCACCCCTCAATTAGAGCCCACGTGCCGCAAACTACAGAGCCCACACGCCCTGGAACCTGCATGTCACAATTACAGAGCCCAGGCATCCTGGAGCCCACACACCACAACTACAGAGAAGCACCACAATGAAAAGCCCCCACACCGCAACGAAAGATGCTGCATGCCTCAACGAAGATCCCGCATGCTGCAACTAAGACCTGACGCAGCCAAAAATAAATAAATAAAAATAAATAAATAAATAAATCTTTTTAAAAATTTTAAAAAAGAACATTAAAGTTTTCACCTTATTTTATATTGTTTTCTCTAATATTTATAATCATTGTTTCCCCAAAACGTTTAACGACAGAAATAACTTTTCTGGCTTAGTTTAGATTTTGTTATTGTAAGTTCAGTATGTAATATTTGAAATTAAAGTTTAGTTTGCTTCCTTGATTTTGTGGGAGCTTTCATAGAGAAATTATAATGATGTTGAAATTTGTTGAGATTTGACTGAAAATCATGCGATTTCCAATGTAGGTAGATCAGGTTCCAAGTTTTAGACAACGGTCAATTCCCTGAATTAAACCAAAAAAAAAAAAAAAAACCTCCATAAATTACTTTGAGTTTTTCTGTCTAGAATTTAGAATAACATTCTGAAGAAAGCAAGGAGAAAATAATGTGCAGTTCCATATAATGATCATTCATCGTAAGGAACTTAACTTCTTGCAACTTCAGTTAGGCTCAGAAAGGAAGAAAAAACGAAGCAAAAACAATGAAAGAAAAAATATACTACCTAATTGCATACTCTCTCTAGACAGTCATATTGAAGGAAAGGGGATGTGAAACGGGAAGAAGTATTGAAATGATGCTCAGACTGGAGTCCCAGTATGTTTTTACTAGGCAAGAGCAAGAGACACGATATAAATATACTTTATTTTATACTAAACTGCTCTGAATTTTAGTCACTATCACTTATTGAAATTATGTGGACACAGGATTAGGTTAAGTCATAAAGTCTACTTTCAGTAATAATTTAAACAATTTACTTACACAGAAGAACAAACATGTCTTTAAAAGTTTCTAATTTATTATAGACAAGAACAAACAATTTAAGGCAGATCAATTCACTCTGGAAACAGTAGGAAGGTCCTCTGAAATTACATGGAAGTGCACACACACTGAATAAAGGTCATTTTCCAAAGCAAATTGAAACAACAATGCCAACGTCTAACTAGTACAGAACGTTTCTTAGTTGTTACTGTATTGAAAGCAATTACCCTGTTCTACTCCTTGCTACACTAGGCAATGAGAATTTTCTGAAAAATTTCTAAAAAGTCATCATTTTAATATCCCAATTTTTACTTTAGATACAAAAATCATCTGAAATATTTTACCACCTATATTACTCATTCGTTTAGCATACACATACATGTCACAAAATAAAATTCACCAGAAACTAATTCTAGTATAATTTGGATTAAATAAAAACATTTACAAATAAATCAGTAGTTCCCTTATTTTAATGATAAATATAAAATCACAATAAAGGCAAAACAATAAGTAGAACTCCCTTCGCCTGGATGAACTCAATCATTTGTCTTCTTGCTTCCTTGGAGAAGCCTTCTGTGACCCCTTATCTAAATCACTCTGGCTCATGGTACCCGGTTACTTATCTTTGTAAAACAGTTTGAAACTTTATATTTATCTCTGTGCTTATTTAAACTAAAAGCTCTATGTAGACAGTGCAACAGGTACTTTGCTCACCAAAGTATATGCAGCTGTATCAGCTAACACAGGACAAACTGGGACAGTATGGGAGGGGCCCTGACTGGAAAATAGCAGCCACTGCCTAATCGAAAATTTTAACTTCCACAATTAGAAGTGTAGTCTTAAGAGTCCTAATGCACTGCAGCATATGTGGAGTGTCTAGCAATAAAAATAAAGCACACTTTTGTCCTAAGAAAGATACATTATTTGAGAAATGAGAATTAATCCTAGGGATCACTGAAGAATTTTTAGTCCATAAGATAAATGTAAAAATCCTAAATAAAGGATTAGCAATTAAATCCAGCAACTTGCTAAAGTACAAGATCTACATGACCATGTAGGGTACGCCTCAGAAAAACATTAGAAAAGGTTTCATACGTAATAGATAATGGAGAAAAAAAAGTATATGACACTCAACAATGCTTACTATAATTTAATACCCAATTTTGATTATTTATAGCTATCATCTATAATGTTTTTAACAAAATGTATATACAATATTAAAGAAATTTAGTTCCCTGGTGCTATTATCCACTAAGTATTAATGGTATTACCTCTAAAAGCATTAACTGTGTCACCTAAAAAAACGTGTTTGTACTTCTTAGGCATATTACAGGTGATTATAAGCTGGTCTCTAAATAATATTTCCAAATGTTATTATAGACACAACATGAAAAACTTTGGAAGTATGCTATGTTCTACCTTCTTTCTCTGGAAAATTCAATTGTTGCTTCATAATAATCTTTATACTCATAATTTTCTAACTAATAGCATAGTAGTAAATTCCACAGGATTTAACAGTAGCAAGTCTATGTCTCCCAGCCTTAGCCTATCTGTCCAGTCTTTCTTCTCCCCACCACTCCTTTGCTTCACTTAGCTGCATCTTTGCCCCGTCTCTACCTACACATCACTCCTTTGTTCGTGTGGGTTCCTCAGTGAACAAACATGTGCACATTTAGGTTCCTGTTCCCCCGCTTCTCACCTAGTCAAAGGCTCTCTCTCCTCTAAGACCAAGTGAAAATCCCCTTTTCCCATGAAGACCATGAGTACCACTTAACTGACCACACAGTCACACTTATATTTCTAAAGTAATTTATGTTTTACAAAGCACTTTCCATACAATTACTTAACATATAATTATTTTCGTAAAAAGTTAATTCACTTAGTGCTCACAAAAAGTCCTATAAGATTGGCATTACTTGTTTTCATTTTACTGATGGAAGAAACAAAAGTAGAGAGCAACTACAGGACTAGTCCAAAGGCACCTGGTACTAAGCCTACACAAACCAGGATTTGAAGCTAGCTCTTATAACTACCTGACCAATGCTTTCTCTAACTACCCCAATATCGTTTTCGTTTAATTGTTCTCTAATTCTTCCATGTATTTCTATCTTCTCTTTACTAATGAGTTCAGGGACCAAAGGGTGGATTTGCTTGTATTCTCTACAATACCCAGAACATGACCGGGCACATAGAAGGTGCTAATATCACAGATTCTACCTATCTCATTTGTCCTACCTTCTCCAAGAGAAGTCTTGGAAAGCAGCAGAGAGAAGCATGGAAGACATGAAAAGAGGACAGAAGCTAGCATGCTTACAATACATAAAAAAAAAAAAAAAAGATGGAAAGACGTAAAAACAAATTATACCCTAAGACAAAAGTAGCAAACACCTTCATTCTTACTTTGTTTCATCTCACCATTCCACGTACAGATATTACAAGAAATTCCCAAGACTAGGGGAATAGCAACGTGGGTAGAAAGAATCAAGAGATTAGAATTATAGGTACCTTAAGACCCTGGGGTGTCTAAGGTTTCAGGCATCGTTGTGGCTTTTGAGGAAGGGCCTAAAGCCAAGGTCAGCATAGTAATGGTCCATACAGTGAATATTTTAGGCTTTGTGGGCCATATTGTCTCTGACACAACTACTCAATTCTGTTGTAGCACAAAATCAGCCACAGACAATACACAAACAAAAGGACATGTTTGTGTCCCAGTAAAACTTTATTTATAAAAATAGACTAAGGTTTGCCAACACCTACTCTACTTGGGCCAACCACTGTTAAACTGCCACATTTGTCAAATGCCCTTTGTTCTTTCAGTCCTATTTTCTGCCTAACTCAACCAGGGGCAGTTATCACCCCATGGAGGGCATGTATGGCAATTTATAGAGGACTTTTCGGTTGTCAAAGACTTGGAGGCACTAGTGGCAGGGGGTCAGGGATGTTAACATCCTGCAAGGCAAAAGGCAATCCTGCACAAGACACTGCCCTGCCCAAGATGCCAAGGGCATTATTCCTGAGAATCAGGCCGGCTCATCCACCCACTGCCACAAAGCTGCTTATGCACCTAAGTTTAAGTTGTCCCAAAGTACAAAATAAACCAAGAAGTTCAAGATGACACTGACCATCCCTAGTTCTGTTTTCTCTTTTCATTAGGCAGGCATGCAAACATGCCCACACGTACAAACACACATGTACAAACCTGTGCAAATACACAGATCTGAGGCAAAAAGAAAAATGTCCTCTTCCCGTTGCACTGTTTTGGTTTTGAAAACATAGCCACTGCTGTTAGCAGAGACACTGCCAGATGAAACGTGCTTTGTTCACCAAGGCATACAAAGGTTTAAAGGAACAAGTGAGCTAGCTGCTTTCCACTGGCTAAAGAGAAGCAAGAACTGGTGGGCATTTACTTCACTACTGTCGGCTTGGTGAATTCCCTCCCCTCCCTCATTTCTCATTTCCTCTTTGATTTACTTCTCCTGGCCTACAAATAAAAGGTGGCACCATCTAGTTCCTCCACTTTTGGATCACAGTAAACTTGGCACCTAATAAATCAATGGTCACTCGTAAGCTGCACAGCATATCTCTTAATTCAACTTTGGTTTGGAACAGACCAAACAGGCATAGCCCTACTGCAGCTGCTGGATAGGAAACATTAAAAGATAAAAACTTGGTTTAAAGTCACTGTGGTTAATAAGTGACCAAAGTCTGATTCAGCCAGTTTAAAGACAACCTTAACAGTATGCAACCAAACTAGCACAAAGAAGGAAGCAGAGTGAATAGTTCCAGGGACTGCCCAAGGGTGGAGTGAGATAATACCCTACACTGAGGTAAAGAACAGCTGGTCACAAAGCACTGAGCTGACTTTGTGACCACCTAGAGGGGTGGAATAGGGAGGGTGGGAGGGAGATGCAAGACGGAGGAGATATGGGGATATATGTATATGTATAGCTGCTGATTCGCTTTGTTATAAAGCAGAAACTAACACACCATTGTAAAGCAATTATATTCCAATAAAGATGTTAAAAAATTTTTTAATAAATTTATAAAAACAAAGAAAGAACAGCTGGTGATTAAGCCAAATAAGTCAGCACGCTTACTACCAGATAGAAATATCAAGGTGTTTAGCTACTTTGCTCCCAATTATGTTTGTAATTTACTGTAGCATCAAGTTTAATGAGCTATACAGTTACCAGCTTATTCACTTAATAAACGTTTATTGAGCACCAGAGCAGAATACTACTCTGGGTTAGGTAGTATTCTAGGTACTGAGGATGCAGCATTCAATAAGATATAAAAGGACCCTACTACTCTTCTAGAGCTTACATTCTAGACTGTATATGTGTGTGAAGAAGGCACAGAAAGGCAACAAACATAAGTTAAAACATGGTTAAGTGCCATGATGAAAAACACATGGACGGATGTGACAGGGGGCGAATGCATGGTCAGAAAAGGTCTCTCTGGGAAGGCATCTGAGCTGAGAGCTGAAAGACAAAAAGCAGCCAGCCAATGGAAAACCTGGAGAAGTTCATTCCACACAAAGGAAGAGCCCAAGGCAGGATCAAACACCCCATTTTTTGAGGCAAGAAAAGAAAACGAGTATGGCTATAAAGGAAGGAGGAAGGGGATTGCGAGGCCAGAGAGGTAGTCCAAAGCCATGATCATGAAACTAGTAGCCCGTAGCTGTGAGTGTGGATTTCACTGTATGAGTGATGAATCCATAAAGCTTCCATGCAACACAGAGACATGAATTGCTTTACATTTTGAAAAGATCAGTCAGGCCCGGGGGAGGAGAATGAACTGTAGGGGTATAAGAATGAGCACAGGGAGGCCTGTTAGTTAGGAGACTACCAGAGTAATCTAGGTAAGAGCTGCTGGTAGATTAGACTAGGATGACAGCCATGAAAACAGAAGGGAGAATAAAAGTGATTTGGAATATATTAAAAAGTAAAATCATCTCAACTTGGATTGGATATGAGGAGTGAAAAAAAGAAAGGAATCCAGGATGAAATCTTAGCTTGGGTTACCTGGGAAATAAAGCCTGAGGCCTAAGCTTATAGGCTACCGCTGTGTGGGGCGTAGGATCCAAGGGAGAAAAAAAAAGAAAGAAAAGTGAGGCAGGAAGGAGGGAGAATAAATATAAGGCATATGTTAAGCTGACAACAGCTTCAAAACAAACACAGATGATTGTTAATATTGTAGAACTTCTTCAGAGACAGTATGAAACCTCTTTGTATTGGAAACAGTCCAGTGGGGAAAGGAGGAAAAAGAATTTACCTGCAGCCTCCCTCCCATATCCTGTCTCACCTAGATCAAAGTCAGCCCCACAAGGCTTTAACCCACTCACACTTCTGGGTGTGTGACCCAGTGCCTCTAAAGCACCTATAGGTCCAACCTGGCCTGTGTCAAGCTGTGATGGTCTTTCATTATCAGTTAGCACCGTACATAGGGGCTTTCTGGTCTGCGCTGACAGCAGCAGCTGCCAGGACTTTATGGTAATAAGAATATTTGTAAGAACCTATAATGAAAAATAATCTGAAAAAATATATATATATAAACTGAATAACTTTGCTGTATTCCTGAAACTAACACAACATTGTAAATCAACTACACTTCAATTTTAAAAACACATTAAAAAAAAGAATACCATGAGCTGTCTCAAGGGCAGGGTTTTGGAGGTGAGTGGGGCTGATTAGCTCTGGAATGGCACATAAACCAGCAGAGATGACTCCTGGCGTTTGATGTTAAAAGTGGCTCACTAATATTTAGAAAATGAAATGAAAATGAGCAATGAAAATGAGCAAAAGAAAACAGCAAGCAAAGAAGATTAACAAGCAGTGGACACTGAGACAAAAGGGAACTCATGAGAGTGTGGTGTTGCAGATTACAGGGCAATATATTTAAGAAGGGAGTGCTCAGCTGTGTGGAATACCAAGAGGCACACTAAATGAGAACCAAGACATGAAGATGGGATTTGACAACATGGAGGTCATCAACAACCTTTAGAAGTGGATTAGTGGGGACAGCAACTTGACTGGAATGGACTGAGAGGATGATTCATCAAGAAATGGAGTTTGGGGGCTTCCCTGGTGGCGCAGTGGTTGGGAGTCCGACTGCCGATGCGGGGGACACGGGTTCGTGCCCTGGTCCGGGAGGATCCCACATGCCGCGGAGCGGCTGGGCCCGTGGGCCATGGCCGCTGAGCCTGCGTGTCCGGAGCCTGTGCTCCACAATGGGAGAGGCCACAGCAGTGAGAGGCCCGCGTACCGCAAAAAAAAAAAAAAAAAAGAAATGGAGTTTGTTTTGAAGGGGGAGCAAAGAAATGGTAGGGTGTGTGGAGTCAAGGGAATGTTTTCAAATGGATGCTATCAGGGTATGTTTGTGTACCAGTGAGAGGGAGCCGGGGGGGCGGGGTGGGCAATAAGGGGTAGGGGAATAGAAGGTACAAACTATTATGTATACAACACAGGGAATACAGCCATTATTTTATAATAACAAATGGAGTATAACCTTCAAAACTTGTGAATCACTATATTGTACACCTGTAACTTATATAATATTGTACATCAATTATAATTCAGTAAAAAAAAGGGTAAAAAAAGAGAGAGGGAGAGAGAAGACAACAGATGACATCAAAATGAAAGGGGGTTTTAGGAACAATATTCCTGAAAAGGCAAGAGAGATGAAGTCTAGTGCACAAGTGGAGGGGTGGGCCTTTGAAAAAAGAAGGGGCACTTCATTACAACACAGTGAACGCAGATGGCTTGGATGCAGATGCACTCAGATTAGGAGATGTGGTGGTGAGAAAATAAAGGCATTCTACACTGACTGCATCTATTCTCTTCCAAAGAATAAGAGGCAAGATCACAGTCATTAAATATATTCAGGTTGGCACTCAACAGAATGTGTTTCACACAGCCAGGTCACCTTCAGGTTCACATTGGTAAGTATGCTTTTCTAGACAAGGAACAAAATTCATGGTAAATTCTAATTATATTCTAGCTTCACACACATACACACTAATACTCACAAGAAAAAATGAAGCCACTTAGCTACACAATCAAATATCACCATCTAGTGGTTGAAACCTTAAAAGCCAACATCAAAGCTGGGACCCACATTGTGATTCTTGAGAAGATATATCCTAGTTAGAATTAATTCAAGAAAAAGCTGTTTGAACAAAATAACTTATAAAAAGAAACCTTTAATACTGCATGAAATCTACCAATCACATATAAAATCTTAAAATAAATTACCTAAAGTATATTTACTGAGTGCTTACTAGGTGCTAGGTGGCATGCTAAGCTCTTTTACATGGACTTGCTCTTTAATACCCCAATAGTCTATGAGGTAAGTGTCACCATTTTAATATAAGGAAACTAGAAATTGACCCTTGAAATTGACCCTTGAAATTGACTAGAAAACTAGAAATTGACCCTTGAAATTGACCCTTGAAATTGACTAGAAAACTAGAAATTGACCCTTGAAACTAGAAATTGACCCTTGAAAGGTTAAGGCCCCAAGTTTATACAGATATAAATGATAAAACTAGGATCTGAACGGAGTTAAAATAACTTCAAAATCCCCACTCGTAACCACTAGACTTACTATACTGTCTCTATAAGGCACCAACATTACTTAGGGCTTGTGTAGAAAAGTAAACTAGTCTTCTGTTACAAAGAATCATGAATACTACAAGGTAGAACTTCAGAATTTAAAAACCATTCCATTGCAAACCAAATTTTTCTAAGAGCAGTTATAGTTTCTTACTAAGGAAATAAAATGGACAACAGGAGACTCTGATGCTCAAGAACTATGCCTCCTTTGGAGGAAGGCTGACATTAACACACTTGGATCATGCATAGTCAATGTGTTCAGAAAACTCTCTCGGTGCTAAATAAAACTAAATAAGAGAATCTTGAGGGCAAAAATGAAGAAAATCACAAGGAGGCAAAAGAATGCATCCCAGGAAGTAGAAGGTGCTCCCTCCTCCCTCTCTCCTTCTTTAGCAATTCCTCCAGGGGCATCCCTACTTCTCTACCATTCTAAGGATTATTACTCATTCCAAGTTCAAAGCTGTTCCGTATTTTATTACTTAATCCTTACCATCATAGGTTACAGGGAAAGGAATAAGACTCAGAAAAGAACAATAATTTTCAAGTGTCATATTCTCATACAGATAGGAAAATTCTATTCCCAAAGGTCCTTGTGGTTGGGATATGAAATAAAATATGTTCTCAGAATACTGTGTTCTAACCTGGAGTTTAAAATATATATTCCTATAGTACAATGGTAGTTGGTACAATTCCTATAGTACAATGGTAGTTGGTACAATTAACTACAATGGTAGTTAATCCACAAAAACCTATTTAGCCATAATATAGCAAAACATAGCAGCCTTATAAATATTCAATAAATATTTACTGAGGGCCTGGGAAGTGCCACAAATTGGTCTAAGAGCTGAAGGCAGAGGACAAAAGTCTGTCTAGACAAAGTCCCTACATTCCTGGAGCTTACATTTCTACAGAAGAAAGACAACTAAATATAAACAACTAAATAAGCGTATAAGGTAACTTCAAAAAGGGAGAAATACTATAAGAAAATTTAATATGCTGATGTGACTGTGGTTTTTCATTACTTTGTTAAAGTCATAAAATTACTTTTCACCATTGCCAATAGAATATAATGAAAAGGGTCTTACTGTTGCATATAAAGAGATCACAGTCTAGTTTTTTTTCTTCAGCAGTATTTGCTGCAAACTTATTTGTATTTCTTTGCTCCAGAAACACCAAGTTGGTAGAATCTTCCTAAACATGTAAAACAATTTCTTTTACATGTTTAGGAAAATTCTTTGCATTTCCATATTCTGTTCCCACTTTCTTGAAATGCTTCCCACCACTATTGGTTTGGCAAAGTACTACTCCTTCTTTGAAACCCAGCTGAAGATTGAACTTATCTGTCAGAACTTCCTTGATATACCAGACAGAACTGGTGGCTCCATTCCCTGTGATTCTGAAATATTCTGTATGAACTAACCTGTCTTACTGCATACACTACTCTGCAATGTATTGATAATTATCTGTATTCTGTGCATCTTACCAAAGGCTGAGCTCCTTAAAGTCTGATAATATATCTTACCTCTCTTTGAATGTTTTTTTAAAGAAGGATGGATGGATGAATGGTTATTTGATGTTATATTTTAATGATGACATTACACATTTCTTAAAAGTTGACTCATTTTATACACATTGATACATCAATAAATGTCTAATACTGTTCCTGAACCAATAACTGCCACCCTAGCAACTAATTTACTTCCTGATCTGTCACCATAGATGAGATCAACTTAATGATATCCTTTGAAACACAGATTTAGAAATATACATATAAGTCATGAGTAAAGAATTTTATTTTTCATTCATTTGTAAGGTTTATTTGACTAGTATTCCTTTCACCTAATCACAAAATAGAAGTTCAAAATTCTTTTTTTTTTTTCTTGGCCACACCATATGGCATGTGTAAGCTTAGTTCCCTGACCAGGGATCGAACCAGTACCCCCTGCAGTGGAAGAGCAGAGGCTTAACCATTGGACCACCAGGGAAGTCCTAGAAGTTTAAAAATTTTTAAAAACAACAACAACAACAAAAACATGACTTCCCTGGTGGTCCAGTGGTTAAGAATCAGCCTTCCAATGCAAGGGACGCATGTTCGATCTCTGGTCAGGGAACTAAGATCCCACATGCCGTGGGTCAACTAAGCCCACACGCCACAACTAGAGAGAAGCCCACACAACACAACTAGAGAAGCCCACGAGCCGCAACTAAGACCCAATGCAGTCAAATAAATAAATAAATATTTAAGAAACAATAAAAAAGGCTGATGTAATGGAGGAAGAGGGAGTACGGGGTTGCTGGGTAGTCAGGGAGAGGTTTGCTGAGAAGAGGACATGTGAGCAGAGATCTGAAGGACAAGACGACAGACATCAGAACACAGGAAATAAGAGCTTTTCAGATGGAGTCATAAGACAAAGTTGTATTAAGAACTGTTCAAAAACACAGGGAAGACCAATGTGGCTAAAAATGTAGTAAAAATGATGGTGGTTTAAGATAAAGTTGATTTGGAAGACAGGGACTGAGTTTTATTTTTCTTAATTTAACTTCAGTATTCTTCCTTATATTATTTCCTATTCCTTATATTACTTTCAATCAATTGACTATTCTCTTAGATATTTTTAAACCATTATTTCTATTTATTTTTGGCTTAGAGTAGCCAAACGACTCATTTCTACCAGAGTCCTTTAATTCTGTTATCTTTTAAAGCTGTGTATACATTACTCCAAAACAAGTGCTAAATAGCTAAAAAACTTAATCATCTCACAGTGTTCTCCATTCAAAATAAAGCATCCAATCCAGCTGATTTCAGTGAAATGACTCAGTGTTTTGACATGCAGGAAAAAAAAAATGAGTTATTTTGTTTATACACAAAGTTGGTATCTCTCATCTACCACAGGATATTCATAGGGAATCCCATGGCAATAACTGAATAGCTTTTCCCTTCTACACACTAGTGTGGTCTAGAGAAAAAGATAAAAACAACAAAGTTAATGAACTTTTAACAGGCATTTACAGGAATTTCTAAAGATGTTTTATGGATGTTCTGAAAATGATTTCATAAACATGGAAAATTTATAGTTGGTTTTCTTCTGACTAAGACAGAATGGCCAATCTTGCAAAGTTCTACAAGAGAAAAATCTTTGCCTAAAACACTGCAAATGAGAATTCACAATCTAACATTAGGCCATTAAGCTGTTAGTTGTCCTTGATTTATTGTCTACCATTCACTCCCAATTTGAGGTGCTAATATATTATAGCTTAAGCATTATTTTATGTTTTATATTACAATGAGTTAATAAGATTACTCCCAGAATCAAAAATAATAACATGCCTAGAAACAAAAATGCTGGTTCCTCAACTTTGACTCAATTATGACAAAAATGATAAACAGGAATCTTATAACCATCCTTACCAACAGAAAAAAAAAAGAAAGAAAAAAGAAGATAAAGAACAAAGAAAATAATTTTTAAAAAGTGCTTCTTGTTCAGCACTACTTTTAATTTCTCAAACTCTTCGGCACCACAAGGGAGATACCAGTCAAAGGCACAAAGGCCTGACTGTAGCTCTCTGGATGATCTGAGGAGTATTCTGTCCTACCAAAGGCCAAAACTGTTCTCGAAAAGAAAACTCTAAAAACATACCTTTTATTTTCAGCCAAAGTGGCTCCTTCGTCCTTCAGCTGTTTACTCTTCTCAGCACAGTCTTGAAGGAGAATTTCTTTCCTCCGTTTAACGGCATGAAGCCAGTTCCCTTCATCATTCTCAACTGCATCCTTCTCATCAGCAGCTTCAGCTTCAAACTGCTGGGAAGTGACCTTTGAGACCTTCTCACCAATCTTCCTTTTCCATCCAAAGGAAGCCATTCTGGAAAAATGACAAGGAAAGAGCTTTAAATTTCAAACTTGGCCTTTTATAGAAGTATTCCAACAAATAGGTAAAGAAAGGATAATAGGATTAGACTGTCATCATTTTTTGACCCCTAATTAAAATAGTGGATCTAGGCAATAATCACTGAAGGCTGCTAACATCATAAAGACAAGTCCACAATTGTATCTCCTGATGGAAGTGACGCAGCATCCATGAAGTACTTCTGCCAAAAGTTAAAGCTCAATCAGATCAAACCTCTACCAGTTTACAAGAAATATGGGATACAGATGAGCATGCTAAATAAGATGTCAGAGATGCAGACAGCAAGAAACAGAAACTAAAGAAAAAACTGGCTTCTTCAAGAAATAACTGCCAGGTTTCTTCAAGAAAAAAAGAAAAGTGAGACTTAAGAAACACACAAATCAAATATAATGTGTGGAGCTTGCTTAGCTACAGGTTCAAACAAGCCAATGGGGAAGAAACCTTTATGAAATAATAGGGGAATCAGAACAATGATTTCATATTTGATAATATTAAGAAGTTCCTCCTTTTTTTTTTGGTATAACAGTATTGCGATTATGTTGACAAAAAGAGTGCTTGTCTTTTAGGAATACATATTAAAATATTTTACATGAAATTACACGATATCTAGGAACTGCTTCAAAGTAATCAGCGGGAGTGGGGAGTGCAATAGAAGAGAGATATAGATAAAAAGATTGCTTTGAGTTGATAAGCAATGAAATTAGGTGGTGAGTACACAGGATTCTCTGTACTTTCCTCTCTCCTTTCATATATGTTTGGAATTTTCCATAAAAAGTTTCTGAAAGATTCAAACTTAGGAAATGACTTAATTCACAGAACTATAGGGTTAATCAGAATGATAAGAAATGTTAAACTATTTTGTAAATCTGCAATAATATACAAATGTAAGGGCTAAGCGAGACAGCATAACTAATGGAACAAAGTTAAAGGAAACCCTGGAAGAATTGAACAAATATTTATTTAGAGAAGGGATTTGCTGAGGGATCGAGAGCTCTTGCTAGTTACATGGATGGGTTTAAAGATACTGAGAAACCCTTGGAATTCTATATACATTTTTTTTTTTTTTTTTTTTTGCAGTATGCGGGACTCTCGCTGTTGTGGCCTCTCCCGTTGCGGAGCACAGGCTCCGGACGCGCAGGCTCAGCGGCCATGGCTCACGGGCCCAGCCGCTCCGCGGCATGTGGGATCTTCCCAGACCGGGGCACGAACCCGCATCCCCTGCATCGGCAGGCCGACTCGCAACCACTGCGCCACCAGGGAAGCCCTCTATATACATTTTTATATGCTTGTGTGCAATCTGCACAAGAGTCTCTAAGCTTTCATTCCATTCTTAAAGGAGCCTATGACCCCAAGAAGATTATGATCGACTGATCAACTATCGAGATAAGGAAAAGCAATGAACCAGAGGTCTCCATAAAACTATCAAAGAATGGGCATTGTGGCAGTAAGGGAGGGAGAGAAATGAAATAGCAAGTAAGTTCTAGCAGATACCAAGATCTTTATCACTAATACACATGCTGAAGTAAAGTGTAAGTAACCACTAGAATGAAGGAGTCAAAAAAACTGAGGTTGGCTATGAGGTCACTAACATGGAAAGGCCCAAGATAATGGCAGATTTTGGAGGGGTAAGAAAATTGTGGGTCATGTACCTAAGTTCTTAATGAATATGACAAAGTGCCAATAAATTACAGCAATCAAGAAATGTACAGGTTGATACGGGTAACCACATGCTTTCCACAGGAGCAGAGATTTCTAGAAAAGCCTGTAGGAGTAATGGATTATAAGCTATACTAGGGAATCAGGACAACGTCAAACTCTCTCCCCAGACCCATTATAATAGAGAAGAATGAGTTTCCTCTGTTTAAAGATGACTGCAAGTAACTTAGGGAAAGAACCAAGAAATGGCTGAAAATGTAAGTGTTGTTACTAAGGAACACAAGTCCGGAGGCCCAGAAAGAGAACAACAGGAGAGAATGAATCGTTAGGAAAGTCTCACGAGATAACAAAATAAGTCAAGATAAGAAAGAAGTCTTGTATTTATGACTGTCCCTAAAGGAGACAAGGATGAGGATGGTTACGTTTTCTGGCTTCAAGTTTCCAAGTTGGCAATGTGAGGGACCAAGAAGTGTGGGAACTAATAATACAGACATTATACCCTGCCACAAGCTAGAGAATGCTTCTCTTCACTGAGACGTAAAATGCAGCACCCAAGACGAGAAACCTAATGAACACAAACAGGTAATGAAAACAGCATCCTTCCGGGTATAGGGATGTAGTCAGAGGTGAGGAATTCAAGAACCGATTTACCCGAAAATGTTACCGCACAGGAGAAAACAGCATTAACGATTTCCCCTCATTTTGCACAACAGTAAAGAAGACCGAAGTTCATAAAGACTGCTCAGGACGTCACCCGCGAGTTCACAGCCCCGCCCGCGGCCGCGGGCCCCTGCCACGCTGGGGGCAAAGCCAGCTCGCTTCCGCTCCTCCCGCCGTTCAGGACGGGTCAAAGCCGCACCGCCCGCCTAATCCGCCCCGGGCGCGGGTGCCAGGGAGGGCCCGATCCCCAGACTTGCTGGTCCCTAGTGACCAACCGTAGCGTCCAGGCTCTGCCACACCCGCGGTGGGCCTCAACTCCGACTTCTGAAGCTCCTTTCTCCCGTTACCCCAAGACCCACCAGCCTCGCTTTCCTCAACTTCCTCCCGCTTCCACCACAGACCCGTAACCCCTGTTACCTGATGACCACTCCCCGGGTCCCGTGTTTACATTCCGCTTGCCCTTTGCCCACCGGAAACGGAAATTACCGCGCCTGACCTCCTGCCTGCTTGCCGTAGGTGCAGGGTGTCCCAAGATAGGGCGTTGCCCGATATGGGGCGTGCGAACAGTCCGGAGAAGCTGGCAGGGAAGAGGCGACTCAGCGCTTTTCTCTTCCGCAATCCTTTCCCCGGGACCACAAATCCCAGAAGTCACTGCGGCCGCCCCCACCCCATTATTACCCTCCGAGGCTGGTAGTCCGGGCCGCCCGGGCAAGGCGCGCCCTCTAGCGGCAGACGAGAGCGTCGGCGCGTGGGCGCCCACAACTCGGAAGCGCGGGAAGCTACGGCTGCGCCGGCTGAGTGCGCGCGGAGAGGACAGCCCCGGCGGTACCACGAGGTCCATCCAGTCAGCAGGTAAAGGAGAAGAGGCCCGGGAAAACGATTTGGGGGGAATCCAGAGCATTGACTCACGACTCTCCCTAAAGGAGTTTACAACCTAGTTGATGAGGTCGTCCAGACGCTGAAGACAGAGGCAAACCCGACTGAAAAAGGGTACGGCCGTGGCTCAACCGTTGGGGAAAAAAACCTGCAAAAAGTTGGACTCAGTTTCTCTAAAGAAGAAAAAATTATGGCCCGAAAGTAGCTGTCTTGAAAATTTTTAAAAAGTGGGGACATGTAATACGGGGAAGTGTTTAGGAAATTGAAAAATTAAGATCGTTTTGATTTCTTAATGTCGCTGTGGATCATTTTTGTAGACCAGTTTTCTCAACCTCAAGGCTGTAGCTTTTCCAACGGGATGATTCTTTGTTGGGAGAAGGGGGCCTCTCCTGTGCAGGGCAGAGTGTTTAGCGGCATCCCTGGGCTCTACCCACTGGATGCCATTAGCATCCACTCCCACCCCACCAGCTGTGACAAGCAAAAATGTCTCCAGACATGAGAAAATGTACCTGGGGAAAAGATGGACCCCCCCCTCACCCCTACCCCATTGAGAACCACTGATAGGAAGCAAGGATTCTCCAAAGGTGATCCTCAGACCTGAGGGTCGTCAAGATCCTTTTAAAGTCAAAACTATCCCTATTTTCATACTAACATGAAGACGTCATTTACCTTTTTCACAATGTTGACATTTGCGCTTAGAGTGCAAAAGCAATGGTGGCTAAAACCACTGGCACCTCAGCCCGAATCAGGGCAATGCTACCAAGCTGTACTAGTAGTCATTGTATTCTCCACCACTGTACACACTCATTGTAAGAAAAAGAAGAGGCAGTCCCTCAATGTCCTTGAAGAAGCAGTAAAAATTATTTTATTAAAATGACCCTTGAGTACACACATTTTTTTTTAATATTGTGTGACAAAAATGGGAGGTACAAAGTACTTTTGCTGTATATTGAAGTATGATGTCTCAAGATAAAAGCACTCGTGAAATTGCTTTATAAACTGAAGTAGATGCTTTTTTTGTGGAATACAATTTTTACTTAGAAGGGCTGACACCCCTGCTGGTTTTCAGGCTTGGGTCTGACAGGCCTTTTCGTGAAAATGAACAAAGGGAGCCTGTTACATCGAGGAAAACAATCGACAGTTACCAATGATAAAATTCAAGAATTTAAGCAAAAATCATCATTCTGGAAAACATGTATTTGCCACAGTGAGCTTGCCAGCTTCACAGTACTTTCAGATTTTTCCAGTGAGATCAGTGGTGGTATCAGATCCGATTTTTATTTATATTGTTGGATTAAATGTTTCAACATCGGTAAGAACTGTGGAAGTGAACCAGTTTTTTCAAAACGAGCAATACGCAATTATGGTAGCCAACCTCCAAGATAGCCACCTGTGATCTCTAATCCTGGCATTCATACTCTTGTGTAGTTCCTTCCTACATCATACCAGGATTGTTCTGTGTGGCCTGTAGGATAGGGCAGAAGTGATAGTATACCACTTCTGATATTATATCACTTCTGATATTAATAAAAAAGACACTACTAAGGTGGTGGCAATGTTACTTCATCTGGGTTAGAGGTTTACATGGCCATGTTCATTGCAAACCTAAAACACTGAAAATACATCAAGCCAAATATTTTATGATTTGTGCACTTTTCTGTATATGTTATACCTCTATAAAACTCTTTAAAAAATATATATCTCCCTAACAAGGCATTCAGAGCAGGATTTATGCCTTATGGTCACATTCATAGTGCTTGGTTCATAGTTGCCTTATGAGGGGATATAGTTTGCAGAGTAAAATAATTAAACGGTGCTCGAAGCCGTACCCCTTTCTAAAAGGAGTCTTTCCTAAATCTCTCAAATAACTTAATCTTGATCCACTCTACCCTAGTAAAGGCGACCTCCAACACTAAGTTTTCACACTTCACCCACCACTTTCCTACTTACTTTGGTCTGTGATCATAATGCATCTATTTATATATTTAATAATTTCCCATGCTGTCTGTATAGACAACATGATCATCTAACAAGTTGCTAGAAATCCTCTACATTTGTCATAGTTAACGTTTATTGTCATCCACAATAAATAGAACAGCCCATTTGTTTACAATAAATAGAACAGTTCAATAACTATTTTTCAGACAAGAGAATTTCTTGTACAATTTTGTTCAGTCAGGTTACTTAAGAGTAATTAAGTTCCCTAAAAGAACAATCTATGTGCTGTTCATAACAGTCTAGTACTGTGTTCTGTTAAAATTATCAAGCTATTTTAAGGATTCAGAATGTCAGCAATCTAACACAAGCCCTGCCAACAACGCCGTATAAGATTTCATACTGACTGAATTCTAACAGGAGCGGAATTCTAACCAAATCTAATGTTAGCAGCCAAAGATAATTGCTCTGATTTTTATTGTATATAACTTAATATTTTGTTCAGGTGGTTAATTTTTAGATGAAACAAAAACTCACTAATTTAGATGAGACAAAAATCACCACGTTTAAGTGCTAAAATCTGTTCAAGCACTATACTTTAGGCACATTGTTTAAAAAGTGCACAGATGGTCAGCCATAACAAGTGCCTTTTTTTTTTCCATGTAGTTTTCCCAGAAGTTAAAAAAGTTAAGCACATTGTAAGTCGATGAAAAATGATGTTTTTCTTTATTATCCGTTTTCCAAATCAAAGTATTTGAAATTGTATCCTTAAATATACTCTGGTCAAGACATACATGAACAAGTCTCAGAAATATTGTACCACAAAGATTGATTTCTACCATACTACCAATTTATAATTATGTTTTATGTGGACTTTCATTCATCTAGTGAAGAGAACTCACGAAGAAAATATGATTTCTGTTGTGGATGGGGGAGATGGAAGGAGTTAAAGGGAAAAGATTTAAATACATTTTTTTTCTTTCATTCCAAAGGTTCATGGAGTTCTACATCCACCCATAGTCCACCAGTCATTAATTCAGTGTGAATGGTATCACTACAAGGTCAAAAAGTAGGGGGGGGGGGGGCAGGGTGAGAGGGCAGGACTTTTTGTACAAAATCATTTAAAACTCTGAAAAACTACAGAACCATCCAAAGAAAAAATATAAAGTAAAAGCAATGGAGTTTATTTCAGTGAAATTATTTTAAATTAGATATGATATATTAAGCTCCCATATCCCCCAACCTGGTAGAAAAGTTCCTCTCAGTGAGAAATCATTTATTTTAATGGCAAAAATTTTACATATCAGTAAAATCTGTTATATTTAAAACTATGTATACAGTACATTTCTGGCAAAAACCTTATACATCTTTCAGTTGTCAAGACAAAGTAAAAATATGGTTGCATAAAATCACAAAAAATATAAATTGCTGAAAAGATAATAAAAAAAGATTAAAAATCATTTGCATTGACTCCCTTACATCTTCAATTAGTAAGAATTTGCAAACCACAGTAAATTTCTGAAAATTCTGATGCAACCTTGACATACTCAACCAAAAGTTGTCATTTCAAATATCCCAGCTTAAAAAAAGAATTTACTGCAATAGTCTGTGCATTTATTATACTATTTGTACAAGTGCAATATTTAAATATCTTCAAAATAAAACTCAGTAACTAAAAGGAACCACAATAACTTAAAAGAAGCAGTTTACAAAATTAACAATTTTTAGAAGGTCCTATTTAATTGGTTCCTCTTTTTTCCCTGCTCCCCACAACAGGTTATAGAGACATTACAACGATGTCTTAGTTCTATATACAAATCTGTAGCTTTAAAAATACAGTCTTCTGTTCTTAACATTAGGAACATAATGCTGCATTTAGAGCCTACATGAAGTCAATATCCTCAAAACAGAGGGCCACATACAAGTTATAAATACAGTTTGAACTTATATTTAAATGGAACTCCTATAATTTTATACAGCTTTCAGATTCTAAGTTGAATAGAATAAGCCCTGGACAAAAGGAAGCAAGGTTTTTCTTTTGAATTCAGTGCATGTTTCTAGGGGTACTGGAGCCAAATCTACAACTACAGTAACTATGCAAGCTATCATGACATTTGAGTACATTATCATCTGGTTACAGAGGTGCCAAAAACAATACTACAATACAAAGAGTCTTAAAAGAGAAAAAAAGATAGTTCCATTGCAATGGAAAAATAACACCAAAAAATTCTTCTTGAAGTTAAAATATAGTATAAGGCAATTATGGGTGACACAGTAATTTTTTATTACCATACACATGATACGAATTTTATCTGAGGTGACTAAATTTTTTTCTTACACCTATTATGTAATGCATTATACTAAGAGCAAGAGAAAGAAAATATAAATCAGAGTTCTTAGGAAGATTAAGCAACTTTAGGCAGTTTCCATAATGCTACTTTTAAAAAAGTAATTAAAATCCAAAGCAAATGTTACTATTTAGAAGAACTAACTGATCTGTTCCATATTTTATCAAAACAATAATAAAGTAATAGCTGATGAAGGAGACACCAAATGCAATGTATAAACTTTAATTGGAGCCTGGTTTGAAATAAATTTGTAGTACAACAGGGGAAATCTAAATATGCATGATTAGATGGCATTAGAGAATTACTAATTTTTAATGGTATTACGGGTTTTTTTAGGAGAATGTCATCATTTTTTTAGGAGATGCTTTAAGTGTTGAGGGGTGATGAATATATCTGCAAAATCCAAATGGTTCAGGGGAAAAAAGCATATATACACACACACACACACACACATATATAACTGTATCTATATACAGATATAGATAAAGCATATATGGCAAAATGTTAACAAATGTTGAATCTAAGTGGTAGATACACATGTGATCACCTTACAGCCTTTCAACTTTTCTTTTAAAAAATGTCCATAATGAAGTCTAGGGAAAAAAAGTCATATCTGAGCATTTAAATAGTTTGCAAGACATGTTCTATGCACTGAATCAATTTAAAAGATACATGATTGAATGACTAGAAATTTTTGCATACATTTAATACTGACTGACATGATGAGCAGAGGACTTTGTGATATTGGCAAAACCAGCATGATTTATTTACAGTATATGCAACACAGCTCTTGTGACAAAAAGAGCAATTTATGTACAGAATATAGTGGGACAAATTGTAAAATTAAACTTAGTGCCTAGAGTATCTGAATATATAAGTTCTGTGTGTTTTTGGACTTAACAAATGAAAGAAAAAAATTTAAATGTGTCCAATATCTTTAAGGTGACTTACCATATACTACAGAATAAGAATATTAAGGAGGGGATATGGAAGAATCATCCAGGCTGTCCCTACTGTTGAAGATACTTGCTATTTAAGGAGCCCAGAAAACAAAATCACCTATAAAGTTCTCTGGGGATTCTAGGCAAATATTTATTGAATAAATTTATGAAGCAAATATATAACACATCAACACGTAATTAATATATGAAGGCCTTTATGGTAAATTAATATTTGACAAAGCCCTGTATACACTAAATATAAAATAGCCAAAAATCAAGTGAGCCTGAGAGATCTATAATTCATTGTGTATATTATATTATTCTATATGCCTACTGAACAATGAACAAAATTATCGTAATTCATTTCTGCACATTATGCTTTTAACTATTAATCATGTTCCAGTCCCTGTGCAAACTGCATTCCGAAAGGCCAACCCTCAGTTATAATTATGTATAACTTGATTATAAATGGAAGCATTTGGCTATGATTTATTATGCATGCTTATTGCTATCAAAGAAATAAGCAAAGTTTTAGGTTTACTGTGCAAGAATTTTAATTAGATTTGCACACATCTCAAAAAATTCTATTGTGTGACTTCCAGGTCTTGGAGTTAAGTCAACAGGAGAAGAGTCAAGTGACGTTACAGATGAGGTAAGAGAAGCTTCTGAGGATTTTCCTTGAGCCTCAGCATCTGAATCATTCCTTTGGCAAGCTCGATAGTTGCTAACTGAGCCCGATCTCTGTGGAGTAGCAGTCCCTGATTTGGCTTCAGTAATTTCATCTGGGTAAAAAGAAAATTCAATTTATTATAATCCATGACACCCTCCCGAAAATTTTAATAGTATTTAATTTGCTTCTTTTAGTGAGATCACTGACCAGCTATCAAGAGCATGTTTACTTTGAATACCTCCTAAAATAGAAGCAATGAATCTGTATTATGCCACTTGCCTTTTTTACACACAGCAATGTATTCCCCTAATGACTTATTAAGATAGGGTACATATTTGGCTACTCATCAGTCTTGCAATCCAGGATTAAAAGAGCCCAATAAACTAATAATGAGGCTTAATAAACATCATTCCCTAGCAATAAAAGTCAATCTTTCTATATTAAAATCATAGAATAAATGCACTTAAAATTTCAACCCTGGAAATCATCTCATTTAACTCCTCGTTTTATTGATAAGAAAACATAAACCCCTTAAGAGTTAAGTGACAAATGAACAGAGAGGTAAATCTAGAACCCAAGTCTCCTAACTCTCATCTTGGTGCTCTTCATTCTCCCACTTTGTCTTCATATTTGATTTAAGATCTTATAAAAGAACAATTCCAATGAACAAAAATCAAGGAAAACCTAAGTTGGGAACACAATATAAAAACAGTAAATGTCCGTTCAATTGGTAAACCCAGGTACTAATAAACCTAAGATTCATGATTTTTTTTTTTTTTTTTTTGCAGTACGCTGGCCTTTCACTGTTGGGGCCTCTCCCATTGCAGAGCACGGGCTCCGGACGCGCAGGCTCAGCGGCCATGGCTCACCGGCCCAGCCGCTCCGTGGCATGTGGGATCCTCCCGGACCAGAGCACGAACCCCTGTCCCCTGCATCGGCAGGCGGACTCTGAACCGCTGCGCCACCAGGGAAGCCCCAAGGTTCATGAATTTAATCCAAATACAACGGAAAAAAATAAAACCCATTCTGTATCTCAGACTGCGTTAGTAAGTGTTAGAAGAAAAATACCATCTAGACATAGACAAACAGGTTTAGCCAACATATCATAGCTCAAAACTGTGTCTTTCTGATACTATGTAGGTACTATCTTTGAGTTTACGAAGAAGACAAAAAATTCACAGGTAAATCTCATCTAATAATTCCATATAATCTTAAATGAACAAAAGTGGCAACATATCTTAATTCAATTGATTTGGCCAATGAAGAATTGCCATAAACTTCTACTTAATTAAAGGTTCTGGGGGGCTTTCCTGGTGGCGCAGTGGTTGAGAACCCACCTGCCAATGCAGGGGACACAGGTTCAGGCCCTGGTCTGGAAGATCCCACATGCTGCGGAGCAACTAAGCCCGTGCGCCACAACTACTGAGCCTGCTATCTAGAGCCCACGAGCCACAACTACTGAGCCCGTGTGCCAAAACTACTGAGCCTGTGCTCTAGAGCCCGCGAGCCACAGCTACTGAGCCCATGTGCCACAACTACTGAAGCCGGCACTCCTAGAGCCCGCGCTCCGCAACAAGAGAAGCCACCGCAGTGAGAATCCCGCGCACCACAATAAAGAGTAGCCCCTGCTTGCTGCAGCTAGAGAAAGCCCGTGCGCAGCAACGAAGACCCAACACAGCCCAAAATAATTATTTTTTTAAAAAAGGTTCTGTTTGTGAGAGAACATTATATATATATATATATATATATATATATATATATATATGTGTGTGTGTATATATATATATATATGTACATACACACACACACACACACACACACACAGAGCTATAGCCTTTCATAATGCTGGGGTAGAATTATTATTGATATTTATTTGAATTATGAGTCAAATGTGTTCCATCAGGCTTTTTAGTAGATAAGGTAAATTAGTTTTAAGAGTCGGGGCTTCCCTGGTGGCACAGTGGTTGAGAGTCCGCCTGCCGATGCAGGGGACACGGGTTCGTGCCCCTGTCCGGGAAAATCCCACATGCCACGGAGCAGCTAGGTCCATGGGCCATGGCCGCTGAGCCTGCGACAGGAGAGGCTGCAGAAGTGAGAGGCCCGCGTACCGCAAAAAAAAAAAAAAAAAAGAGTGTATATGCATGGGAGACCTGAATGAATGTACATTTCAAACCATGGTATGATTTTGCACCATTTACTAGAAGTCAACATTTATTCTAAATAAAATATTTTATCTTACCAAAATGAACTACAAAAAACAGAAATGTAGAAGAAACTATCACTTTAGGATCAGGCTGTATCAGGCTTTAAGGATTTTAGAAGATAATCTTAAAAGGACAATAAACTATTCACAAGATACACAAATGTTCACGTCAACAAAGGCACAAAATCTTATATTCTATGTTCTTTTGCTATTGAATTACTAGGAACAATTCAAGAAGCTTCAAAAGAATCAAAGATTTACTAAAATGCCAAATTAGGTAAAAAGGTCTAATATGTCATCTATGTTGTTCTGTGTGACGTACATACCATCAATACTACGGAAATCCAATAAGTATGTTCTACTGTCCACTTGGTATAACTGTAGACTCATTTTGGAGAATGTACTTGTCACAGGATTCTTCCTTCGAACACGCAAATAATATGGGTTTACAACCTAGCATATGGTATGGAGAAAAACAAAGTCAAAAGGAATTCTTCTAGAAAACATTATATAGACTACAGGTTTGTCAAATGTGCTAATAATCAGAATGCTCTTTCTTTCTTACCTTCCATTCATAATCCAGTTGTTTAATTGCTCTACAAACTTCTGCCATGATATCATTTGGTCGACTTTGACTTCTAATTCCCAAATGCCATTTTGCTTTCCTTACACCTTGGTGTTTGGATTTCTGTGGATTTAATTCATCGAGGGTATGGCGTGCCCTTGGTGTTTCAGCAACCAAGAATGGTACTCTTTCAGGATGGGGCCGGGTCAAGTGGTGATCATCGAGAAAAGAATCTGGTGGGCTTGTTGCCAAGTAAAAATCTTTGGCCTCATTCATTATTCTCCTGTTGTCTATTATGAGGTGGTAGGCAACTGCCAAAGGGTCCTGGTGATTTCTGTTATAAAGGCAGCTGAGAACCTCCTCTTCTGAGCATTCAAATTTTTCACATACTTCTTTTAAGGCTTCATCATCAATCATGGTTGAACTATATGATGGATCCTCAGGAAAGAGATATTTTGGAAGGTCCTGTTTAAACCATTCATGTTCCCTGAGAGAAAATGGCAGGGGTCAGAAGGACTTCGAGGAGAGATGAGACTGAAAGTAACAGTTTGGGGGAATTTAGGATATGAATTCATTTATATTTATACTCATACTGTATTATTATTATTTTTTTTTTTTTTTGCGGTACGCGGGCCTCTCACTGTTGTGGCCTCTCCCGTTGCGGAGCACAGGCTCCGGACGCGCAGGCTCAGCGGCCATAGCTCACGGGCCCAGCCGCTCCACGGCATGTGGGATCTTCCCGGACCGGGGCATGAACCCGTGTCCCCTGCATCGGCAGGCGGACTCTAAACCACTGCGCCACCAGGGAAGCCCTATCATTTTTTTAAAACTGAGATTTTCCTCTTCTGGCTCACATTTCATTGTATATGTTAAGGGAAATTCTCCAGCCTTCCTCTGATTTTAAGAGGGAGAAAACACTGCTGGAGCAACCAGAAACAAAGTGTCTACACTTCAAAGTTTTGGAACAAATGGCAATGGCAAAGACCATGTTATTTCCAGCTCAGAAAGAGAACAAAATTAGTCTGTGGATTCATTATAATACTCTTTGGATATAATGTTAAGTGACAAAATATATAACAACAACAAAAATAGACAACTGTTATTCATTGAGTGCTTACTATGTGGTAGATTTTGGGCTAAACACTTCATATATATTATCTCACCTCATTTTCAAACAACTCTGTGAAGATAATATCCCCTTATTTTAATGAAGGAACTGAGGATTTCCTAACTTCATATATAAAAGGATATTTTTGACTTGAACTATGTAAAAAAAAATATGCTAAAACTAAAAACATTAAGAGAGGAAAACACCCAAAAGAACAATGATTATATTCCGGGTAATGGAATTAAAAATCACTTTAATTCTCTTCTCTAATTTTTTTCGTGTTTTCTAAGTCTTTTCCAATTGTCACATATTTCATTTAAATTGGAAAAAACATGTAAAACACAAGAAAAAGCACCTCTCACTAAGATAGTCTGAAATACAAATTTTACAGAATGACTAGTCCTTCTCCTCTAGTGGTAAAGTCATGCCCCGCCACTCACAGTCTGTTTTTTAGCTAGTCTGCAGCATATGGAGTAAATGGAAAGGAATGAAGCTTTTTTCTTTTCTTCTTTTTTTAATTGGAATATAGTTGATTTACAATCTTGTGTTACTTTCTGCCGTACAGCACAGTGAATCCAGTTATACATATACATATATCCACTTTTTTAGATTCTTTTCCCATATAAGTCATTACATAGTATTGAGTAGAGTTCCCTGTGCTATACAGTAGGTCCTTATTAGTTATCTATTTTAGGAATCAAGCTTTAAGTTCTACATATGATCTTTCTTTCTTCTTCATTATCCTAATGCTTTCTTCTTTACTATTCCCAGATATACGTCTGATTTCTTTCTTCCTTCGCCCTCCATCTCAGAGAAGTGTGCTGTCTAGCCGTTAGAAGACCAAAAGAGAAATTTCCATAAGGGAAAAAAAGGAAAGAAAAATGATGGTAGAAGAAACAAAGTTTGCAGTTTTTTAAAAAATCTTCATCAGAAATGACCTGCCCAAATTTGAGAAGGAGATTTGTCATCATCACTTTTGCCTTATTTAAACTATTCCGTGGAACCATATGCAACTGGTAAAATTGATGGACTTTTTTACCTACAAAACAGTAATTTCATATGTAATTCAATGTATACTACTACAAAAACAAACATGTCATTGATTGAATTAAAATTTTCTCACTCCGAGATGAACAAAAGGGGAAAATACAATAATTTATAAGATCAGAACTCAAATAGCAACACAGAAATTTACTACGAAAAAATATTAGTCCCCATGAGAATATGTAAAAGTCAAACACGAAGCATACTATAGAAAATCTTAAAGAATCACTACCAAATCTAATACCCAACCAGAGTCCTTTTTATTAGCTCTTTTTTTAAATTAAAAAGTAATACACTGATGTAAAGCAATTATACCCCAATAAAGATGTTAAAAAAAAAAAAAAAAGTAATACACTGGGCTTCGCAGGTGGTGCAGTAGTTGAGAGTCCACCTGCCGATGCAGGGGACACGGGTTCATGCCCCGGTCCTGGAAGATCCAACATGCCGCGGAGTGGCTGGGCCCGTGAGCCATGGGTGCTGAGCCTGCGCGTCCGGAGCCTGTGCTCCGCAACGGGGGAGTCCACAACAGTGAGAGGCCCACGTACCGCAAAAAAAAAAAAAAAAAAAAAGTAATACACTGACAAGTACAGGTTTCTGGTAACTGACTATACTGCTGAACTGAATGAATAAGCATTTTCAGAACTCTAATGGAAAACTGATGAATTCATAAAAGTGCTAACAAAAGATCAAGATGAAAAATAATTACATGGGACTGAGTGAACTGATGAGGATGATTATAATTTTTGTGACTTTCTGTTTGAATTAAAAAAAGTTAAAAAAAAAAAGTAACTTACTGGTGTCCTAAGAACTAGTGAGGAGTGACAAAACTGACAGATCAAAGCACCCTTCCCCCACTTCTGACTTTAACTCCTCCACCTTATTTTGTAAGCACCTATTTTTCTGATCAGATATTATCCTGTTTGAAATGCCTAGAAGAGATTATATTTTCCTTACTGAACCCCAAATATATTATTACAACACTTAGCTAAGAGTGAATTCCCCTCTATTTTAGTTATAGTATACACATTTACTTTAATAAAAAATATTGTGTTCAGAATTTCATTAAAGCAACTTTGTAGATGTATGGAATAAAAAAAAAGTAATATAATGTTCACTGCTACAATTTCAAAACAAATAAAGAAACAAAAGCAAAAAAGTGAAAGCCCTTCCTCCTACCAATCTTACTTCCCTAAAGCAGCCAGGTTAGTATGTGTTCTTAAATATCAAAATAAAATAAATGAGTCTATACACTATTTTTAACATAAAAACAGGATTACATTGTACATACTGTTCTGCAAAATTTTCTTTCACTTATATCACTGATACTATTAGATCTGATAATCAAGTTGCTTTATCACCTGATATCTTTGATTGTGGCTCTCTTCATGGGATCCACCTGCAGCATATGTTTCAAAAGGCTAATCACAGAAGGGTTTAAATACTGAGGGGTATAAAAGATCCCATCACATATCTTCTTAAAAAGAGTTGGCACGTGATCATCATCAAATGGAAGTGTTCCACATAATAAAGCATAGAGAATAACCCCACTGCTCCATATATCTACCTCTGGACCAGCATACAATCTGTAACAGGAAATATCAATTGGATTAAACAATCATTAGTAACTTAAAGAGTAAATCAATTAATCATTTTAAATATAAATACTTCATAAAGAATTATTAGTCAGAATATGGTTTCTATAAGTCACTGCTGTGTACTACACATACAGATTCTATACTAATTCTATCAGTATTATCTTTGAAAACAAAAATTAAGAATTTTTTTAAGTTACAAACTATAGCTAAAATTCTCTCCATACTACCTCACAAGGGTCCTCATGATATCCAATCAATAGGGCCAAACTTTGAACAAACATATTATTACTGAATTTAAAACCATTGTTTTTTGGTTACAGAGGAGAGATTAAGTGATCTTTCATCAAGTGAGAATGTTCTGACTCTAAAGCCACTCTCCGAAATAACCCGAGACCTCATACCAAGGTAAAAGGGGCCTGAGGCTGTAGAATGAAGCCCAGCTAACTAATTCGCAGAAGATTTGAAACTCTTATTTGCAATACACTGTAACCCACTGACTTAACTAGCTACTGACTAATTAGATAACCCATTCAAAGTCTGGCTTCAGGGAAGGATTTCTTTAAATTGGTCAAATAAATTACTGAACTGATCAATATATACTATTTTGAAAGTAAAAGTTTCCATACATCTAGACCTCACAGAAAGACCTTATCCAAACTGGGAAAATTAGACTTCAGTAATGGCCCATTACATATATGCACAATTACATTTCTTTTTGTTTATTTAATTAACACTGCCCCCAGTATCCAGGTCCTAAATTGTTTTCTTCCCCAAATAGACAACCCACATGAAATAATAATTTAAACATTAAGTTAGTATAAAAAGGTAATGATGAACCTTGATAAATCTAAAATTAGATATTTCTGCCTTACTCATAACCATGCCTTAACACAAATATAAATAATTTCTCTGAGCAGTCTAGGCAAGCAAGCTTATGAAAATAGAAAGAAAATACTACTCGATTTCTGCATTCTAAATTAATCAGGATGTAAGACATTCAAACAAAGAAACATGGTTTGAATGAAAAGTTATTAAAAGTTAATTATAAAAACTAGTAAACAAACTTTAGCTTCTTTGTTTTCACTTTCAGTAGTATAGTGAAGAACAGTTACTCTTCAAAAAATTAAATTTTCCTGTCATCTAAACTATCCGAAAAGCTGCCCTATACTAAGATCCTCATGTTCTCAATGCTGGTGGTTAGTAAATTGAGAGATTAGAATTCTTAAAATATTTCAGTCTCTAGAAGATTTAAAGAATGAAAATTAAATAAAACCTGAGGACTTTATCAATACTTCAGTCCAATTCCCCAAGGCACGTTATCGTAAAAGCTAAAGCTAATCTGAAAAATTAAAGCTACCCATTACACTTTTAATTCTTCATCTAAGCAAACAGTACACTATTTCTTACTACTAGATATTTCTGTATTATTCAAGTTTTTAATGTCTCACCTTTAAAACTTGCTAGTTTTAAACCTTCAGTTTCTTTCACCAGGGGAAAAAACGAGAGTACTCTCATCTAACTAATATAATTTTGACTTGCAAACCAACATCCTCCTCAATAAATGGAGTCCTTAATCCTTATTCACTTATAATGTTTTATTCCTAAAATAGAATACCTTCTGGATAAGAAAAAAATAAGCTTTAAATTCCTTTCAATAGAATTGAATATTACACTATAGACTAACAAAGTCTAGGAAAAGAAGACAATTACAAATATATTGGGCGGGGAGGAGGTGGCAAACACTACCTTCCTGAAATTACTTCTGGTGCAGCATAGTTGGGTGAGCCACAACTTGTTCTTAAAAATTCACCATCTGACATCATGTTTGAAAGACCTGAAAATGCACAAAATCCACTGCTCAAGATTTCCCAAGAACAAAAATAAAAACAAAACTCCATTAAACAATAAAATTGAGTTTGCATTAAAGTGATAAATCATCATTTTCTTCTTTGCTTCAATAGAATCCTGTAGTCTTTATTGTTCCCAAATATTTTGCCTTTATGCCATAAAATCTGTAATCTGTTTCAACATATAAAGTTAGTGCATTGTTGGAGTTTAATGAGTACATATTAAGTTATTGGTTATTTTGTTTAATAGAATAAACTGGGCATGTTTAAGTTTTATTAATATAGAAATTACTAGAAAAAAATGTAGAACCAAATTAAAAGTTTCTATTAACCTCCATTCTGATTCTTTAAAAAAAAATAATAGGGCTTCCCTGGTGGTGCAGTGGTTTAGAGTCCACCTGCCGATGCAGGGGACACGGGTTCGTGCCCCAGTCTGGGAAGATCCCACATGCCGCTGAGCGGCTAGGCCCGTGAGCATGGCTGCTGAGCCTGTGCGTCCGGAGCCTGTGCTCCGCAACGGGAGAGGCCACAACAGTGAGAGGCCCGCGTACCGCAAAAAAATATATATAAATAAAAATAAAATAAATAATAATTTTTAATATCAAAGTTCCTTCATAGTTCTGCTACAAAAAGAAAACTCGGGAACTCCCTGGTGGTCCAGTGGTTAGGACTCAGTGCTTTCACTGCTGTGGCCCGGGTTCAATCCCTGGTGGGGGAACTAAGATCCGCAAGCTGTGCAGTGCGGCCAAAAAAAAAGAAAAAAAGAAAACTCTGCCTCCTCAAAACTACAATGTATAAAAAATAATGACAACTAAAGAATAAGAAAGTCAAATAATTTAGTCAGTTACAAAAAAACTCAGTAGCTCAGAGCTGTTGGGCACTATTTAGTGAATCTCTATAGATTAAAATATATAAACATATACAAAACTTAAGAAAATATAAGTATCTCCTCTGATTTGAAATGAAACTAAAAAAGAGACTTGCAGATATTCATTTTTATCTCAGGTTTAATAATGTCAATGGCAATTTATATAAGAAATAATGGAAAAATAAATTCATTAAATTTTCCTCAAGCTGAAACTATGCTTTTCTATTTAAAATATTTTACTTTCTTTTTTTAAAAATAATTTTGTTCATATGGTTTGCCTTCTGGCTTTCAAAGTCTGAATAACTCCAGCCCAGTCTCTTTCCTCTTGCTCCATACTTGATCAGAAGAACACACTGAAAACAGTGTGTTCTATTGATAACACTATTTAGCAAATAGTTAAATAATGGTCCTTCACAAATAATGGTCTCTTTTCAAGTGATGTCGCTAATGCTGCCAATTTAAATTGTTTGCCTATGTCATAAAAGTCAATTTTAAAGACATAAAGCTAAGAGAATTCCTTATTTTTACTCCTTTTTGTAGCTCATAGACAAATGATGAGGATATGCTACTTTGGGATACTCAGTCTATTATATAAAAGCAAAAGTTATCTGAAGAATCCTACTGATGTTTGTTAAACATAATGAATATATGAAACTATAAAAATATCCTTACCAAAATCAGCAATCTTTGCATTCATGTGTGCATCAAGCAGGACATTTTCAGGTTTCAAATCTCTGTGGACCACCATATGCCTGTGACAATAATCCACACCAGAAAGGATTTGTTGGAACAGACGCCGACTTTCTTTTTCATCCAGCTAAGAAAAGTAGAGAGGCAACTTAAATGTGTGTCTTTCAAAAGAAATTATTCTACCTATAATTTTCCAACCTATAAAACTGTGAAGATGCAAGGAACCTTCCAAATGAACCTCACTCATGAGATACTTTTGAAACGGGGAGGAGATATAGGCAGCATAAAACGGAAATGCTAGGAGGGTCTTAGAACCCAAATCAGTAACTCAACTTCCTAATATTATCACTCTCTTGACTACCCTAATAACTTGTTTCACCTAATCTCATGCACTATTTCAAATAATTTCAATTTCTACCTGAAAGTAGGCATGTTTTCTCCTGTAAATTACAAATATTTAATCCTTGATTCCTTTAACAAATATTTATTGAATACCTTCAATGTGCCATGCACTGTTTTAGACACTCAAGATACAGCAATGAATTAAAAAAAGGCCCTAATCTAGTTAAAGAAAACAGACAATAAACATATAAATATCAATATAAGGAGTAAGAGTGTTTTGAAGAAAAACAAAGGAGGATAAGGGCACAAAGAGTTATGCTGGGGTGGGGAATACTGTTGTGGACTATATGAGAAAGCAACA